>NW_024423564.1:31223149-31558530 GCF_017311325.1 Ursus maritimus | reverse complement strand
TGAAAAAGATATATATATATATATATATATATATATATATATATATATATATAAATAACAGCAATGATAAACCCTGGACTGAAAATGGCTGAAGAAAGAATTATAAAATTGGAAAACAGATCTGAGGAACTTACCCAGAATGAAGCATAGAGAGACAAAGACATTTCAGGATTTGTTGGGGTGTTTTTGATATGAAATATCAGATACAAGAACAAAAGATGACAAGATCCACTTTAGGTCTACTAAATGCTACAGAAAATGGAAATAGAATGGAAAAATCATGAAGAGGTACTATTTGAAGAATTAATAATTGAATTTTGTAGAACTGGAGACACAAGTACTTAGCTCTAAATACTTCTCTGAGTATTGAGTAGGGTGAATAAAGATAAATCTAGTTAAGAGGCATCTTATCAAAACTGTAAGACATTGAAGATGTATTCAAAAAAAGAGAGAGAGAGAGAGATTACCATGACAATTATACTGATAGCAGACTTGTCAGCAGTAACAATAAATGCCAGAAAAGAATGAAAAAATACTTTCGAAGTACTCAGGGAAAATTACAGTTGTTAATTTGGCAATTGTTACCCAGCTAAGCTACTTTTCAGAAAGGAAAGCGAAACAGAAGCATTTTCAGACATGCAAAACCAAGGGAGTTTACTACTCACAAAGCTTCCCTGAAAGATTTATTGAAGGATATACTTCAGGAATGACAAATTAACACTGAAGGAAGTTGTGGGAATTAAGCAACAATGGTGAGACCAGAATTGATAAAACAGGTCAATACATGTAATGGTTAACTGTGAAAGCAATATTTGTGCATTCTCACATTTAAAATAAAGCAAGTTAAAAACTGCCATCATAACAGACATATTGTGTGTGTGTTGGCGGGAGGGGAGGGAGAAAGCGTTCAGTGGCAGCTAAGAGCAGTGGTGTGCTAGAAATAGTTCAAGAAAGCCAGATGTTAAATTTTCAGGAATTGTGTGAGCTAGTTGTTAAACACAGTCATTTTTTTAAATGATATAAAGTTACAATTAAATGAATTCTAATAAAAGCAAAGATAATACTCAAAACCTGTCACTTTCTAATTATTTTGCTACACTTAACTATTTCCTATGTCCTCAAGGTAATCTCTATCTATTGTATATGTTTACGCTTGTGTGCTATTGAGCATTTCTTCCCAACTATGCATTCAATGACATCATATTTTTAACTGGAAATCAGCCATGGGATTTCAAATGGAACTATTTATGCCAGGAAAATTAATAAATGTTATAAATCAGGGTTTTTTTCCTTTTCCAGAGAGCTGGTAGTTACACTTTTACCAGCACATCATTGGCTAAAATTCATAGTTTTTAAGAGATGGCTAGAAATACTGAATAATTTTATACTTTAATATGTTACATACATTTATTTTAGAAATTAAGAATAACTGCTTAAAGGAAGTGAGAAATGGAGAAAGGGAGGAAGCAAAGGGTAGAGGGTAAAAAAATTATTAAAAACTTGATCAATCCAAGAGTTAATAAAGGAAGGAAAACATAAACAAATCCAAAGTAAGATTATATAATGAGTCAAATATAACAGTATTTATAATAAATAAAAATAGAAAGGAGAGAATATCAGAATAGACTGAAAAAACAACAGCACTGTATTGCTTACTAGACACATCTGAACAAAATCACAAAGAATGGTTAAAAATAAAGATTGAAAAATACCAGAAAAATACAAATGAACACAGAAGGAAGTCATTAAGGAACAATAGTGAGTCCATAAGTCAAAATAAACCTGGTCTATTTGTACTTTTTTTAATCATAAGTGTATATGCAACATGCTAACATTTAATCATAAGCATAGGTAACATGCTAACATTTGATCAAGCTGATTATTATTTTATTGCTCTCTAGAACTTTCTGTATAGTAATATTTTCTAATTAAAATGTTTTTTAAAAAAGTATTTCGGATCCAGGAAGCCAGAAGTTTTATAATGAATTATCAACTATGTCATTAATTTTGGCAACTCTCTAGTCTTCAGATAGTACCTGTGGAAAGTGAGAATTTTGGATTTTCAGCAGTTCATGCACTAGTGTATCAATATCTTTGTCACATGTTAAAAAATACCTCCTGCATCAGAATCTTTAGATGGGGCCAAGGTTGGTTTAGTGCAGGCATGTCTAATTTTAAAAGCTCACTCCCTACCCCCATGAAGGACATCTGGATTTGGAAACCACTGATAGATGATCTCTCATTTCAAAAGAAACTTTGGCTATGATTTGTCATAATCTTGGAAACAAGCTATTAATAATCTTTACTCTTCCTTTTATTGGGAAAAGACCCAAAAAAGTAAACCAACTTCAAGGCTAAAAGACATGAGATCTACATACCTTAGCAAAACACCAGAACGAAATAATTATTTATAGTAAATAATACTTTAAAAGCTTTCTATCACCAGAGAGGTTCTTAACCTGGAGTTGACAGGAGTTCAGAAGGTTCATAGATCCCCCTAAAGGTATGCAATTGTGTGTGTGTGTATGTGTGTGTGTGTATGTGTGTGTGTGTGTGTGTGTGTGTGTGCATTTTCAGGAGGATAGCATCATTTGCTTTCATTTAGTTAGAAAGATTTGTAATTAATTACAGATTTAAGAAAATGACCATAGGAAACTAAAAATACCGAAAAGAACCTTCCCCAAACTTAACAGCATTTCAGTGTGATGTTAGAAGTAATGACTAAATGTTGTTCTGTGTGTGAGTTGAGGTCAACACTAATTCCATAGGAGACGGTGACTAAGGATCCACAAGAGGTCATTTACAATGAAACACCCAGAGACCTCTGTAGTTCCATGAATGGAAAAAGGGACTTTTCAAGCAGGTACTGTGTAGAAAAGGACAGTCAACTAGGACATTCACTGTCGTAAAAGGCTACCAACTGGCTTTCACTCTTGTTATGCTCCCAACTGAGGAGCATCCCTAGGAAAATCACCTGGCCTCCCCTCAACAACAAAATGTGAAGGTAGTGGAAGTTTACTTGGAAAGTTCTTCTTCTTCTAGATGCCATCAATTCTACCCAAAACAGTGTTCTCTGCTCCAAAACAGAAGACAAACTAACACCACACCCCAAGTACAGATATAAATGGAATCCAGAAAATCCAGTGATAGATCAGAAATATAAAAATCCAGTTTTAGGGGGAATGGGGATTAATTTTGGTAATATAATAATCTCAGTATTAATTCCATGAAAAACTAGCACAATATACTGTACCTCTTCGTGTGCATAATTGAGTTTCTATGAGTAGATAAAGGCCATTAGAATGACTAAAAGGTACGAGCAGTGATTCTCCTTTCAAGGTGTTCTCATTTCTCTGGAAAGTTCAAAATCAACAAATTAGATAAACTTGGGCAAGCTTCGATTTGCTAGCAGTCGGCCCAAACCACCATTTATCTCAGGAGTCCTAGAGTCAAAGCATAATTACATGAAGTTTAGGCCTACTAGATTCCTTGAGTTGGAACTGCATTAGTCTTTAGCTGACCCCGGCTATTCATATTTATTATTCCTAAAAGTCCATCTATTTAATCCCACAGTTCCCAGACTGTGTGCCAAGGCACTGTTGAATACTTCAACAAATTCACAGGGCACAAGGAGGTTTTTAAATTTCAAGGGACACAGCCACATTTCTCAGACATCCCCTGAACTACTAGCATGATTTCAACATTCGGTCTTGTCATTCCTTTCAATGACATTGCATCTCTTCAAAGGTATGTTTTTGATGATCATTATGATAAAAACTAAGTAACACACAAAATTCACTGTGGAATAAAAAATGAGGGAGGCAGTATTCAATCTGATTCCAGAGTCCGAAAAGTTGTGAGGTATCCAACAGGTGTACATATCCCATTAGTAAGTGTTTGTAGCTATTTAAGAATAAAAAAATGAGTTTGTGTTTCAACTTCTGTGTTTTGCTGTTTTTCAAATGTTATGTTAGCACGCAGCTACTTACTAAATTGTCTGGACTTGCCTACTTAATAAATAGAAAAATCACCGAAGCACCAAGAGTCACGAGAAAGTTTGAGAAGCACTTGGTTTAGTCTCAAGAGTCATCCAAAGCTTGGATGAAAAACCAGCTTTACTTTCTAAATTGTAGGGCATGTATTTGTTTTTGGATTATACAATACGAGGAGTGGAGGGGAAGAAGAGGGGAAGGAGAAGGGGGAGAAGAAATAATAGTAATGGTACTATTAATAATTAAAGTCACTAACTGAGCATTTACTAAGTGCCAGTCTTTGTACTAAGCATTTTAACTTAATTTCTTACAATCTCATGTCTGTTAATCTAACCTGTATGCCCTCAAATGTACAGAATTTCCTCTGTTCTGGTTAGTAAGCAGCTGCTATTCCAATCCCACAAGGTCTCCCTCATGCTCTGGCAGTCCAGCCCCTCCCACAGGAACACCCCTGGACTACCCACGCAGTACAGTCACTAAAGCAGCCCAGCAGAGAAGCCACGAGAACCCTGTTCCAGACCTATGACTGCTATTTGTTATAACTGATCAGTGCCTAGGCCTTCCTAATGTTAAATATTTAACACTGACATGCATTGACTACACACAGCAACACTGTGCAGAAGATATTTTTTTACTGCCAGATTTTTTTTTTTTTAAGATTTTATTTATTTGACAGAGAGAGAGACATCCAGCGAGAGAGGGAACACAAGCAGGGGGAGTGGGAGAGGAAGACGCAGGCTCCCAGCGGAGGAGCCTGATACGGGGCTCAATTCCAGAACGCTGGGATCACGCCCTGAGCCGAAGGCAGACGCTTAATGACTGAGCCACCCAGGCACCCCTTACTGCCAGGTTTAAAGTCAATCTTCATTCTATGTGATTCCCAAGTCCGTGTTCTTCACCACAATATGTAGGTAGCTAAACACAGTCTAGTTAGAATGGCCCTGTGTTTCTAGAACCAAAGTAGGTCTAGATTCCAGGGCCTGGAACACCTTGGACACACAGCCACTTCACATTCCTCTTGACCTGAGGACCAATCCTAAATGAGGGGCTCCTTCCACTAGAGTTCTTAATTAGCTGACATTAATTTCTCAACTTGTAAGCGCACCACCTAATATTCTATAGCAAGATTTTAAAAATCAACAAACATTATATATTCTACAAGAGACAAAACATGGTGGTTTAAATCTCACAGTCTCTTGTTTTTCAATAGTGAATGGAAAGAATCATCTTAGTAGCAGGCTTTGTTGGTAGGAGCAGCCCACACAAGTGGCCATACCTTCCTCAAGTACTGCTGGTGAAATATCCCCTTCCTGGTCCCAGGGTACCCACACTCTCTCAGGGCACTCTCTGTTCCTAGAAGGAACTCGGGAGTCCCTTTCTGCTCTGATGTAGGATTATAGCTTCTCCAAAAGACGGCATATCTACTGATAGCAAATCACATCAAGAATTGCCCCCTCTCCTTACAGAATGGGGTCTAGTGGGATTGGTGGAAGAAGGAGCCCTCGAGAGCAATCACTGTTCTTAAATAAGAAGAATGTGAAACACCCCCTCAACTATAGTGTCCTTTGTCTTCCAACTGTAGACAGGGTTTCCTCCCTCCCTCATTTTTATGATTTCATCAGAAAGACCCCAAAATGTGCTTTTATTGAGTAATCCCTCCTGTGAGATTCTCAATGAAACTAAAGCAGACTCTGCCCCCCTTCCAGACTCCTATTTGTACTGTTCCCACCACCCTTCCCCCCCTTCTGAATTATTTGTTAAAACTGAAGTGATTATAAAATTATCACAGAAAAACAAACAGCATCTGGCCTGATTTTGTGTGAACAAGCAACTTTCTGGAAACAAGATGCCCTTCACTTTTCCAGGCACTATTAAGTAAATTTCCTCTTTCAGAGCTCTAATCAGCATCCTAGAAGGGCAAATCCATCTCCTATGGGTAATGATTTGCTCCTACCGAATAGTTTAATTACTCCAGCTCACCAAAGGTTCAGGTCCACTGTAATTAGAATACTATAAACTTCAACTGGGTATAGCAAGGACAGTCATTTGTGTCTTTACTCTGCCCTATTTTTACAAGTTCTCAAAGTAAGTTTTCAAAACTCCAGATATTCAGAGTCAGATATTCAGACAGAGTGGACCTACTTGATGCAATCGGAGAAGTGTCCCTGGGCTGAGAAAACTGGAGTGTGGGTTGGTTGGTTGATAAAAAATTTAGTGTCTAAAGGTAAGAATGAACTGATATCTCTGTCCCGGTAACCACCACAAGTAAAAATTAGGCTTAGAATAAGAGTAAAATAAATATTCAAATGACCATATTTTAGAGCAAATAGGCACTTAGCTCTCACTTCCTCAGTTTAAAGTTAAGATATATTAAGGTCAGCAGATGTTATCAACCAAAGTTACATAACTAGCCAATGGCAGACCCAAATCAGATCCAAGTCTCTTGCATCTCAGGTTCCTATTATTTTCGCTACACCACTATGGCACCACCAAGAGCCAAACTATGCTTTTTCTTTGTAATTTTACTCTTTGTATATTCTCTGAATATAAAGAATGAAGTCCAAACATCCAATTTCACTCAAACCCAACCTACTAAACATTTTCCGTGTGCAAGATATTATGTACACTAAAAGGGGCTTTACAGTTGACCAAGAATGCCCTCTGCCCTCAAGGAACATACAATCTAACGGTAATTTAACGGTATTATTCCCTTTTACTTGAGCAAAATAGATATCCAGGCTTACTCTAAATTAAGATTTTTACCAAGTTTTTGAAACAGGGATTGATTTTTCTTTTTTTTGAGATTTAATAGTTTTTGTCAGACTATAATCCTTCCTGGTAAGGTAACATTATTTTCGAATAGATCTTGTCCTTAAAACTAAGCATTCCTCTTTTCCCTTGCAAATTTGGAAGTCAATGTACAGGAGCCACACCTGAATGAATTCCTAATGATCTATTTTAACTATTGTGAATTTGCCTTAAGTAGTGTGATTAACCTCTTCTGTAAAAGATCATTTTCTAAATACAAAGTAGAGTCACTTTACCTGGAAGAAGCCCCTTTGGATGCCAAAGTTCTCCCTCAGACAGGGAGGTTAGGGTTGAGGGGAATGAACAGAAGTCATTTAGAGGAACTGCTGAAATCAACTCCACTATATTAATGAGCTCTGAAATAATCCCATACACTCCCTGCAAAGGAATAAATGGGGTTTCTAAGTGAAGATGGAAAATAAAGAGCGTCCCCTGATGATAAAAGCACTCCCCACCTTTTATATTTTTGCTTATTTATAAATTTTACAAATAGAAACTGTATTAGAAAGAAGACGGGCAAAACCACCAGAAGTCAAAGAACGGGTATATATATTTTTAATTCCATCATTAACTCATTGAACCTGATCCAGAGCAGGAGTCCAGTGCCCCACATAATCTATAATACATATAGGTCCCATGCCTACAAAGAGGTAAAGAATAATGGAAGTAAATGAGGACAAAGATACTTATGCTAAGGCCTTCACAGAGCAGTATTTAGATTCTGAAGTTTAAGAAGGTGAAAATCAAGAGCATACAAAGTCAGCAGTGCTATAAAAATCAAATGGGCTAAGACTATGAAGGAGTTCAGAGTGGAGCTGACCCCTCTTACTTATGACCTTCAAATGATGTGTCGAGACATTCTGCCATTTGGGACAACTCTCAGACTCCATGTGTGGCCTAAAAACATCTGGCATGAAATTGCAACTGCTCTGGACATATTGCCTAATGTCAAGTAACACAGTGTCTCAAATTAGACTAGGATCAATGTCACAATGGTGCTTTATCTTCTGTGCAACCAACTCGGTGCAGCTGTTTTTCCCTTCCACCACCATGAGATGTCTCATATCAGGACCACCTCGGGAAGAACCAATCCCATCTTGCTCATACAAAGAAGACTGGGAGTCAGATGTTCACTCAGGTCGTACACCTTTATTGAACACCTCTAATCGGCATGTAGAGTGTAGGGCAAAGAGGAAGCAGGATAAATGAAACCCATCCCAGCTCTTGGACCACTCACAACAGGTTGTAATGACCCCACAGATAAGATTCCAAGACAGATCATTTCCCAAATATTCTGTTCTATTGTCAGACAGCATGCCTTAATTCATAAAATATAGTCACTGCGTAATTCTTAAAGTACTGATAAAATTGAAACTATTGAGATTTCAGCATGCGGCATTTAGGATGTAGAAAACTGAGGTAGGGGAAGAATCCTTGTACTTTTAAAAATAAGATGGCATGGAATTCAAAACGCCTTGGTGATAAAAGGCAACCAAGAATTGTGAAATTTCAGATGATATTAAACTTACTTGACCTTGGACTAAATAAGTTAGGATATATATTATAAGGCCAATTCATTGGATAACTTCACGAACTTACATCGTAGTCTAAATCAATGAAACCCCTGGGGTTGTACAGTGCACAGCATCCATGAGCTATATATGGAAGCTCTGTGCAGATGCAAATGATACATCATGAACTATTGGACAGCTTCAGACCTGCACCCTTTCCTAGCCAAATCTAATGTTCTTCAAGCTCATTTCTCACTACCTATCCCAGGGCCAGACCTGATAAGAGGTGGGATATAAAGACCTTTCTTCCTATTGCCTTATATCATAGGATCTAGAGATGCTTTTAATAAGAAAGCCCAGCACTGCTAAAGCCTCGCTATGCGCCAGAGATACTTCATTAAGTGCTTCACTTTTATCATTTAATGCTCAGAACAAACCATAAGATAATTACTATTAATATTTCCATTTTACAAAAGGAAAGTTTCCCGAGGTGATATAGCAAAGTCTAAACTCATAACCAAGTCAGCCTGATCCAAAGCCTGGGTTCATAACCCTGATCCTATACTGCCTGTTGTTTCTTATCCATTCAATGATTTGATCATTAGTAACGACTGTGTGTTCACTATGTATTAGGCACAGTTGTATAGCGAACAAGTCTGAAAAGGTCCCTGTCCTTGGGGATTTCCATTACAATGGGTGACAGATAATAAGCCAGTAAAATAAACATATTTAGAATAAAAAGAAGATACTTTCAAGTAGATAATTTCAAACCCTACAAACAGAATGAAACAGGACAACAAAATACAAAGTTAACTGGATGAGGTTGGGGGATCCTACTTGACAAAGGTGGTCAACACAAGAGAATGATTAAGCGAGAGCTGAGTGAAAACAAAGAGCCAGTCATGCACAAATCTGGGGAAAATATTTCAAAAGTTCAAAGGCCATGAGGCACGAACAATGCTGGCATGTTTAAGAAAAAACAAGAAGGCCATGTGGTCAGAATATATGAACAACAGAAAGTGTGATAGAAGATGATGTCAGTGGTGGAGGCAGGGACAGAGAGTGGGGGTCTCTTGGGGCCTGAAAAGATATATGTATTTTCTTCTAAATACAATGGAAAGTTGTTGGAAGCTTTTAAGTAGGAGATTTACAAAAAAAAAAAAAATCTTTGTCTCAGTGTAGAATGAATTATACAGGTGGACAAAGTGATTAAAAGGAAAAATCAGGGGACAATTGCCATTCCCAAAGTAAGACATAATGGAGATGTGACCTAGGACATAATGGTGAGGGTGATAAGTAGTAGTCTGAATCCAATGGCACAGCTACCAAAAGTTGGGGATGGCTTGGCTTGGAAGGTGAGGGGAAGGAAGGTAGTAAGGATGTCTCCCACGTTTTGCCTTGAGCAATGAGGTAGAGGTGGTGTCTTTACCCGAGTCAGGGAAGGATGCAGGAGCCTCAGATTGGATAAATGAGTGGGAAAACAATTGTTTTTGCTCATGTTCAGTTTGAGATGCCTTTAAGACATTCAAGTAGAAATACTGAGCAGACATCTGGAACTTAGACACCAAGGGCTAGAGCTTTAAATTTGGGAGACATCCATGTCATCAGATCTAGAAGTCATCAATTTGGAAGTCATAAAAGTAGAGATTTAAATATTAAATAAATAAATGATTAAATAAATCATCAACGTGAAGTCATCAATGCATTCAGTGACATGGGACTAGATGAATGGCCTTGAGGAGATACAGTGGATAAAGGCAAATTAGAAAAGGGGGTTGGAGACAAGCCCTTAAGGAGCTCTAACACTGAAAGGAGGGGCTAGGGGACCTGGAAGAGAAACAACCAACAGGCAGAAGAAAAACAGGAGGGATACCCTTGAGCACCCTCTTCCTTATTTTCAAAATGGAAGAAAAAAACACCAGCCCGGACTACCACCCCAGAAACTTATCAAGGTCATGTGAGAAAAGGATTGTAAGTTAGAAAGGACAACATATTTGGAGATTATTTTGGAGTTTATGAATCTGTAAAATGATATTAGCCTCACAGCATTTTTGGTAGATCACACGAAATAATATATGTTAAATACTACATTGACTGTCTTACAGTAAGCGCTTAAAACATAGTGGCTTAGAGATGTCTCACTGGCATCATGGTCAAGTGGAAAAAGCCTACACTTTGGCCTGGAATAGATTCTATTTTAAATCTCAGCTCCACCAGTATACTGGTAGTGTGACATTTAGAAAGTCATTGAACCTCTCTGAGTCTATTTCCTCACCTGTAAAACAGGAAAGGTAAATAGTACCATTTAGTGGCAATAGTAAGGACTAGAATGACAGATGCAAAGTAGCTGGTAAATAGAAACCACCTGATAATGTATATAGCTTTTAGTATACTGAGAATCATTATTGCCTCAGTCATACGGCTAGTCACATGCTCTAACACCGCTCAGAGCTCATATTCCAAATTCCGGCATTTGGACTCTAAGTTCAGCGCTCTTTCCACAGGATCCTGTCACTCAATAACACTTTCCACGCAGCCAGTTTGTCATCTTTAATAAGATGAATGACACTTTCCCTAGAATTCCAGTTTCCCCCCACCCACACCATAAGTCTACAATCATTAGCATCTATGATCTAATGGTTTTACAATGCCTTGGTGCTCAAAATAACTTCCCTGGGAGGAAAAAAACAACCTCATAACTTCTGCACTGGAATTGTAAAGGTGAATAACAAAACCCCTTCCTTTAACTGCACTGTGTAGCTAGCTAGCAGGAATGGAGAGAGCAGAATTCCATATTTACCCACAAAGAGCTCATGCTTTAACATGAACTGAACCTATATTTTAGGATTTAAAAAAAAAATTGGAGTCTTTGGACCCAAACTTAATAGCATATTTGACTGACCCATCTCTGTTTTGACATTAAACTTTGGTGAGAAGAGAATGATTAAGTTTTATAATATCTTTAGTAAAATTTTCTTTGAGTTCCTCATGAAAGATGCTTATATGGAATATATGAGGATTCTTCTAATATTAGCTATATTCTATCCCAATAGCACTTAGTAAAGTATGTGAATAACATTACTACCCATGGATATTGTATTTTATATTTACATTTTCAAGGTTTTATTGCTGTATGAATATTATTCAAATAGTTTTCTCTAGCCAAGTTCTGTGTTTACTTTGGATAACAGACCTTCACTTGAAACAAATACTATTAAAATGGCTCCCACACAAGGAAATAAAAAGAAGTGAGATGAAGTTGACTGGTTATACACATATACACCAAGCATGAAATGAAACATGAGGAAGAAACAGAAAGCTTTTGAAGGAGATAAGCTAGAGTTTGAGTGGTAGACGTAATAAAGCGAGGAATCAGAAACAAATTCTCTGTGGATTAAACTAGGCTACATTTATGCTCTTACTGGAGTCTAAATCCATCTGATAGGCACTGTGAGTGATTTCAAAAGATGAAATTTTTACCCTCAAGGAGTTTACAGGCTAGCCTAGAAAGCAATGACGTGTGTGTGCGTGCACACACACGCACATGCACACACACACAAAGTACACATACATGCACATGTAAAATACTTACAAAGCAATATGGGAAAATGTGCAAATCATACAGGGGGAAAAAACCTTAGTTTGGGTTAGCTCTGTAACAGAACCCAAATTCAATGTCCATATATAAACAGCTACACAGATGCCTGATTTGAATTTATGTTACCACATTTATTTATTCTTTTGAACTAACTTACAGTTCTTTGGGACAGTCAAAACTGTGTTTGTGTGGAATACTCAAATCAATGTCAGATCATCATTCTAACTTCTAGATTCTCTGTCCTGTTGTTTGGATGTGAGGCACTAGATAGTGTACAAGCTTTCAGGGATCCCTGCTGCTTGGTGAAGCCAACTGAACAGGCCCTAGAGGATGTGCTGCAGGAAATGCCAGAGTCTCATCCAAAACCCAAGAGAAAGATATTCCTCTGGATAGTCCAGGGTCCCAGAGGAAACATCAGAGTTTTAGAACCAATATTTTAACAGCAAATTAGTATGACTACCAAGGCCTCCTGAAAGGGAATGATAGGGCAAGAGACCACATTCCCAGGAGGCTGGACAATCTGGTGACACAGAGGAGGTAGAAGAGGACTCTTGTTCTGTCCATGAAAAGCCAGATGAACTTGCGACTCTTTGGATCCTCTGTACCACACTAAACAGCAGGACTGCAAGTGACTAGTCTCCTTCCAGTCTTCAATGGAACCTCTCACACAGGGGCTTCCATCAACCTTGGAATGCTTCTAGGATACTAGAGTTCTTCCCTAGAGAAAAGGTCAGTTCCCCTCACCAAGGCTGGTAGAGATCAGCTACGTACCTCAACACAATACGCTATGCCTTTCCCTCCATCCAATCTCTGACGTCATTGGTCTAGATCAAGCCCCAACTCTTCCGTGAAACTGTCTCCTCCTCTCCCTTCTCTGATTTCCACTAACACTTCCTGTGCCATGTGATTTCCTTTTACTTACATTGTTAAATATTGTAACTTAAGTGCTTCCTCAAATTTGCCTTGTTCCTTTCCATAGGATGGTATGCTTTCCTAAAACACAGACTATATTTCATACTTCTGTTTATTTCCCAGGGAAGCTAACATGATCCTTTGCATTGTCACTTTTAGATTTCTTCATGCTATCTGTTAAGGCAATCATGAATTGTCATTGAATTGAGGCTATCACCGGTTAGGTCTTTAACAGGTAACCACAGCTAACATCGGATCTAAGACTGAAGACAGTTATGACCATCAAGCTTCTCAAGGAGCAGCAACTATGATAAAAGGCAACAAAGAAATCATAATGGACAACACTGCCCAACTGTTCAACAAACCTCATTAAGTGTCTTCTAAGTGCTTGGCCTAAGCGAGACACTGGGGATAAGATGTGTTAGAAGCTCTTTATTTCAAAGCCCTGGGTTCCTGCAGGAGCTCCTGTTCTGATACTAGAGTCAGTGGATGTCCAGGCATAAATGGTCCCTGAAATGTGTTAAAACTGGTGATTATAAGGCAGCCATAAATACACAGACTACTACTACTCTGGGCCTATCTATTGAAATCAGGGCAATATTACCTGGCTACCTAAATCTGGAAAATGCATCAGTGGAATGTATTCTCTATTTGGGTATATACTCTTATGCCCAAGACCTTCATTACTTCAAAGGAACAAATGAAAACTGATCTACTCCAAGAATGGCCTTGTCTATCTTGTGCTAGCCTTATTTTTTACATGCTACAATGAAGACCCATATTTGGCTTGTGAATTTTCTTTCAATATGTTATATAAGACTAGAAGTCACTTTTAATCAACAAATCCCCATTGCATTTGTACACCAGGCAACATTTGTCCACTTAGGGAGTTTGTTCAAAGACAATCCTGTTTTGGCAAACTCTGTTAGAAAAATCTGAGTTAAGTTTTGGGTGCCCCTGAGATAAACTTTAAGTCAGTGCATGCCCTTATGACTAGGAATTCACAAGAAATTTATACCTTCATCCAAAGCCATCTAACACCTAATGATTTCCTTTGATTTGGCTTTAACCAGGAATAACAATTCTCCTTGAACAACTTGATATGCTTGGGCTGAGACTCAAAGGAGTACATGAGGTGCAAACATACCGTGTCTGAGCCCAACAAAAAGATCCTGTCCCTGTGGGCGAGGAAATCAGTGCTAGGTTCCAGCCTCACTCCAACTGGCTGACTGGCCGTGGTTAACCAACCATTATGGTTCAGTTTTGAGGGGGCACGGCTTTTAAGATAACAACTCCTTCCTCCTTTCTTTGTTGCTGTGGAAGAATCAAGAGTACAGAGGGGAGCTTGCTTTGTGTTTACAAAGTGCCAAAAAGGATATGAAGTAGCAACTATAATCTTTCCCCCAATTATTTTTTTCTAAGCATAAAGCCAGACTTGAGGTTTTGTGAAGATTCTAGACCTCTCATGCCGTATCATGTAAGGTAGTGCATGTGTTCTACTTACTGTTTTGATTAAAATGCAGTCCTACATTTAGAAGCAAAAATAATTGCTTCAATATATTCAGTTCTTCCTTCCTCCTTTCCTCTCTCACGCCCATTCCCCAAAATCAGTCAAAATAACAATATCACAAACATAGAAGAATGAAATTAACCCACGATCTGAAATAATTCTGACTTGGATTAGTGGTCACAAATGATATCTGCTGAATGTCCCCTTGTAGGTTTTAGGTAGGTCCACCATGATTTCCTGTATCATTTGCATGTAAAAAAGCTTCTCTCGTTCAAAGATCCCTGAGAGTTTTGTGGACACCCACATTTATTATTTCCATTTTATAGAAGCAAAATCAAATACCCAGAGAGGTTAAGGCATCAGCAAAAAGCCACAGAGTGATACACTGGAAATCTTACGAGGAGGCCTCCAGAAGCCTAATTTCTAAAGCAGTGTTCTATTCACTCAGCCGTACTATCCCTCAATAAGATGGCACCTCTCATTAAGATGGAACATAATCATGAAAAATCCTTTAGCTTTCTAACAGTAACTACCTTTGTGCATCTCAGGTCTAATGCTTCACAAAGGCTTGGAGATGAATTCAACATTTTATTTAAATGCTACTTAACTAAAAGTTAAAAAGTATAATTTTCTATTGCAGAATAAGAACCAGAGAGACTAATTTGGTGGAGTTGTTAAATTTTACAAAGCCTGAGTCTCAACTTTCAAAAAATATTGTACATTTATTTATTGAAGTGAATGAAACATTTGCTATAAAACTATTCAATGGAAAGTTTTTTAACAAAGCATAATTTACTTTTCATTTACAGAACAATGGAAAGTAGAAGGAAATCTCCTCCAAGGTATTAGAATCATGTACAGTTTCATATTTGACTAAAAAATTATTTCCCTAGCCTGTTTTCTCAACACTAAGGATATGCAGAAAAGTATCGCTTGCATTCATCATGAAAATTACAGAAAAATGACTGAAACTACTGAGAACATTATTAAATAAAACATATACTTATTATCTGTCTTCTCGTCTCTGTCTTTTAGTCTATGGTTTACAGAACATTGACTCTTCTTTACCAGTCCTCCTACTCAGAAATTCAATTTCACTCTGCTCCCAAATGTGGGAAGTCAAAGAACTCCCACACAACTTCATCTGGGGCATTTGAGGGTGAAATCCACACCCGGGCTGTAGATCCACGCTCTGAACCACCTGCTGGGAATGCACCCTTCAATTTAAGTGTGGCAAATGGGGCAGTGGGAGGCCTTCTCTTCCCCCAGCAGATGGTAAGCAGAATCAGAAGTTCTTTGTTCCAGGTGCATTGAGTTTCTAAATGAGGATGGGGCCCATTTCTCCTTATCTGATTATGCATGAGCACAGCAACTCAACCCAGGAGGCTAAGGCAATGAATATGTACCCTGATACATTCAGTGTGACAATATGGAATTAGGAAAAAAGGAAAAAAAGTGAGTCCTTGTTACCACCCACTATTCATATTCAGATACAGAGCCAGTGAGCTCCTTTGGTACCATAGGCAGTTGTCATCATGTATTCTGGGAAATCCTATCAGAGTCCCCAGTAAAGGTTTGGGGGCATATAACAGGAAGTCTTAGAATCAAAAATGTAACTGATATAAATGAAAACCCTCTTTTCTAGTGGAGTACAACAGAGAAAGCATTATAAATGTGTGTGCATGTGTGTGCACATGAGCATGAACACATGCTTGTAGGGACGTGTCAATTCCATGGGATATGATGATGCCCCCATAGGGTCATAGGCAGCCACGAAGCATGCTGCTGACTTCAACAGGCACAGGATTCCAAAGTGGACCCTCAACGGTAAAATACAGGTCCTAAGCAGCAGCAGTGAGGTGGTGGTAAGGGGAAATGGGATGGGGCCAGGACCCAGAGAACAGACTCAATGGGAACCAGGTGAACTCTCAAGAGGTACCAGCAGCAGACAACAGCTGAAGGCTTTCACAGGAGCATGGGGTTCCATTAGACTTTATGCTTCTTAAGCAAGGACTAGTATTTTGTTCATTACTGTTTTCTCAGCAATAGAGTAAGAATACAGTGTATATTTGCCCTAGAAGGAAGGAAGTAGGAAGAAAGGAAGGAAGGAAAAATGAGGCACTGAGCAGAGGCTTACGCAGTTAGGACTAGGGAGATCCAACTGTAGATAGCGGGGACCAAACCAAGACTAGTCCTCATCAGAATTTGCAGGGGCAGGAAACTATGGGACAGACAGGGGGTGGGAGGCACAAGACAGGAATCAATTATTTCAAGTAGAATAAATGGACTTGGCCACTTAGAATGGCAGGAAAGTTCAGATCCTGTAAACAGCATCAACTGTCAGAGAAACCTGCAGCCAGGGTGACATGATGCGAAAACCCTAAGCTGGTCAGGGGAAGGTTTAGTGCAAGGGCTTAGGGTATGATTAGACCCTCCTAGGTAGGGGTGTGTGTGTTAGAGACAGACATATACACAGAGATACATAGAGAGAGAGAAAAGAGAAGAAAGAATGTCTATGGGGCTTTTCCTTTTTTGATTTACTTATTCCAATCACCAACTATTTATTGAATGTCTCCTTTGTATTACCCACTGCACTCAGCACTGGAGAGACAAAAAGTCTATTTCATTTGGAAGGATATGCATTTACAAGGAGAATATGGATGAATAAACATTAATATCTGTTACTTTCAGAGCCTGAGAAAGGACCCCAATAACCAATAGCACAGATAATTGGTGGGGTCAAGTGGGCAGAAGTATCATCCAAGATAATGCGTAGGTCACTACCAAATGACTCTTCCCCTTCCATTCATACACTGTATCTAAACCCTCAAGAATCAGAAATATCTCTCTTGATCAATACTGCTCCAGATCCATAACAGCAGCCAAATTAAGAAGCAGAGGATGATGGCACAAAGAAAATCCATCTTTCTCTGAAGTTCCTACAGAACTTCCTATAGAAGTCCTAACTCTTAAAGGTGTTGAATTGTTTTTAAGACAAAGAAAATATCATTTCTGCAGGTGATCAGATAAACAAGTTTTACTATTAAGTATTAAAAATAAAATAAATGCATCCTGAAAAGATAATACATAATATAAAAAGAGAAGGCTCAGAGAAGATATGAGGTCTTCAGAAACTTGAAGACATGAATTTGTCATGTGAGAGAGAAATTAACTTTGTTACATAATATTCTCAAGAAGAAGAGTGAGGACCACTGGGATGTAAGTTCTGCCCCAATGTTATAAATAAATTGCTAGCTGACAGCTATCCATGGAAGAATGGGCTATCATAACATGGGTTGGCTCAAACACACAAGGTATGCCTAGACCACTCAAAGCAGAGAATAAAACAAGTACCTGCTGGGTAAGGATCTGTAGAAACTGACTAGTGACCATTTGTGCTGAAAACTAAAGAGTCCAATATACCAACTCAGACCCAAGGATAGTAAGCACAGCAGCAATAATAGAACATAAGCAACTCTAAGTCAGGTGGATTAGTAGCTGTGCTCCCTCAAGTGATCAGTCACTGGAAAGAGGACTCCAGCCAATAGCTGGATGACAGAAAGTGAGGTGGAATAAGCCCTTTCTAGAAGGTAACTGGCTGGTATCCTGGGCAGGCTTCTAGAAGGGGAGCCTGCAGTGTTCATCTGGATGAGAAGATAAAAGTCTGGGCCTGTGTGTTCCCTATATTGTCTTTACCCTAACTTAGTGGTTTCCAGTTGTATTATGTGAAGCCCTCGTGGCCTAAGAAGGTGCCTCATAGGAGCCCTGAGGAGAACACTGATTAAATTAAGAATTTAGGATCCCTATTTTCCATGTCAAAGAGCAGCTTCCTCTTTATTTTTGTAAGTTTTCTTTGAAGAAAGGTCAGTCTCACTGACTACAAGCAGAATATCCAGCACAGTGCTCCACTGAAGTCTGAAAACCACCACCGTAGAAGAGTTTCAAGCCTTTCACACCTCATCCCAACCCTCCAAGAAGGAAGATCCAAGCATACAATAAAATCCTCCTAGATGCATAGTTGGGCCATGATAACTAAGGAACTTCAGATATGTTCAGCCAAAAGATGAAAAGCCATCCCTACTTCTCTGCAATGTTCCAGAGTTCCTATCTGGATGGTTCACACTACTTTATTCTTTTCTACCCTCTTCCAATGTTGCTCCTTTGTTGACTCTGACTGCAAAGCCCAGCAGGACCAGGGAAGCACAGGAAAGTGGAAACACTGTTTTAGTCAGCTCTGCTGCAAACCCTCAGAAGGGCTGACTTCTGTATCCTTCCCTCACCCTGAAAGTGGTAAGTTCCTGCAGACCATTATCATCAGATGGGGCTTGAGGAAAGGAATTCCAAGGAAGAAAGGTGAAAGCAGTTCTCAAAGCCTAGGTGTAGTCTATCCCAGTTCACAAGTGCAGGCCAAAACAGGCATTAGTGCTAAGGCCTAAGTTAAAACTTGTTTGCTCAAAGTGACACTGGGTTTTAAACTGCACACAGGTACTGAGGTCCCAGTGAATGCCTGGGCTGGATTTAGGATCTTGGTTACCCCTCCAAGGAGATCTATGTGATTAAACAACGTATCAGAGTAATATGGAAGGGTTCCTTCCATTACAAATATATTTACTTATGATTTATAATTGAGAAACGGGACATCAGGCCCATGGCAGCAAAATTACTCCCTGCTTTTGCCTGCTGGTGGGGCTGAGCCCACACTAGAATTCAATTTCAATCACTCAGGGGTATTACTGCAAATCAAAGGTAAAAATGCCTGGGAAAAAAAGAGATGGTCTTGCTTAGATAAGTTCTGACTTGAGCTGAAGTCTGTTTGTTGTGGAACTTAGAAAGGAATTCAAGTACTGGAACTCATCCACTTTCTTCAAGCCTTACTGCTTCTGCTCCCACCTCCAATTTACATTGCCAAAGAAGATCTCTTTGATCCAATGCAATCCAGTAAGTACCAGCATGACTTTTTATGTGTGTGAACATAATAAAAATGTATTTCTCACCCATGTACAGTCTACTCAAGGTGTTCTGGTTGATGAGTAGATTTCTAGTTTCAGGAAAACATACTTTTCCCATTCTAGACTGTAACTTATTACAGTTTACCAATCTCAATGTTTTATCACTTCAAATGAAGTGTAGAAAACTTATTTCCATTTAGATTACATTACCTATTTTTAAAACATAATTTTCTTAAGTATTTCTTTTACATAAAATACCATATCAGAAGGTGCATTGGTTTTTGCTTCAACCATTAAATATAATTTAAGAAATTCATCAGAACAGTCTATTTACCCTGATTTTTACATTTTCTGATGTTTTTTTCCTTTCTCAAGTGCCAAGCCTCCCTCTGTTTTCATTTCCTTTCTGTTTAGAGAACTTCCTTTAGCCATGCAAGAGTAGGGCTTTTTAGTGACAAATCCTTAGTTTTCCTTGGAGAATGTCGATTTTGTCTTCATTCCTGAAGGATATTTTTGCTGGATATAAAATTCTGGGTTGACTGTTCTTTTCTCTCAGCTCTTCAAAAATTCTGTGCCACCTTTTCCTAGCCTTCTGTGTTTCAGATGAAAAATTCACTATCATTTGAATCAATGTTGAATTCAAGCCGATGTTCAATTGATAAATAATGTTACATTTATCTCCAGCTGCTTTCAATGTTGTTTTTTTATTCAGTTTTTAAAGTTTAATTTTAATGTATCTTAGCACTGATTTCTTTGGGTTTATCTGACTTAGGGTTTGCTCAGATTCTCGAATATGTAGGCTTAGATCATTCATCAAATTTAGGACATCTTCAGACATTATTTCTTCAAATATTTTCTTTCTCTTTCCTACTCTCTCTCTCCTTTTTATAAGTCTATTTTCTCTGTTGTTTAAATTGTGTAAATTTTATTGATCTATCCTCAAGTCCATTGATTCTATCCTCTGTTATCTATTTTCTACTCCTGAGCCTATCCAGTATTTTATTTTGCTTTCAATAATTTTCAGTTCTATAATTTCCATTTGGTTCTTTTTTAACTTCTATTTCTTTGCTAAGATTTTCATTTTTTTTCATTTGATTCAAGAGAATTTGTCATTGCTGATGAAGTATTTTTATGATGGCTGTTTTGGAATTCTTGTCAGATAATTTTTTTTTTTTTAATGATTTTTTATTATATTATGTTAGTCACCATACAGTACATCCCCGGTTTCCGATGTAAGGCTCGATGAGTCATTAGTTGCATATAACACCCAGTGCACCATGCAATACGTGCCCTCCTTACTACCCATCACCGGTCTATCCCATTCCCCCTCTTGTCAGATAATTCTAACATCTGATTCATCTTGGTGTTGGTGTCTCTTGATTATCAGTTCTTTCCAAGTTGTGATTTTTGTGGTTCTTGATGAGTGATTTTTTTTTTTCTGTATCCAGACAGTTTGGATATTAGTATTAGTAGGCTCTAGATCCTATTTGGTCTTCTGTTTTGTAGACAGTCCTCCTGCTGAGGTACAGTGTGAGCACTAGCTGAGTGTGTATGTCCAGCATCCCCCTGGGCCCTGCTGACATTACCCAGGCAAAAATGGAATACTGACTCACACTGCCTCATTGGAAATGGGTGGACTGGAAGTTTAGCTCCCTCTTCAGTGTCTAAGAGACCTTCCTGCTTAAAGTGGAGCATTGACTTGCACTACTTCATTCACTTCAAGTTGGGGTATAAGCTCAGTTTAGCTGCCCACTCTGCCCCACGGGGACAAAGTCAGAAGCTTGGGGCTGACTCTACTTCATTCAGTTTCACTGATTTCAGGTAAAGGTGGAGCCTCAGCTCTCTGCTGGGTCCCACAGACATTGGTGAAGGGGAAGAGTAGTGACAAGTCCCTACTTTCACCATCTGTCTACATCTCATTGCTGCTGGGGTAACAGTGTAGGCTCAACTTGCAGTAGAACCCTGCTTTGTTGTTGATGGAGCATGAGCTCCATGAAATAGGAATGTGTTTGGTTCATCTTTACATTTCTAGAACCTCTAGCATGAAACAGCTATTCATGATCATTAAATGAATAAGTAAAATAATGAAATGAAGAGACAATGGGATTAGAGAACTTCATGGGCTCAAAGTTCCTGAGGTTTTGGTTCACTAAACCTAGGGGAAGGAAGAGCCCAGATAATCTTTTCTGTAATTCATTTAATATTTAAACATAAGATTTAGAATTGCGACTAAAATAAAGTGATCCCCCAGCTTCCTGAGAAGAGAATTTGATTAAATCCTCAAAAATGCCAATGAGTAAGACCTGTACTACCTCTTCTGAGAAGCTATTTGAGTTTTGCAGAACTCAGAACTACACATGTCCCTCTCCTTTTCCCTATGTAGATCTACCAGGAGGCCAGAAACCCACTAGTCACAGCTTTGCTGGCTGTTTCCCAGTGGCTTGCTTTCAATTTTAAAGAAGCATTATCTGGAGTCATTAAATTAACAATACTCTCCAGTGCACCCACTCTGTCATCCATCTGCTTAAGATGCTTGTCAGATGATACCCTCCTGTATCTGCAGTCTTCATCTGGAATTCAAAGCTATCAAACCTGGCTCCAAGGTAGAGCACCTTCTGTTCCAAGCTACAAAACTCTCATCTTTCAATTCTGATGACTATGTAGTGACTAATAACACTCCCCTTCCCCACAAGTCCCCATTCATTAAGGATCTTGAGTCTTAGGAATATATTTATACCTGGAGGATGGTGAGTGGAAAACATTTTAGGGATCAGAAAAGGTAGAAAGGTACCTGTGAAAGAGACTCACATTGTCACTCTCACTCTCCCTCAACCAGAGAGTCTGACCCTGAATTATTTTACCCTTTTCCAAATGTCAGTTTGTTTTTTACGACTTGAAAACCTCCTTCCTTCTTCATCCCCATGAATAAAAATAATAAAAATGTTTGGCCCTCATGGGGATCCAACCAAGACATTGATTTTACTAAAAGCAAATCAAAACACAACCCTCAACTGCAGAGAAATTCAGTGAGTAAATGAGGTAAAGTGAATAAAATTACATTGCTTTTTAAACATAATTATTCTTAAAAACTTTCAATGGTTCCCCTTTATTTCAACTCCTTGACCTGGCAATCAAGGTCTTACAGGTTAATATAATCCAGGCCCCACACATTCTCCCTCAAATCACAATTGCACACCTCTCCTCTCCAACCTGACTGAATTTAATTGTACTCTGAAAGGCCAATTATATGTTTTCTCAAGTTCAAATCTCTGTTCACACCCTCTGCCCTGTCTAGAAATCCTGCTGTTCCCTTCTGAATGTCCAGTTTCTCCACGAACATCCCTGTAATCATCTACGTCTTCAGTCTTCAGTGGTCCCTCATTTGGAACTCCTATAACAGTTGTTTTCTACATCACTCACCTAATACCTAACCTTCACAGCTTTACTTATTATCCTTCTAAGCCAGTAGTTCTCAAAGTTTATTATTCATCAGAATCACTTGGAGTGTGTTAAAAAGACAGATTTCATTGGCTCCCCTGAAGAGATGCTGATTTAGTAGGTGTGGTAGACAGAATTCTAATGATGGGCTCCCCACAATTCCCATATCCTGCTTATTCCATCAAGCACTAATCGAGGTACTGCTATGAAGGGATTCTGCAGATGTAATTAAAGTCTCAAGCTGGCGCACCTTAAAATGTGGAGATTATCTAGTTGGGCCTACGATAATCATATGAGTGCTTCAGAAGCAGAGTTTTCTCTGACATGTAACAGCAAAAGAAGTCAGAGAGATCCCAAGTATGGAAAGGACTCCACGTGCCTTAGCTGGTTTGAAGATGGGAAGGGTCGTGTGGAAAAAAATGTGGGTGGCTTCCAGGAGCAGAAAGCTGCCCTCAGCTGACAGTCAGCAAGAAACGGAATTTTGCCAACAACCTAAATCAGATTTGAACTGGATTTTCCCCTGGAGTCTTCAGTAAGAAGCTAGCCTAGTTAGACCTTAAACCAAGAACATCTAACCACATGGCCCAAACTTGTGACTTCAGAACTAAGATATACTAAATACGTATTGTTTTACACTGCTAAGTTAGTGGCCATTTGTTACACAGCAATAAAAACTAATATAATAAATAGGAGGCTGGGCCCAGGAATCTGTTTTTCAACAAGTAGGTGGTCCCTGACCACAATTTAAGAAACCACATTCAAAAGTTTCATAATTTTCATTTCATCTTACCCATAAACTAAGTTCACAATGAATTTCCTACTTGGGAAGATAATATAATTATCCCTTGAATTTGTAATTAATTCCACCTCACATAGATATACCCTTGAATATATTTTAACTTTGTAAAAGTCTCCAAAGTGGATAAACTATTTACATCCAAATGTGAAACCCCAAATCTGTGTTTGGACAAATCCTCATTCACGGAGAAGACAAGGAAATGCTGTGAAAGCAAGGGTGATTTCTGGATGGGCCATTAACTTCTTCGTAGCTGTGCGTTGGCTGCAGGGCAATAACAGGAGGCCCTCAGTCTACTGGTCAGGTTTCTGTATGAAATTTGACAAGGGGTACCCTAAAGCTGGAGTTAAAAATGCCATCCGTTATACTGGTCTCTCAGCATGACCAGCCACCCTAGTGTTAACAGAATATTTGCCAGGTAAGATGTGGTAGCAGGTAAACTGTTTTTGCAGGCTTCTGCAAATGTGAGGCAGGTACCTGGGTGGCTCAGTCGGTTAAGCGTCTGCCTTCGGCTCGGGTCATGATCTTGGTCCTGGAATCGAGTCGCACATCGGGCTCCCTGCTCAGCGGGGAGTCTGTTTCTCCCTCTGCCTCTACTTGCCACTCCCCCTGCTTGTGCTCACTCTCTCTCACTCTGACAAATAAATAAAATCTTTGGGGGAAAAAATGTGCGGAACAGAAGAGCAAGAACTTGAGATTCCTGAATAGTTTGAAATTCTCTCACCATGGGGATTCTCCAAGTTTTCCTGACTTGGAGGCCACTGAGCACCACCTTCCCAATAAAGAAAAACATCAAAACCAGTAATGGGAAGGAACTTAGCACTCATCTAGATCAAGTCCCCAGGGCAAACTCCGCTTTACTATTTCTGGTGATAAGGAGCTCACCACCTCACAAGCCTCCCTGTTCCATGTCTGGACACCTCTATGACAGAGTGCTTCCTCAAACAGAGCCATAATTTGCCTCTCGGTATCTTCCCCCTGCTTGCTTTAGAGTGGCTTTTGGAGCCACTCCATAGTCGAGTACCCTGTAGACATTTGAAGACACAATCATACCTTGCCCTTTTGCTGTGTATGTTAGGTCAATATCCCCATCCTCTCCAATAATATCTTGTTGGATATTTTCCCCACAGGATTGGTCTCTCAGGAAATCAACCACATCAGGAGTAGTAGGGAGGGAGGCCTGGGAAAGGCAGAGTATTTACAAAAACAAGAGAGGACAGTGAAGGAACAAAGAGGACTAGAGACACAACGGAGAGACACTGATACATAAGCCAGATAGTATCCAGTTCTTCATAGCTCTAAAGTTCCCCAAGAGCAGACAGGATTTGAAAGGGCATATTTAAGCTCACTACAACCTTAAAAAATAATTTCCTATCATTGTGCCACTCTTTTACAGACCTTACCGCATTCGCACCCCTATTTCTGCCAGAATCATAAAGCAGCTGCTCTCGCAAGCCCTAATGGAGCCTCTAACCTGAGCCAGAGAACAAAGAAGATTTTAAAGACAAAACGAATAGATTGCAGAGGAGGAAAAGCAGCCCTCAGTCCCCTTCTGTCCAGCTAATACAACAGAGTCTTTGTCTTATCTATCAATATCTAGAAGGCTGCAGAGCTAAATATGTACAGCGCTTGTGTGTCTAGACAGACAGACAGTTCTAGACAAATCACGGAGCTGCATTTTTATGCTTTGGAAATATTTTAAACAAAGATATGGCTGGTCATGCTTTTTACACCGCACAGGCCCCCTAGCCTGAATGCTGCAGGAATTCAAGCAAGCATTTTCAGATTCCGACGGAAGGGAAAAGATCTGACATGACAAAAAAAAGTTTCTTTTCTGTTTCCCTCTCGCCTCCCAGCAGCCCCATGCAACACCTGTCTCATCAGCAGGGGCACTCAGAAGGGATGGGCCTCAAGGCACCTCAGTCCCAAGATTCTCCATGCCTCATTCTTCATCCACGCTGCTCGTAATGTTCCGTCACTGGCACAGTTACACCTGAACACTCTGGTGCTGCCAAACACCTGGCCTGATTTTCCACTGTCCAAATGAAAAATAAGCATAATCTGCTTTTTGAGGATACAGCAAATGAGGGAGTTCATGACAAATTGTGTTGGTTTATGCAGAATAGTGATAATAAGATACAAATGAGAATTTTTTGCTTAATGAATAATACTAATCACGTTTCAACAAATGCTGTGCCCTTCTAATTAGAGAGACTGCATAAAATCAGCTTAATTTATTTGTGACTAGTTATACAGAGTTTAAATATTTACTAGAGATTTACTCAAATGTTTGAGAGGATTTTAAACATTTCCCACAGTTGAAGCGGCCTGCCTAGTTCTGTGGGGTGCGGTGACAGCTCTAACTTGTGGGAGCTCTCTGATTTTGCAGCGTGTCATGAAAATCCTGGTTTTGAAATGAAGAAGAAAGGGTATTATTGATTTACATACTAATTCTCCAACTGTTACTCATTTTCTTGATTCCAGCTTCCAAAGTTGCTCTCCCAACATTCATCACTGTAGTACACTAGAGGGGATGAGCATCTTTTTCAATAAATTATAGGAACTATGACTAATTACAGTGATATTAACTATGCAAAGTAATGTGTAACTTAAAATGGATACGTTCATCATTTCAAATTACGCCTTTGACTTTTGATGGTCTAATATAGGCATGCTCTTTTTATACTGAATGTGTACTATATTCTCTAAGATTCTCTTTGCAATTCTAGATACTGCTTGTGAGCATACTGACCTGCTAAAAGTAGCCTTCTAGATCATCTTCAATGGCCCAGAGCAATCGAAGGGACAAGCAGACGACCATGAGATGATAAGGAGCACAGAAACATATATATGCTATGCCTTCCTGACATAGAATTAAACATCAGAGGTCTGGTCATTAGAAGCTTTGTTGAAATGTCTTATCTATATTTTTCAAAAGCATTTTGACCATGAATTATTTTTATTTGATCCTGATGGCAACCTTGGAGGCTTTTCCTCAAGAAGATAAGGATGAAGACACTGGAAGCACTGATAGGTTATATGATCTGTCCAAGGCCACCAGACCAAATTGGGACAATCTTGGACTAGACCCAGACTTTGTGGCATCGAGTCCATGTCACGTGTTCTACTCCACCTGAACCGATATTTAAGTGAGTTCATGAAAGAAACTTCCAGAAAACTTCCAAAATTCTCTATTTGGGCAATATAATTTGTTCCATCATTTGTTGATCCATTCATCCTTCCATCTACAATCATTTATTGAATACCCACCCTTTCTGTGTCAGACATTGTGTTAGATACTGCAGAGAGAGCATGAAGACATAATCCTTACCTTACAGAGTCCTCCCCTCCAGTGAGGAAGATCAACATATAGTCAAAAAATTACAAAACTCCATGGGAAGGGCTAAAATAAAGGTGTGTATGAAGTGTAATGGAAGCACAGAGGTGAGAGATTTATTTCTGACTAAGAGACAAGTAAGGAGGTGGTCAAAGGAGGATTCTCCAATGAGGTGATGGTTCAATTCAGTCTGAGAACATTCACTGGATTTCTCCCAGCAGACAAGAGCAGAAAAGGCATTCTACAGGCTTGAAAGAGTAAAGCATGAAGGGCACACTGTATCAGGGAAGAAAGGGTTGGAAAACTAGGCAGAGGATTTTGTAGAAGGCCTCATATGTCATCCTAAAAAGTTCAAGCTTTATCGTGTGGAGGTAAAGAGTCAGGGGAATGTGCTCGGCAACAGCGATGGGGTAATTATTCTGTTTCATCAGGATCAACTAGAAAGAATATGTAAGATATAATGGAAGCTATTAAAAGAAAAGCAACCACATAGAAGGCTACTGCAATGCAGTAGGAACAAGTGATAAGGATCTGAGTTAGGATCAGGGGAAGTAAAGGGCCAGGACTGGGTAGAGGAAATGAATTTGAAAGATATTTAGGAACAGAATGGTTGAATGGATTTTATTTATGGTATACATAGGCATGTAGACCCCGATTCTCAGCTTCTTTGTTCCGTCAGTGTTTAGGTGACATGACTCATTAGCCCTTAAGTTTCTAAAGACAGGAATGAAGCCTTGTCAAAGGGAAATTCTTGTTATTCTCGAAATCACACCTTGTACTATGCTCACAGTGTAACGGGTATATTTGCGAATGAGTTTTTGACTTACGACTGGCTGACATCCATTGACAGGATGGACTTTTCTCCAATTTGCCAAGAAACCAAACAGCAACATCACAATAAAAAATACTGCACATACTTGTCCATATGCATAATAGAAGAATTGGTAAATTCCTAAACATACCTTCTCTAGATACCAATTGCTAACAACATTGCAAACTTCAAGGAAAATATATGTTTCAAATGATAAATATGTAACCCAGATTTTAGTATTTAAGATGACCTATCATGATTCAAGATAGCTTGTAACAATATGTAAAGCACAGTTAAGAAAATGATCGTATTATAAGTGGGTTAAGCGGACTCTGGAGCCAACTGCCTTTCTTTAAGTTCTGCCTCTACCACTAAGCTGTAGGATCTTGGACAAGTCATTTAAAAACTCTTTGTTTCTCAGTTTCTTTCTTCATTTGTAAAAGGGAATAAGAAACTAACTGCCACAAGTGTTGTTATGAGTATTAATGAGTTGTTATATGTACAGAGCTTAGAACAGCTGTGACATTATTATTATCATTGCTGTTATAATCGCCCAATTAAAGAAAGGCAGGCTCAGGCCTTAACAACATGAATGGGTTCTAGCCAATACTCTTAATTATGACAGTAATAGTCTGGCTGCCTTCAAAATCCAAAATAAGATAGCATCATCATTATTAATTATAATAAGAACAAAGGAATTGTCTTTCAATCACAGCCAGGTTCCTGGCCTTGACGTAAACACATGGTTTACTTTGAAAACCACAATCTCAACAGATTAGACTGGTTTCAATTTTTGCCTAGTTTTCCTTTAAAACATACTAAATATAGAGCATCCCTTAGTTTATAGAAAAACATTTTTGAACTTAGTGATATTTTAATCTTGAAGTGAAAAAGCCCATTCTTTCCTGCCCAGTATTGCTTTTCATTTGTCCTACATCTCTTCTTCCAATCTTCAGAAAATGCTAAACCCATTCATCTTCCTGAGATTTGACAACTAAATCTGGGCTTTAAAATAAAGAAAAGGAGGGCACCTGTGTGGCTCAGTCGGTTAAGGTTCTGCCTTTGGCTCAGGTCATGATCCCAGGGTCCTGGGATTGAGTCCTGCATCAGGCTCTCTGCTCAGCAGGGAGTCTGCTTCTCCCTCTGCCCTTCCACCCCTCCCCCCACCCCTCTCATGTGCTCACGCGCACGATCACTCTCTCAATCTCGCAAAAATAAAATCTTTTAAAAAAATTTAAAAGAAAAGGAAACATTTATTGAAAACATAGTAAATGCTCGATAAAGGTTTGTCAGGTCAGACTCTTTAATATGAGCAGAGAGTATGCTCACTATATTTATGCACTCCTATCTGGTCCTCAAGACATCACCATCACATAAGGTAGTGACTGTTATCTCTGCTGTGCCAGCAAGAAATCTGGAAGATGCGGAGCCTCGCTTAGGGTCACACCATTAACAGATGGCCCCCAAAGGATCTGCCCTGAGGTCACTTGACTATAAGTCCCTGCACCCAGCCCTAGCCATCAAGGGGATTCTTGGCCGTCAGCTCTTGATGATGATCTTAATTCTCTTAGACAAAGTTGGCCTCTCCAACGTGTTAAGTATCTCATTAAGCTTTTCTCAAAATATCCAACTCCATTACTTCTTTTTCTTCTGAGGTCAACTCAGCAGCCTGAACAACATGCAGAAGTTCACAAACAGACACACTATGTCAGAGTAGAGTATTGTAAACAACTCTAAATACACACCATCCTTATCCTAAAATCAGTGTACCGTGTACAGGTGGAAATTCAGAAACTAGCATGATTTTCGACCTTGGTCATCTCAAGCACTTTTCAGAGACTGCGTGGGCTCACATTTTATCACTGTTATAAAATAAAGATTAGTGGATTAAGTGGAATGTAAAAGATCACTAAACATTTTTTTAAAGTGTTTCATGAAAAGACCCTTTAAAAACAACCTATTAGCTGTCAGATGCCTTTCAAATGTATATAATGCATCCTAATTAGAACAGAACAAACAAACAAACAGCTGAGGCCTTTAGGGTCCCCAAGATCATAAAACTTTCGGTCTCTTTTCTGACATCAACAGCTTTAGGACCCACTTCACCCCTGGACAGTTGGCGCCTGTGGCTGCAGTCTTGACAGGCAGCCCGCAGCAGCTCGGACTGAAGTTGTTCTGGCAGCAGAAGGAGGCCCCAAAAGCATCTGATTATTTTAAAATGTGCTTTCATTGTGCTGCTTGCAGCTGTGAGTTAATTTTGTTTAAAAAAAAAAGAAAAAGAAAGAAAGAAAGAAAAAAAAAAGACCATTTGCTTCTTTAAAATCCAGGTTTTTCCCCCTCTGCAGAGCAGCTGCAAGGAGAGCAGCATCAACTTCAAAAGCCCCCTGCCTCCCTGAGAGCGCCACTTTGGGAGGCTGCCTTCCTCACCAGCAGGGAATCAACAGCGTGAAGCAGAGCTCACAGGCTCCCGAGGTTCTCGTCATTGGCTGCTCTGTGCAGACAGACAGGAGGATGGACCAACCATAGAGCAGCCAGAGTCCTCAGAAGTACTTTGGACCAACTCTCAGCCCTTTTACAGATTTGAAAACTCAAGGACAGAGAGGTTAAGTGGCTGGCCTAAGATTTCACATCTAGTTAATGGCAGCCCCACAGTGCATATAATCTGGAACCAGGAGCAATGGGGTGTGGGGAAATAGAGATAGGGGTGCCATCATTAGACAGATCCTGCCAGGGAGCATTCTTCTTCCCCGAGGCAGGATTTATTACAGCTGTCCACTTGCTATCTTAAAGATGCTGCCACTAGCTCCCTTGTTCCTCTCCAGGTCCATTTCTGAAGCACCTTCTCAACAGAATTCTGAGCTACTTCTCTCCATGCTTACCATTTGTTACAGGTTCACTTGCCTCAAACAGCACCCCCTCTCCAATGCATCATGCCTTATAAATTGTAACCAATTTGATTTGGCTGCAACTCATTAGATGTGAGTATATGTCTAGGCTAAATTTACTTTAGCTTCTGCAATCCACATTGCTCATGGGGTTTCTTCCTTTGACCACAATGCCAAATTTGGTAAGGGAGTTCTAGAGCCTGGCTTTGGAGCTTCTTTGGTCAGTATATGATAACCAGCATCTCTATGAATCCTCCCACGTTTCCATAGATTGAGAATGAGCCACATGCTGATAAACAGTGGTGATCATCTCATCTCTGCCATTGCCCTGTTAGCAAGAAGGTAGCTCTGCCAGTCACTTGCCAATCAATTTCACAGAATGTAGGTTGTGCCTCACCCAATTCAAGTCTCCTAATTAATGGAGTGACAAAATTTTGACATTTTTTTGGCTTCTCTGGCTCTTGTGGGAATTTGGGAAAGAGAATTGAAAGAGGTTCAGAAGAAGGGGGAGAGTGAGAAAGGAGAGAAGAATACACACTGATTTAATGGGTCTTTGCCAGTTTTTGGCTAATAGCAATTTCTATAATAAATAATCTTTTTAGTTATAAAAGTAAAACATGTTCAATGCAAAAAAATCTTTACAAATAATGGAAAAGAAAAAATGAAAACCACTCAAGTTTTATCTGTTTTATTTTCATGTAATAAAAAGCTCAATGCCATCTAGTCTAATTAATTAGGTACTATGTAAGTTCATTCTAAAATTGGGGCAGACTTTAATGTTATGATTCAGAGATGTTACAATGTCACCACATAAAAGGTCTCATGACACCTCTGCTCTGTCCTCTCTGTGTCAGTTCACTCAAGGCCAGCTTCCCCCTAAGATCACAAAATATCTTCCAATATCACCTGGAACTCCAGGTGTCCTTATCCATGTCAGGGAGAGAGACTGGGTATCTCCTACTCAACTAAAAGTCTTTCAACTCTGATTAGATCCAATGAAATTATCTGCCTATCTCTGAACCAGACATTAATGCCAAGATAATGCTTTTCACTAAATGGCTCATGCCTGGATTATGTGTCCACACCTAACCTAATAACCATCACTAGAGGGATGGGAGCATGCTGACGGATCTCTCACAATGATTGACCACCCATAGAACTCAAGGTGAAGGTCAACCTCACCAAATTGCATGGCTGCTGCACATATTGTAGAGGTAGGGAGGGGATAATGGGATGGATGCTGGGGAATCAATCACAATGTCTTCCATACACTAAGTAATGCAATTGCCTAGGGAAGAACCTTTGTTGATATTTTTGCTATATAGCTCTGAACACACACACACACACACACACACACACACACTCATGTATGTATATATACTGCAAATCAGAATTATATTGTATGAACTATTTTATGGCCTCTTTTTTCTGAAAAATATATATCAGAGTTTTCTCATGTCATCAAATATTATAAAAATTACTTAAAAGGCGGCATTGAATTCAAATAACCCTTAAAATTTGAACATTAAGTGGTTTTATTTTCATCCTAACAAACTAAACTACAATAAATAAATTTGTACATATAGCATTGTTCACATCCAGGCTTATTTCAACAGAATGGAGTACCAAAAATGAAATTCATGAGTAAAAAAGTATAAACAAAACTTTTGGATACTTATTACAAAAGCACCACCTAGAAATATTGTACCAATTTTATAATCTGCAGTAGTATACATTAACATATTTAAATATCCACATCTGTTATATTTTTAAAGTACCCAAAGTATAAAAAATATTGTTTAGATTAGTAGTTAAATCTGTGGGGAAAATCAAAAGGAGAGAGCACTAATATATTAAAAACTTGGAATTGAGAATACAGAAACTCTTGGTTTTTTCAACCCATAATACCTGGCCTTATCCTAAGAGGAAACAAAAAAATTAGATCATATTTGTGTGAAGAAGAGAACTAAAGTCCCCTCAGGATCTACAGTATGCTATTCTATTAGTCCTGACTCTTTGATATGTAAATTACAGGCATGCAATTTGAGCTGGCTTACACAAAAAGGTGAATTTATTGACTCAGATGACAAGGAAAAGGAAAAGTGTAAATGGGAATGACTAGAACGAAAGACGTGATGGTACCAGGATCTCTCCTCTCTGTTACTTCATCCATCCATGTCTTCTGCAAATCAGGAGTCTCTGAGAAGCTAGCATCCCAGCTGCCAGCAGCTTCTGAGTCTGCATTTTCACGCCTCCACCACGAGAGCCTCACTTGAGCCTCAGTTTCAAAGACCTGGGACTATACTCAGATTGCCCAGGCTCAGTTCATCTACAGATCCCTTGCTTTGGGGATAATGGGAGTCGGCTTCCATAGAGCAACCAGTCACTACTTGATTAGCAGCCCTTACATCATAGTCATGAACTAAGTAGAGAGGAACAGTTCCTCTAGAGGACAATGGTATTATCACAAGACAGAAGCACGCTATATGGACACAAGTAACTCCTAAATATTATCTTTTAAAATCCTTAAACAACTCTATGACAGAGTTACTGTCATTAATGTGTAGAGGAGGAAACGGAGACTCAGAAATCAAATTGGATCCATAGCTCTCTGACACATTCTCTCTCTCTCTCTCTCTCTCACACACACACACACACACACACACATGCTAAGGTGATGGAGCAAGAATTTAAACCCTAATCAGTCTAATTCTAAATCCTATGCCTTTTCACTAATTATACATTAAACACTCTTCAGCAATGTGACTATTATATAAGGAAAGATACTATGATTATATGGCAGACAATAACAATCACCCCAACACCCCACCCTACCCCCAAAACCTCCACCATGTGGCCATATACTACCCTGGCTTGTCACTAATCCATGTGGGAGCATGTTTCATGGATGTCCACCATCCACTCTCTCTCTGAGCCATAATTGCCCAGGGTTGCTGTGGATCACAGAGCAATGGGGAAGAGGGAACATGCTAGAAGAAACAGACAGCCTGTCCTCAGCCCTCTCTAGGTCAAAATCTAGCATTCACTGTAGTAAGATATGCTGAATTTCCATTTGCTCACCTTTCAATCACGTTATCTTCTGTACCCCGGCACAACGGACTAAATCTCCCCTGAAGTACACGAAATGGCTTCTCAGTATCCAGTTTGTTCCTCTCATTTTGTGGCCTAGGGGAATAATAACCACAGAGATTCAACAATTTGCCCAGAGTTAAAAGCCCAATTAATGTCATAGGTGAATTCAAACTCAAGCCTCTCCTCTCAGGCTAGTGGTCTCCTCCTCACACATGGATGTTTCAACCACCCCCGAAGCAAATTGGGCTCTTAGAGTGAAAATGACCATCAGGAAGCTGGTCCAGAGAGGAAGGATAAAAGACAATGAGTATCTGTGCAATTTCAAAAGAAGAACATCCCACTATCCTTTTGGAAAGAGACAAACACACAGCCAATGATAGTAGAAGAGAGTGACTGAGGTCAGTAATAGAAGAGGACTAAAGTGAGGTCAGCAAACATTCATTACATATCCATTAGGTGCCCAAATGCCTTTTATGTGCAAAGTGCTGGGGACAGAGCAATGACGACACAGATTGGGTCACTGGCCTCATGAAGAGAGCTATCTGTTGGGGAAGATATGCGCTAAAAAGTCACAGGAGTGATGGCTATTTTAAAAGGTCAAGTGCAGGATCCTATGGGAATGCAGAACTCATGGATGGCAGTAAGAGGAACCGCTCAGAAGAGGAGAGCTTGAGCTGAAGGATAAGCAGGATATATTCAGGAGCAGGTGAAGTGGAACAGTGCGCCAAGCAAAGGAAAGAGCGCGTACAAAGCCTCCGAGGTGAAGAACGTGATGATGTGGGGGTCTGAAAGCTGGGCCTGTGGTTGGAGCATAGAGGGAGACAGAGGGTAAAACAACTGTCCTCAGGGGCAAGTTGGGACCAGAGTAGGAAGAGCTCCATGAGCCAGGTCCAAGAATTTGGTCTTTATCCTGTGGACGATAAGAAGGGTTTTAAGCAGGGAGATTCAGAATCATCTCTGTGTTTTTAAAAGATCATTCTAACAGTGGCATCAAGAGATTAGAAGGGACTGAAGCTGAACATGGTGAAAAACCTCTTAGGAGGTGCTTGCACTGGTCTGATTAAACCACAGTGGTGGCTTAGATGTGAGTGCTGGCAGGGAGGAAGGGGCGGGACTCAGGATTTGTTTCCATTGTTCCCTGAACCAACATTAACAGGAAAACCAAAATCAAACCTAAGGTCTATACATGAGTTTGGGGGGGGGGGGGGGTCTCTGAGAATTAGGATAGAAAAGAATTCACATACTCTCCTGTTGGCTAGGAAAGGATTAGAGAAATGAGTATACAAAGAAAAATAAAATTAGGTGTAGTAATTCTGATTCACAGACACTATTTCCTGGCCAGATGCTGCTGTAGAAATTTCAGAAACACCCGCTAAAATCATAAATGAAGATCACATATTCGTAGCATTTAATGAGAATACAGGCTGAATTTACAGCCGCTGAATGTGCAATATGGATGGAGATGTTGATTTACCCATGGAAGATGGAAATATATATGATAGAGGAAAACAATACCCAGAAATGTGATAGACATTTGCATGAAAATGAGTCACTGGAAAAACCCAAAACTTCAATACTTTATGCACCAAATTATCTTCAGAGCAGTCAAAAAGAAATAATAATAAATAATAACAGTGCATTTTCCTGCCATTAATTTTTTTAAAAAACTTCTGTTGACTTCATTGGAAGTTCTGCATCTAGAATGTGGCCCAGGAAATTTATAGTCTGTAACTCAAGAGACCAAAGACCTTGAACATCAAGAAAATCTCTTACCCTTATTTATATACACTGTTCTTTATCACAAAGGAAGAGCTGGTGCCCATTCCAAGTAACCAATCATTATGCAAGGAATATTCTGACTCACCCAGCATCCTTAATCAGTAAATGCTGTGCCAATGGAAAGAGAGTGGGAAGAAGTCACAGCATCCATTAATAAAAAATGACTGGGGCTTTCTATCAACAGAAGCATCATTAGGAAATGTATGGTAGGAAAATAGTAGGCTGTAGATTTGTGGTGGCAGGGATGGCAATGGAATACTAACATTTATACCCTCTTAACCACTTTGTTTTAAAAGGATGCCGGATTTCAGGTACCAACACATGTGCTTAATACAGCATTTTGCATGTTCAGTTTCTTGCTAAATTCCTGACCAGAGTCTCAAAAGATGGGATGGCCTTATCTGACCCTTTGGCCCTCCCTCCAACCTCTAAACACAAATATTCCTCTTCTTTCCAGGTTTACTGAGATATAATTGACACATAACCTTGTATTTTAAGGTGTACAACTTAATGATTTGCTATTTGTAACTATTACACCGTAAGTTTAGCATAAAAATATGGAATGCTTCATGAATTTGTTTTCACAGGGGCCATGCTAATCTCTTCCATACCATTCCAATATTTTAGTATATGTGCTGTCAAGGTGAGCACCGAAGGTATTTCTAACAGGTAACTGACTGTCATTTCTGGAGCATATCTTCCATGAAGGCACTGATCAATTCTCAGCAAAAGATAAATCAGATATGAAGGGGAAGGGCCTCAGATTAATCCAAGACTTTCTTGAACAGTCTACTCCCCATCATGAACCTTACAGTAAATAAAGGAAGTATGATTCACATTTCCAATAAACTGTGCAATCTGTATCTCAATGGAGGATGCTTCTTGGTCACATAGTAGACTTGTAATTCTAAAGCAACGGTGCTGCATTTTGAAAGAAAACACAGCAGTCATGTTCCATTAACAGAAAGCCTTCTCGAGCGTGTCTCCTGGTAGGTTAAAGGGATCTGAGTCATTCGCTGAGGATGAAGGGAGAAAATTAAGTTCATGTAAAAAAACACCTACAAATCTTAATAGGGGGATGAGCTAAAACTACAAAAGTCCTCACCACTGTACAATTTTTCAAGTATCACTAATGCATGTCACCAGTGGATTAACTAATAGTATTCTGCTTTAATGGCATTTCTGCCCTATCATTAACCCAAGCATGGTCCATAAAGTTACTCAAATATCAATAAATGAGCTTACTACAGTTTATGTGATTTCCAGTTCTATCAGTTCCATAAGAGTAACAGCATCAAATTCCCCATCTAGGCTCTGTTGTATGGATCTGAGGGCTAGGAATTGGATAATATCAATGGTTACTAAAAATGAATTCAAATTCCCATTGTGTCAATACTCCAAAAGATCATGGTTCTGATCCTAATTCTGCATGGTAGAATATGGGCTTCTAATGATAATCCACTATTAATCCTATACTCTACCATCAGATGGAATCTGGATAGATGATGTTTAAAACCACTACCTAGTCTATACTGAAAATTACACTGGTTTTGATAAGAAGTAGTTGGAATATACCACCCACCGACCACCCCCCCAAAAAAAAAATCCTATTTAATCCAATCTTCTATTGGAAGTCAAGGATTTATGTCACTATTATAGAAAAACTCATTTTGGTTATAGCACCAACATGGCCAAATAAATGACTTCAAGATGCTAGAAGAAAGTATTTGGCCAAGATAAATAGGTGTTCAAATAGGCGTCCCCAGCTTACTCATTTTGCTATATGGAAAATGAACTAACTGAGTTTAATGTACACCAAATGAGATTTGGAAGCACGTTCTAATTCACTTCATTCTGTACCTGGAATGAGCAGTTTTTGATTTCCCTGCTTCCACCATTAACCCCTACAGTGTATTCTCAACAAAATGGCCAAAGAAATCCTTTCAAAATATACATCAGATCATGTCCCTCCTCTGCTCCCAATTCTTCCCTATCTCCCATTCTATGAAGAGTTCAAGCCAGAGCCCTGGCAGTGGTCCACAAGCCCTATGTGATCTGACCTCTCTGATCAATTTCTTACCCTCCCCCTTGCTCACTTTAATCCAGTTCCAGTGGACACACTGTTCCTCAAACATATCCAACATATTCACACCTCAGGACTTTTGCACTATCTGTCCCCTCTAACCAGAACATTCTTTTCGATATCCACATGACTCATTCCCTCAACTCCTTCAAATCTTTGCACAACGGCCACCATCTTGACAGGCAACCCTGTCCTACCTATTTAAAGTTATTTCATCCCCTCTCCCCACACCCTCGATTACCCCTTATCCTATTCTATTTTTCCTCCATAGCACTCATGACTTTTTAACATTCTGTATAGATATTATGTTTGTTTTTCTTCCTCACTAGGACTTAAATTCCACAAGTACAGAAATTTTAGTCCATTTTGTTGACTACTGTACACATAGCACTTGAAACCATACACAGACCATGGTAGGTGCTTATTATTATCAGTTGAATAAAAAAAAGTCCAAAGTTGCTGAAATGGCACAGATCTAACACACTAAAAATCTGTACATATTTTACTTAAACCTGTTATTGAAATTCTGGGAGCCTCATCTGCAAAATGAAACAATTACAGTATCTAACACTTAGGGTTGTTGTTAAGATTTAGGGAGAAAATAAATGGAACATATTTAAGACAATGCCTTGCAAATTGGTTATTTTGTTTAGATGGAGAATAATAAAAGCAAGAATAATAGAAACAATACCGAACATCCATACAGACTTTCACATTCTATGAAGGACAGAACTATTTTCATTAGATCCCTTTAGGATCCTCCTAGATTCAGTACAGGAAAATATTAATAACTGGATCCTCAGTGTCTCTGCCTTGGCAATATTAGGGATGTAGCCAACCACGGGGCAGGATTCAAACTGAAGTCCTCTGAATCAAAGATCTATGCTCTCTTCCCAATATCAGAGAAAGGAAATATCACTCCCAGCCCAAAACTTTAACAGAATGAAAGGTTGCTGAAGGGACGGTTTTTTGTTTAGATGTTCTTTACTGAGTCTGGATGTCTGCATAAAATGTGGCTTAGATAAGGCAGTAGTTATTAGCATCCAGTACTCCCTGCAAATTCTAAGAAGTTGAGATTCAACCACTATAAGACATCTTCTCACCACTGATCATGGATTCAGTCACATAAGTTCAATCAAGATTTTTTTTTTTCTAAATGTCTCCCAACATAGATTATTTTTTGTTGTTTTTTGCGTTTGTTTTGTTTTGTTTGTTTGTTTGTTTTTAGGGAAAATCCCCAACTCCTGGTTTAGTATTGTTTGTATGGTATTTAGTAAATCCTTAATGAATAAATGAATGAGTTGAAAATGAATGGGTGTGTTTACTGTTGCTGCTTATATCCTCTTCCAACATAACATTTTCTCCCTTTGCTTCTACTAAAATAACTAGAGCACAAGTAGATGTCCATAGCATCATGCCCTGCCCTATCCTCCACAACTGTATTAATTAGAAAACTAGTCCCCCAGAACATTGTGCACAAAAGAATATGCCTTGAGGAAATGTTGAGTTAAACAAATTCAAACAGGCTTTTTCACTACAGTACTTCTAAGAGTCTTTACTACACTAATGCACATTGCAAAACCTCGAAATTTAGATAGTGTTGGGGTGCCTGGGTGGCTCAGTCAGTTAAGCGTCGGACTTTTGGTTTCCATTCAGGTCATGATCTCAGGGTCCTGGGATCAAGTGCTCTATTGGGCTCTGCACTCAGTGCACAGTCTGCTTATCCCTCTGCCTCCCCCTACCCCTCTCCCTTCCCTTCTGCCCCTCCCTGTGCTCTAACAAGTGCGCTCTCTCTAATAAGTAAATAAATAAAGTATAAAATACTATATATATTATATATTATAAATACTATATATTATAAATAAATACTATATAATATATATTATATATTATAAATAAGTACTATATATAAATTTATATATATATAAATATTTTTATATATAAATATATTTATATATATATATAAATTTAGATAGTGGCTACAGCATTTTGCAAATTATTGGATCATGCATCCCACAGAAACAAAGCTCTTTGCATGGAGTTTCTCTCAAGTCAAGCTTTCCAGAGAACATGTGTATCTATAACAAATACATTCAGTCTTCAAAAGCAGAATCCATAAAAAATTCAAAGGGAACATGAGGAATATGAAGAGGTCAAGGAGAGTTCACATTTTTTGCAAAGCTAGATGCCTACAGGGTAATTTTATTTAGATTTACTATTTACTTTCTATTGAGCCTAATACTAGGTTTGTGTAAGTTCACAGATACTGGACAACCATTATTTTCGAGGATATGCTATGTTTATTTAACTTTTTTTTTTTTTTTTTTTAAATAAAGAAGGCTCTGGTTTGGGGGCCTTCCACAATCTCAGGACTTAAAGTAGAAGGCCAAAGCTCCTCATAGTCAAAGTAGTTAAACTGGCGACTGGAAGAGAAACAAAGGATGCTCCTGTCCTACTGTTCTTAGCACAGGGTCTCTTAGCCCATGTAAATAAAATTTCATCCAAAAGGCAAAAGTTATCCAAACACCCTTATCAGCTAATAGCATCTTACTTAATTTACCAGATAAGATTAAATAAACCTAACAAGGTACTGAGGGCATGAGCCACAGAAATTATATACTTAGATGAGGACAGGAAGAGGATGGTTGAAGGGTGAGGTAGGTTAGGGGAGGACAGCTGTAACTGGGCTCCTTGAAGGACGTGAGGGGAAAGTCTTATCAGAAAGAAGGATCCAACAAAATGGGAATGAACTGTGAATTCCACTTGGTCCACTTTATACTTTAGCCTAATGGTGGCCATGATAACGGATCTTAAGTATTGGAGTTTTCATAGGAAACCAGGAGACCTTAACCTGGTTGTGTAGGTATTACTGGCTAAAGATACAAAGATACACAGGAAAGGAAGCAAGGTCCAGAAAGGACACTGGCTTTAGCAAATATGAGAAGTTACTGATAGTATGCGGTCCCCAAAGTCTGCCATAGGCATTCAAACAAAACAAAGCAAAGCAGCCTTTTATCTGGTTCATCCAGAAATATCCCACTTCCTCCTCTTTCTCCACTCCAGCCCAGCCTCCATCCTTAACCTTTGCCCCCAAATGAAGAAGGAATAAAAAATAGCCTGTCTCCATTGCTGTGACAGATTTTCATATGGATATGAACACATGCTGTATCTGTCACTATTGCACTAAGTCTTATTTTATTTTTTTCAAGCTATAGAAATATACAGACTATTGGAATAGTATACAAATCCTCTCGGAACATAGATGGCTTATGAATCGTTAATGAAATTACTTGACCTTGAGAATTAGTCTCTTTATGGAGATTCTTCCTTAAACTTCGAATCTGCAATTGCACACCCGAGTCCAGTTACTTTTTGTGCTCCATGTTCCCATTAGGCTCCTTCATCCAGGCTTTTACGAATGTACTGTGGAGGCCTTCTCTTCAGGAGATCCCTGTTAAGCACGGCTTCCTGAGGCAAAGGCATTCTCTTAGGGCACTTCATTTTGGAAGATTTCAGTGGGAGGTTTTAAAATGAGTTAACCCTGAACAAGGCCCCACGGTGCTGAGGGAGGACACTGCTCCCCAATGAGCAGAGCTCACCACTGACCCACATGGTAAGTCCTCACCCCACTCAGTCTTGCCCACCACTCCCAAAATCGGAGCCGCCGAAATCTGCTCTTCCTTTGTCTTCAGGAGATCTAGTTTCCCCTGGATCTTTTCCAGGATAAAACCCACTCATTTCCTTGACTCGCAATGTCCTCTTGAAAACTAAGTAATGAAAGCAGATGCTCTAACTCAGACACATATTTTCCCACTCAAACATTCATCACAGCTTCCCACCCAAAGCTGAAGCATTATCTTCTGGGAAATTCGCAATCTCTACAGTTCACAGAGAGGTGGTCAGGCTGTTCTTATGGGTTCCATAACTATAACTTTCAATTACTCTAAAATGTTGCTTTATAAAGCCTGTGTAGTCTCTTGTTTTGACTCCTATAGGATATCTGCAGGCTTTTCTTTCTGAGTACCCTGTATGCTCTCTAGTATTCATACCACTTAAAAACAACAACAACAAAGATATTCCTTTTCTTGCAAGAAAAACGTGCTGCTTGGACATTACTTTCTTTGGCCACTCAAAAATGAATGAATATGCTTTCAACTAGACCTCTGAATGGCACCCATAAAGGCAAAATAAAAAAAAAAAATTATCCTGCATATTCCTGATCTCTCTTCCTCCCCCAGAAAGTGGAGGAGGAAGATCATATAATTGGCAAGTCATTTCTACTTGTTTCCATAAACCAACAGGCCCTGTACCTTGAACATGACCCTATTATAACTATATTACCTAATACAAACCAAAATTTTCAAAGTTAAAGAATCCAAAAAGCAGACTGTTATAATAACCTTGTGTGTCTTACTGAGTGGTTGATTCCAAAAAATAAATAAATAAAATTAATTAATTAAAAAGACTCACATCCAGTATTTCATGTGACTGCTGTTTATCCTCCATGGCATGCAAAACTTTTTTTTTTTTTTTTTTAAGAAATTGCGGGAAGTGTCAAGACCCTTACTTGTTACAATTTAATTTTCTGCTGCTAAGGCAATTACAGTTCAATGAATGATGATTCAAACACATCGAAGTTTTCATTACTCTTTGCTTAATTTGTCAGTTAATGCCTTTGAGTTCTATGGTTTCCCCGGCAGTCTTAACTTGCCATTAAAAACCTGTCAAGGAAACAACCTTCTGATTCCGGCGGGTTTAAAGAGCATATATCCTTTCACTGTTAAGAAAGTTAGAACTTGCTCCGCAACCAAAATATTCATACTCTAGGAATCCACAGTTAGGAAAGGTTGCAATAATTCTGGATTAGTGTTTTTTAATACAACAGCACTGCAATAAATACCAGAAATAAGAGTTCATGCTTAAGATACTATATATCATAAGAATGTTACTTTCTATCAATGTTTCTTAGTGGTTTATGGTTACCTGATAAATGTTGGACTTTTACATTCCTCTCCATGTCCCAAGCATCTATTACATTTACACATTTTATACTTCTCTAATATTTTTGCAATACATTTTCCTGAATCGGCTGATGACATTTAATAGAATGTTTAAGACACAATATAAAACCTTAAATGCGTTTGCTTATTCTGGGGGAAAAATGTGCACATAGATTGGATTTCAAATTAAAACCTACGATGGTGCACCCAACATTTCTGCTTCTGCTGTACATATTAAAATATAACTAAATGCTTCTTATGCAATACTGCAGTATCAGTACAAATAACAAGCTCTCATACTTACAAGCAAGCTAGATGATTAAGGAGCTATTAATGAAGGGAAACAAAACCACAGTGCTGGGATGTAATAGTCCATGAAATTCTTATTGGTAGAAAGAAAATCTGCAGTAAATAAATATTAACCTAAATGCTATAGAAAACATAAAGCAAACAGAAAAAAAATGTATTCTTTAAACTAAAATATAGGTTAGAAATTGCTGACAATGTAAGGAAAGTCTATTTGCATACCACAGGGCTCCATCTGCTGTGGAAAATATAAGCTGCAAGAATGATTTAATATTTAATAGAAGTAGTAGCCACTGTTAATTATAATTTGCACATTTACAAATCAGCACTGATAGCAATACAAATTATGAAATATAAGGGTGTTCTGCTGGATACTAGGGAAATAAGATGACAGACAAAGTTAATGGAGTATCCCTAACCACAGCTCTGTCAGAACACATCAGAGAACTAATCCAGTTACAAAGAGCCTGCAATGGAAAATCTATTTAAAATATTAAAATGCTGTTTGGTAAAAGCTTTTTCATAGTGCTTTTTACTTAAACAGTTGCTTATTGCTCATGGGTCATTAGCTGTACACCCAGATGCATTCTGCAAACTACCATTTAAAAGAATAGTAGAAATTAAATAAGAAATATATTTCTGCAGCATTTTTTTCGTGATATATAGAAAGAATTTACTGAATATCTAGTCCGGAGATGGAAAAAATAGTGTGTGGTCACAACGTAAGTGGAAAGCTGTAGAATTAAGCACTACATTTTGCCTACATTGAGTCATAAAATTCAACACAACTTTTCCCTCTAGACCTGATCTTATTCCCATTTATACTTAGATGCTAATAGTGATGATACAAATCGACTCTTATTTAGTAAGAAGACAGAAATTATCATTGATTTTTTCATTAATCTTCTATTTCACCTCATTTCTCTCATCATCATATAATATGGATTAGTGGTGGAAGCATTTTATGCACAATGTTTTAATAGTAACTTTTGTTCTCTAAATCATGAATACTGCTAATTTTAGCCTCTAGAATCCCTAATTTATGGAATTGATCCTTTATCCAAACTCTTTCAATTTACTATGATTAGGAAATCCTTGCTCCATGACCATTATTTTTAATGTTGGTAAAGATGTTTCTCATCATGAAAAAAGAAATGTAGAACAAAGCCTATACCAGGCATAGGGTTTTAAGAACAGCCTAAGCAAGCCAGACCATTACAGATCACATGTAGATCTCAAGTTGAACGCCATCACAGTATATTAGGAAATATTAGCACATATTTAAGAGCCTACTTAAAGTATATTATCAAGGTATGGGTTGAGTGTCACCAGAGGTCAAAAACTAGTAGTTTCTGAGTCAAATACTTGTAGGAGATGTTTTCCTGGCCATCTTCTTTTTTAAACTGAAATTTTAATCCTTCGGACAGTGTGTCTACCACTTCTTATTATCTTACTTTTAGCAACTTCAAGCCTTTGCATTACCTGCCTGACCTCTGTATTATATCTCGCTTAAGGAATTATTTTACTTCTCTATTAACATGCTATTTCATCTGTTCTTGGATGTACTTGATGTATTTTTTCTTTACCCAACACGTCTAGGATATGTACTCACAGCTACAACCCAGTAAAGGACCCATGAGATATAGACTTCATTAATTTGGGACCTCAACGGTGCTACAGCACTACTAAAAAGACATTTTAAAAACATCTGCATATTAGCAATAGAAACCTATCAGAAACCTGTGTGTCTTCATTAGAACTCTAGGTGGAACACACATGAATGAGCACACATGCATGAACGCGTGTGCGCGCGCGCGCACACACACACACACTGATAGTTTCTCCTAAGAATTGGTTCCATCGATCTGCTATCATTCAGGTCACAATTTCAAATATATACTATCCATTCATCCAGAGAAACTTGAAGTGGAAATATTATATTTCAGTAGTATCAACTTAATCGCATCCAAGAGTACCCACCAGGAGCAAGTACCAGTATTTTCTGGAGGAAAGCACCCCAATGTTAGGCCCTCAAGATGTCCACAGAAGAAGTTCAACAAAATATGACCCCAAAATTTAAAAAAAATTACTAAACACATGAAAAAATACTCAACTATTTAGGACGGTAAGCAGAAACAAGCCACAAGTTTAAACCCCTAGGCTTTTAGAGTTCTGAACGTATTAATTATAGAATGTAGAATAACAACGAGATGTTTAAAAGGGAGAAAAAAAAATCAAGATATGTGAACAATGAACAAATTATTACCAAAAATGACCAGCCAGATATGAAAGCTAAATAAAATATTTTTAAATAATACACACACATACACACACACATTGAATTTTTCAAAATTAGTGGAAAGGAATTCTGACACTGGTAAGCTAGATAGTTCAGATCATTTCTCCAGCTTAAAACAACTAATAAATGTGGACATCATGTTGTCATATGTTTGAATTCATAGGAAATACAACAAGAAAGTAATGAATTATGAAGTAAAAATTCAGAAGAAGATAAACACACAGAGTAATCAATCTACACTTGAGTCTAGTTTCCCTTATGGCTGCCTGTATTTCCAGAACAAAGAGTTGACAGAGAAGCTGAGCAGAGACCTTAACAGACACATAAGGCTAGATGGAAAGAAATTCAAGCCCAGAACCTGCCAAGTGGGGAAGGACTGGCAAATCTCTGACGCTTGGGAATAAGGCTGAACAAAAGAGAAACTAGTCTCAAATGACTTAAAGCCCTATTTGAATTAAAGTAAACTTTGATGACAAATGTCCTTAGCCACCTGTCAAAAATAAACAAATTTTCTCTGGTGGAAAATAACATCACCCTAAACCTCAAGTTATCTCTATATTTTTTTTTGATATGCAGAGATTAGGATTTAGCAATGAAAACAAAAAGATAACTAAGCATATAATTAAGCAAGATAATGTAACCAAAATTAAGAGAAATAATAGAACATAGAAGCAGATCCACAGAATCTGAATAATGGAGTTATCACCTAGCAACTTAAAAATAACTATGCTTATTATGTTCATATAAATAAAAAGAGAAACAATTTTTGCATAGAATGTAAACTATAGAAATGGAAATTTCAGAAATGAAAAGTATAATTGTATTAAGAATTTCATGGCTAGAATTAACTGCAGAATAGACCGAATTAAAGGACTACTAGTGATTTAGTATACACAAATATATCCAAGATATATTAGGAAATATATCAATGTCAATAGAAATATCAATGTCAATAAACAAAAATACATTAATAGAAAGCATCCAGGATAAAGCACAGAGAGGAAAAGGTATAGGGTGAAAAAAAGAAAAGAGTATATGAGATATGGTCAATGCAGTTAAGTAGTTTAATCTATGTGTAATTAAAGTCCTAGAAGAGTTTATGGAAAGAAGCTGAAATGTTATTTGAGAAGATAATAACTGAGAATGTTTTAAAACTGTTGCCATTAAGCCATATTTTCAAAAAGTACTACAAATGTCAAGTGAGATAAAAAATACCATATCCAAGCACACCACAGATCCTATAAGCAGCCGGAGAAAAATGATACTCACCTTCAAATGAGCATCAATGAGACTAACAGCTGCCTCCTCACTCCCTGCCCTCCCCCAACCGCGCGTGCACGCTGCGCACAACACCTCAAAGCCCGAAGGCAATGGGAGGATTTTTCAAAATGCTAAAATACCTGCTACCATAAAATTTTATACCCAATGTAAAGAATCCTCAAAAATGAAAACTAAATAAAGACATTTTCAGAAAATAAAAAATTCAGGCCTGAACTAAATAAAATACAAAAAGGTATTCTTTAGGAAGAAAAAGAAGATTCCATAAGTCATTGAGAAAATATTTCTAAATGCCTAAGTTGAGAAATACACCAAATTCATAAAATAGCTGATCATAGTTTAAATAGCAGTTTTCCTCAAAATTAATCTTAGAGACAATAAAATTCCACTCAAATTCCAAAGAAAGTATTTGAAAAATTTAACGTTTCTAAAATGCATATGGACAAAGCGCTAGGAATAGCCAAAACATTCCCAAAGGGGTGGTGGCAGAGTCAAGGTAAGTGTTACATTCCTACCAGAAATCAAAGTTTATTATTAAGCTGTATTAATTAATCCAATTATGTATTTTGACAAATATACAAAAATCAATCAAAAACTATAATAAAAGGAGTATGCCCGGCGGTCCCGCAGATCTGTGTTTTGCTTCAACAGTGCTCGGACAGAAGGGCCCCAGGACCCCGTCTTCCAGCCTCCCACCACCTGCACCTCCCACCACCGTGCAACCTCTTTTCCAGTCCCAACCTTGCGAACCATCTTCTCGGCCACCCTCCGGCCCCGGGACCAGCCAACACGGTGTTTTGCGCTGAGCTCCTGAGAGTAGATCAGCTACGAGCCCCCAGTGGTCAGAACGACTCCCCCCCAGGTGGAGGCCACCCTGCCGGGGCTCCCGCACCCACCTCTCTCCGGGCTTCTCTTTCCACCGCCAGGTCGAGGCTCCGCGGGGCGGCCCGCTTCTCCAACGCCGGCGGAGGCGAAGCCTGTCGACTTTTCTGGAAGATGCAAAACCAGCGCGGCGGCCGGCCTCTTCCCGGACGTGCAGAAGCAGAAGCCGTCTCAAGTCCAGCGGCATCGAGCCCCGGACGCCACGCAAGCCGCCAGCCGCCTGGAGCGGACCCTGAACCCGGGCCTTTATCTGCCCGCCCGGGTTCCGCCCGCGCAGGCGCCCATCTCCCCGGCTTCCGGCAGAACGGCGCCTGGGTGCGCAGGTGAAGCTCATCCAGAAGATGGCGACCACCTGGCTCACGTGGCAGGGCGTGGGCCGGGCGGGCCTCTCTTCCAAACGCCCATCCTCCAGCACGGTGAGGAGCCTCCAGAACCCAGCAGGCTTTGAGGGGCCCCTCTGGCACCCTCCTGGTGTCAGGGCCTCTGGCTGAGGGTGTCCCTGCAGCCGCTAGGCAGCTTGTTGACCACCCTGGAGCCCCCCAAGCCTGGACCCAGTGGAAACAGTAAACCTTTTTGCCACATATATAGAGAGTCCAGAAACAGGACCACATATACTCACATGTGACAATGACACTGCAGACAATTGAGGGAAGAAAAAAACTAGTCAATAAATTGTATTAGGAAAATTGATAATCCATTTGGAAAAAATAAAATTGGATCTCTACATTATGCAAAAGATATTCTAGATGGATTAAATACATATATGGGAAAAGCAAATCTCAAAATTTTAGAAGAAATAGAAGAGAGTATCTTTAAAACCACTGGTAGAGAAGGATTTCTTAAACAAGAGCTCAGAATCTACTAACCATATAGGGCAAAACTGATAAATTTGACAATGCTGGTATTAAGAAATGGTTAGTAGAACATTTCCTCAGCAGAACATACTGACTATAGGCTGATTTTCAGAAGCTAGTGACCTGTCTTTACTCATTCCATATTTAAGCTGTATTTACCGAAACTATTTCAGTATGTTTCCTCATTTGCTTTTTTTCAATTGTGTATCTTATATTATCATGTTTTATGTTGCCCACTTTTTTAGTCAAACTATTATGTACCAGTGTTAATTTTCTTGCATTAAACAAGGATTTTACTCTAGATAGGCATGATTTAAATGACTTGGTAGAGGGGTCTGTGGGTGGCTCAGTCCTTAAGCATCTGCTTTCAGCTCAGGGCCTAATCCCAGAGTCCTGGGATCAAACCCCCATGGGGCTCCCTGCTCTGCTGGGAGCCTGCTTCTTCCTCTCCCACTCCCCCTGCTTGTGTTCCTTCTCTTGCTGGCTGTCTCTCTCTCTGTCAATTAAATAAATAAAATCTTTAAAAAATATATAAAAAATAAAAAAAGATAAATGACTTGGTGGAACACTCAATCTTTAAAAAAAAAAAAAAGTTGACTATTTACCTAATAAATTGTAAGCATATATCCCTTACCTCCCCCAAAAAATAATTAGCAAAATATTTCATTAAAAAGGTTAAAACAAACAAACAACCCTAAACTTAGAGAAGGCATTGGTAACACATGTAACCAAAAAAGTTTACTCTCCGTGATAAATTTGAAAATTCAGCAAATCAATAAAGGACAAATAACCCATAAGAAATGAGCAAAAGACACAAATGGATAGATATTTCACAATAAAGAACACACAAATGGTGACTAAATATTTTAAAAGATTCACAATTGCATTAGCAACCAATGAAAGGCAAATTAAGGCTTCAATGTGATGTAATTTTATCTCCATTAGGCCAGCAAAAATTAAAAAGCCTGACAGTATTGAGTAATATGAAGTAAGCAACAGTAGTGTATGGAATTTTTTAAAAACTTGAACTCACTGGTATAGATTCTGCTGGTTTTGAAAAAATATATAATGTATTTTAATAAAATGACCAGCCCCGGAGGTTGCCAATTTATTATTTATTGTCATTGTAGTGACTGCACCAAATCCCTGGGATTCTTTGATGGTCTTCCAGCAGATGCTATTCTGAAAGATTCAGTGCTAATGCAGTAATTTAAAATAATTCTGTGTGCCAAGTAATAAGTTATCAGAACTATGTCATCTGAACTTCAATTTTATTCAGCCAATGGTAAACAAATTCACTTGAATTTTTTCCTTGGATTTACGGAAACAACTGTTTGAGCCACATAGGGTAATTAAGAACACTTATTTAATTTTATCTGTTAAATGATATTTAATAATTTAAAGCTTCTTTGTAGGCAACAAAAATAAGTTACAAATTTAAAAAAGTATTGTTCCTATAATAACCATAAAATTATCAGCTAAGTTCAAAGAATGAGACTCAGAAGAGCTTGATGTTTAAGGCAATGTTAACGAATGAATCACATCAACTGCCTGGCTCCTTGGATTCACCATCTGGAAATACAGTATCAAGGCCACCAGAAAAAAACCCACTTCAAGTGTTTTAAAAAATGGTAGACTTGGTGATTCTGCATATTGGTGGCCTTAGTTTTTTCATCTGCTAAGTAAAGATATCACTGCATTGCTTTCCCATGGTTATTATGAAGACAAATTAATAACTTGACAAATATAAAGTGCCCTGTGCATGCTAAGCATCAGTATTTGGGGAATCAAATGCCTTAACTGAAAGCCTAACAACGAGGTGGTTTTTTCATTTGTTCCACACTAGGCAATATGACAATTAACTATTCAAAAAGGATGCATAGAACGCATTACTGGTTCCCTTTTCACTTTGGGACTAAAATGAAGTAAAGGATTCCATTCTTGGCATAAATCAATTCAAAACAACTTCCAAGATATCTACCAAAATTTGCCTAATGTTCTTGGGAAAATATACATTCTTTGTAATACAGTAGAAAGAATATTCAATAATCTTTCCTCTACTTCCCTTCCCACAATTCTATTATTAATCTATTAATCTAATCAATATTTTGTTCAACTTCCTCTACTAAGAGAAAAAACAAAATATGACTGTGTTTGGATTTGGCATGGGAAGAAAATACCCTAAAATCAAGATGTCCTATATTTATGAGGGTTCTTCCACCTCTTATTCCTAATAACAGATATTCCTTAAATGTGTACTGGTTTTTCTGTGAGGTCTTCCCTGTTAATCCAGGCTTCATCTCCGTGCCACATAATTTATCACTTAATTATTGGTTGTCGTGTGATCAAAAACCTTCATATTTTACTTACCTTTGCACTCTTGCTGCCTTTGCAGTTATTTAATTTGATTTAATTGAGGAAGGAGGAAAAAAAGAAGGCAGGAAGGCAGGCAGGAAAAAAGGAACAAAGAAAGGAAGGAACAAAGGAAGAAAGGAAGCAAGGAAAGAGGGAGGGAGGGAAGGGAAAGGGAGGAAGAAAGGAAGAAAACAGAGAAGAGGTAAAGTCTCATCTCTTCATCTAGATTATAAACTCTGAAAAGTCAGAAACCACCCCTTGTGCACTGTTGTTTTTTCTTTTCCCTGTAGTACTCATCTCAATACTGAATCCCACATAAGGACTAAGAACAAACCTTTAGAGACCACTGAGGCTAGAGTTGAGATCATCTATGGACTCATATAAGTGGATACAAGGGGATAATAAGAAAAAGTTGAATGAATTAAAGTATTACAGCAGGTTGTTAGAAGACGTGCAAACCTACAAGGCAGTGAAATAGCTCTCTAGGTATCCTGAAACAGTTTTGACAGAACTGAGAGCATACTGAATCAATCTGTAAGATACTCAGCTGCTGACACAGAGGAAAAGGAAAGGTTCCTCCTGCAGATTGATTAGCTAGTAGGTTCTATACCTGGTGAATGAGAAGAGGTATTAATGAGCCCAAAGTAGAAGGAAACCTCTTTCCTGGAGTTAAAGTTGGGGAGAAAGGTCAATGAAGGAAATGAGGTGAACCAGGAGGACCAATCAATTGCAGGTCACAGTGGATCAATTAGAGCCTCATCTGCAAGACTCCCAATCAGAAACTCAGAGTCAGCTCTATCTCCTCTTTTTCCCTCACTCCCCTATAGGTCCCAAGACCCATCAATTTTAATCCTGAAATCAGTCTTTTCCTCCCTATTCATACCTCCACTGCCTTCATTTAGGCCTCATTTCTTGCTTGAAAATTGTAATGGCCTTTTAACTAATCTCCATGCCTTTGGGCTCAGTCTCTCATTCTAACTGCTGCAAGAATTATCCTGTTGAAATCACAAACCTGCTCATGTCACAGTCCTAGACAAAGCCCTTTGATGGCTCTTAAATTACCTACTACATACACTTCTTGGCATGGCATTGGAAATCCTTCACGATCAGACTTCAACATATTCTTCCAACGTCACTCTCTACCATACTCGAACACACACTATACTTCAGTCACCTCAAGTGACTTCCTGAGCTCCTATACCTCTTGCCTTTGCTAGAGTTTTTCCCTCTGCCTGAAAATCCCTTCCTCCTCACTCTACTTGACCTACTTCTACTATCATTTAGGTCTAAGCTGAAATGGCAAGTTCTTTTCAAAGATTTTCCCACTTCCTCAACCTCTTTTCCAAACACAGATTATTTCTTCCATCTCTGTACTTCCATACTACTTTACCCACGCATCTTATTTTGTACCTATTGAATTGTCAGTGCCCAACGGTTCTCAATAAGTGCTGAATGAATGAATGAATGAATGATACATAAAACAGGTTCACTAGTGAGAAGTGCAATTTGACAATACAGGAAACGATGATATCGATCCTCTAAGCTAGTGAGTCCCTCTTACATGGAGTCCTATAAATGTCTCTAAAACAATGCAACATGTACAATCAGCATATATGTATATATTTATCAGAATACATATGTTTATAAGTGTTTATGATAATACATTTTGATAATTTTTCATTCATAATCTTTACCATTCTGAAACATTCAAATATGCAGAAAGCCTACCCTCACTTATTCATCCCAAAAATATTTGTACCAGGCACTGTTTTAGGCACTGGGATTATACTGAGGAATAAGACAACAGAGGTACTGTTGTTAAATTTTACATTGTAGTGGCAGTAGCAGTGACAGACAATAAATAAGGAAACAAATAATCTTAGATTTTAATAACATGCTCAGCACAAAAGGATAATGTGATAGAGTGGCTAGGTAAGGGTACGGTTAGGGAAGCACTTTCCAAAGAGTTGAAATTTGAATAGACGCTTAAATGGTGAGAAGGAGTCAGCCATGAAAAGACATGGCTAATGACCATTTCACACCGAGGGAACAGCAAGTGCAAAGTCTCTGAGGAGGCAATGACCTTGGATTTGAAGATAAGAACTTGACTGGTTGGTGCTCAGTAGAAAGGGAACAGGGAGGTTAGGGAATATACAGAGGCCATATAAAGGCAGGACTTTTTAAGTCACGAGGAGAATACTTAATTTCATTTTTAGTGAGAAGGGGCACCCGGGAGATTCCATTGTAGGTCATTAAATTTTTGACTAACCAAACTATAACAAATATCTCCTTAACATGTGGTGTATGTATAGGTGCCTGAATTATTTGCTCAACACAGCGGTTTTGAACCTCATCTGTATTGCTGCATGTGTCAATTATTAGTCTCTTTTTATTTCAGAGTAGGATGGTTAATTGTTTTAACCAATGAACATTTGCACATTTCTAGTTTGGAGCTAATAATAATAATAATAACCTACAATAAGCATTTGTATAAAAGTCTTTGAGTGTTTCCATTCTATCTAGATGTTTCTATTTCTACTGAATAAAAACCTAAGAGCTGAAATTCTGTGTTAAGTGAATATATTTTATAAGACATTAACAAACTGTATTCCAACGTAGTTGTACCGCTTTCTGTCCATCACCAGTATATGACAATTCTGATTATTCCATACTACTGCCATTCATATATGTAGAGGTACCCACTGTGGTATTAATTTACATTTACATTTCCTTAACAGCTAAGGATTTGGAACATTATTTCATTCATTTATTGGTGTTTTGTATGTATTCTTTTGTTTGAAGTATTCTCAAATGTTTTTCTCATTTTAAACTAGATTTAACTTAATATTGGGTTTTAAGAGGTTTTTTTAATGTATTCTGCATGTAAATCCTTTAGCAGCTGTATGTATTGCAAATACATTCTCCTAGTCAATACCTTGCCTTTTCATTTTCTTAATGGTGTCTTGTAAAGAGTAGATGTTTTTAGTTTTGATAAAGTCCAATTCATCACTTTTCTTTTTTTTTTAAAGATTTTATTTATTTATTTAACAGAGATAGCCAGCGAGAGAGGGAACACAAGCAAGGGGAGTAGGAGAGGAAGAAGCAGGCTCATAGTGGAGGAGCCTGATGTGGGGCTCGATCCCACAACGCCAGGATCACGCCCTGAGCCGAAGGCAGGCGCTTAACCACTGTGCCACCCAGGCGCCCCCATCACTTTTCTTTTAGTTTATGCTTTTAATATCCTATATAAGAAATCTTTTCTTATCTCAAGTTGGTGAATATTTCTCGTTTGTTTTCTTCTAGAAGATTCACAATTTTAGCTTTTATATTTAGGCTATGATTTCTTTCAAATTATTTTGTTATTTCTTTTCTTCTACCTAATTTGGATTTAACTTTCTTTTTCACTTCTAGCCTCTTAAGGTGACATTTTAGATCACTGTATTTGCACTTTTCTTCTTTTCTAATATGCTCATCTAAAGCTATCAATTTCCCCTGAAGCATGGTTTTAGCTACTATAAATTTCCTTCAAAGTACTGCTTTAGGTAAAAATTTGATACATTGCTTTTTCATAATCATTTAGTTTAAGATATTGTATAATTCCCTTTTTTTAAAAGGTTTATTTATTCATTTGAAAGAGAGAAAGCATGCACACGTGCCCACACACACAAGTGGGGGAGGGGCAGAGGGAGAGAATTTTCAAGCACACTCCCTGCTGAGTGTGGAGCCTGACACAGGGCTCCATCTCAGGACCCATGAGATCTTGACCTGAGAGGAAACCAAGAGTCAGACATTCAACTGACAGCCTCATAGGCGCCCTTAATTCCCTTTTAATTTCTTACGTGACCCACTGGTTAATTGGAAGTGTGTTGTTTAATTTCCAAATATATGGGGATTTTCTAGATCTCTCTGTTATTAATATCTAATATAATTCTATTGTGGTAAAAAAAAATACAGTTTGATTTAAATCCTTTTAAATATGTGAACACAGCCCCAGAACAGCAGTTGCAAAGAATTTGTATGGTATTGTTGTTGAGTACAACAGTCTACAAATGTCAATGAGGTCAGGTTAGTTTATATTGTTTTTCAGGATTTCTATATTACTGATTTTCTGTCTAGTTGTTCCATCAATTGCTGAAACAATGTTGAGACCACCAATTATTATTGTGGATTTTTTCTATTTTCACCTTTCAGTTCTATCAAGTTTTCTCCATGTATTTTGTAACTGTTATTAAATGCATATACATATAAGATTATTTACTTAACCAACGGACCCTTTTACTATTTCTCTAAAGCTCTTTCAATATTTCTTATCCTGACATCTACATTGTCTGATATGAATAAAGCCACTCCAGATTTGTTATGCTATTTTCGTGGTGTAACTTTTCTATTACATTACTCTAACTTACTTGTGCATTTCTTATAAATGGGATTTAGCCATTCTTTGATTTTTTTATTCAATCTAATAATTTTTGCCTTCCAATAGATATGCTTAGACTATGTTTACTGTAATTTTGATATGGTCGGATTGAAGTCTACCATCTTGCTATTAGTTAACCCTTTTTCCTTTTTTCTTTGAATTCCTTCTTTCGGAAAGTGTGATTTGTCTTTTGAGTATTCCATTTTACCTCCTCTTTTAATTTATTAGGTAGACCTTTTCATTTTATTTTTCTTTTTAGTTGTTGCTCTAGGGTTTACAATATCATCAATTTATCACAATCTACTTTCAAATAATATTATAGTATTTCACAAATAATTTAAGAACCAGACAGCTGTATTTTTCCATTTCCTATGCCTCGTTCTTCCTATAATACATTTTACTTCTGTATTTTTTAAACTACTCAATGCAATGTCTATTAAAGAAAAATTTTAAGTGGAAAAAAAAACCTTTATATTTATCTGTATATTTACTATCCAGAAATCTTCATTCTTTTATGTAAATTTGAATTTCTATCTTGTATTATTTTTTCATCAGCCTGAAAATTTTCCTTTAACATTTCTTGTAAATATATATTCTAGCAATAAATTATTTCTTTTTGACTGTTTCAAAATACTTTTACTTAGTCTTTATTTTTAAAAGATATTTTTGCTTGATATAGAAGTCTATGATGCCCATTGTTTTTGTTTGCTTTGTTTCATTTTGTTCTGTGTTTTTGATGGTGTTGTTTCCTCCACTATCTTAAAGATGTCATTCTTTTAAAAAAAAAATAAAATAAAAAAGATGTCATTCTTTTGTCTTCTAGTTTGTGTTGTTTCTGGTTATTCATATTTTTTGCCTGTATAGGGCATGTTTTCTTTATTCATCTAGCTGCTCATAGGTTTTTCTTTATCACTGATTTTCAGCAAGTGTATTATGATGTGCCACGGTGGAAATTTCTTTGTATTTACTTTGCTTGGATTCTGTTAGGCTTTTGGATCTGTGTGTTCATATTTTTTGCCAAATCTGGTAAATTTCAGCCATTTTTTAAAATAGTATTTCTGCTCCACTCTCCACCTTTTCTGGGATGCCAATTAAATATACGTAAAATTACTTGACATTGCCCACAGGCCTGAAAGGTTCTGTTAATTTTTTTTTCCAGTCTCCAAATTCACTGATGTTTTCTTCTTAAATGGTTAATTTGCTCTTAAATCCATTGAGTGAATTATCCATTCTAGATATTGTATTTTTTTTTACCTCTAGAAGAGTCTTTTTTCTTGTTATGCTTTCCATTTCTCTACTTATTCATGTTCTTGTTTCCTTTAAATTCTTGACATAGTTATTATCAGCAATTTAATTTCCTTACCTGTTAATTCCATCCACTCTCTCATTTCTGGATCTATTTTTACTGTTATGGTTTACAGTATCCTGCTTTTTCCTGTCATGTATTTTTGGGTGGAAGTTGAACATTGTGAACATTATTGGTGTTCAGTGTCCAGGTTTTGTTGTTTGCCTTTAAAAAATGTTAGTCTTAGACCTGGTAAGCAGCTAAATTACTTGTAGATCAACTTAGTTCTTTGGAGGCTTATTGTTTTGTTGTTGTTGTTTTTAGAGCACGTGTAGAGTAGTCTTTACTCAAGGGTTAATTTGCTCTTACTCTTAAGGCTTGGGGTTTCTGGGATCTTGTATCAATCTTTATCACACACATGAGTATGCCATGAGGTTTCTCTACACTGGCTGGTTGGATATCAAATGGCCCAAACCTGTTGAGCCCTGGAAGTTTTTCTGTTTATAATTCCTTGATAGTTTTTCTTTCCCAGTAACTGTCCTTTGCCAAGGCTTGTGGAAGTCTTGCCCTGTACACCTGCAACTTACTATTCCGCTAAAAACTCAAGGATACTCCACATAGGTGTGTGAAGCTCTTTCTCTGTCTTCAGTTATCTGAATGTCTTCAGTAATCTTCAGTACTCTGTCCTACAAATTTTGGTTGCTTCAGCTTCCCCAAACTCTAATTTCTGTCTCAGCTCAGTAAGATCACTGGGTTCTGCTTGGTTTCCCCTCCCTTTGCTGTGGTGTGGTAAATATTTCTAGGGAGAAAGCATGGTTATCACAGGTCTTGCCTTGTTTGTTTTCTACCTTTCATAGACCATGTGTGCTGCTTGTTGTCTAACATTTGAAAAAAGTTGTTTCACACATGAGCCCACTTTTCTAGTTGTTTACTCATTGTTTATGGCAGGAAATCTAGTCTAGTACCAGTTGCTCCATCATGGCCTGAAGCAGAAGTTCATCCATGGATAAAGATAATAAATATAGCTCTAAAATTACATCTCACAACATAAAAGTAATTCTCAATCCCCACAACTAATAATGCTACGTCAGTAAGGGTAGCCTGGGCCTAAAATAAGCTGTGTGTTAGGTTATGAGTAATTTCTGGCACACCTGCTGCATTTTACTTTACTCCCCCGTATTCAAGATATCAGAAGACCAGTGAGGAAGAATAGTGTTATGGAATGAATAAACATGAATCTAGTTTTTCACTCTACCTGTAACATAACTCACAATTAATTGCAAAACATCAGGGTGTCCAAATACTAGTGTTAAGAACTACTATTAATTTAAAGGTAAAAACCCAGCTCTAACACTTAGAATATATAACTCTTAAAATCTGGCTTCCAGCAATGTCTTCGGCCTCATTTTTCTCTAGTCTATCTTACCTATGCCACGTTCCCACCTCAATGAATTTCACATCATTCCCCAGAATGCGTCATACCTGATCAACTCAACACCTTTACACATATTGCTTCCTCTCTCTGAAATACCTAATTTTTGTTCTGCAAGTCAATCCTTATCCTGCTTTCAAGACCCCCAACCTTGAATTAATAATTAATCTAGTGTTAAAACATTCATTGAGTGCTTTCTATGTGTCAGGTACTCTTAGAACTCTTCACATGTATTAACCCATTTAAAACTTACAGTAACAAGTTAGCGTACCAACATTAAAGATAAGGAAATTAAACTTTAGAGAATTTAAATACTTGTTCAAGCTTATAAAGGTAGTAAGGAGGAATTGCCAATATAAATCCAGATCTGTATGACCCCAGAACACATGCTTGTAACCAGAACTTAAGAACCTGTCATTCTTAAATTTTTGTTACATGTTAGAATTACCGGGGGAATTTTCAAAAAATCCCCATACCAGTTAAATCAGAATTTCTGGGAATGTCACTCAGACATTAGCCTCTTTTAAAATCCTGCCAGTAATACCAATATGGAGCCGAATTTGAGAATCCATACAGTGCCCTATACTTTTCCTGCAAATGAATTTGGTATTGGTAAATGAAGTCCCAAGGATGTAGCCAAAACCAAGTTTATTATACTGGGATTTAGCATTTATCAAATGATTACTGCTTATATCACGTGGAGGGATGTGGGGGAGGTAGAAATCAATGGCTCAAAGCAGTCACAAACCCAAGCACCAGGCAACTGTTGAGTAATTGAATATCAAAAGTCTACCATTAAAGCAATAATAAAATATGCCCAGCTTGTTATTGTAGTTGGCTGATTCTATCTAAGTTACTGTTCCCTAGGCATTGCAGGATACCATAAAGTAAATAAGAGACACTACAAAATTGCTTTGTAAGTATAAGTACAGAATATAATAGTGCTATATTATTAAGTACAAGCATTGAGCACTGCACAGTATTAATAACCTTTGAGGGAAAGGGTGAAATCCGGGCTCATGCTCATGTCAGAGAAATCTACATTCACCCATCCATAATTATTGAGGAACATAGCATTTATATATCAGATGAGAATATGATTCTTTTAGAGCTAGTGTCCTAGCTGCCTCCAAGAATAGCCTATGCCCAGTGATTCAGTAGAACTCAACACACACCCACACACACCCACCTCCCCCGCCATACACACATTATGTTTCTAGTGACTTACTTAGAATAGAATTCTTCCAGACCCAGTAGGAAATCAGATTCAGGATTAAAAATAATGAAATTTGATTAACCCCCTAAATTTATTTGTATATTTACAAATACAAATGTGTCTAAACTCTGCTTCTGTTTATCCCATTATCAAATTCTGAGATACATATGTTATTTAGTATTACCAGTGTTCAACCAAGATGACACTTTTTAATATCACAGGTAATAAGACATTTTTCCTATAGAGAGTAAAATTGTTTTTGAGAAACTTAAGCATTTCTTGACTGCTATTTTGTTTTGTGAAAAAAATATACACTAAAGTTCAATAGTAAAATTGAATGTTTTAAATTTATGCACTTCATCAATATGCATCTAACATTCCCATTTTCCAGTTGGGGAATATATCTGTCAGATCAATGCAGAATACATTGCAGTGACAAACAATCCCCAAAGTAATGGGGATTGTAAAGTAAAACAACAGTGGGTTACTTCTCAAACACACAACATCCATTGCTGATCAGCATTGCAGACTTTATCTTCCACACAGACTTGAGCTGATGGAGGGACTCTTTAAAGGTGCTGGCACCCAAACCAAAAGGAAAGACAGTGTAGTTGACTACTTCTTGACTCTTTAAGCTTCCACCCAGAAGTCACTTCTGTTTTCATGTCTTTGGAAAAGGAATCAAGAAAATTCCAACCCACCATGTGTCTAAAAAGAGAACCAGAAGAATTTGGTAAACAAATAACTACTGCAATCTGCCCTTCTGATTTTCAAACATTTTATTCATTCTTATTCTTGTATATGAAACATATTCGTATCTACCCAGGAGAAACAACTCAAAAATTTTATATAATTACAGCATCAAACTCAAAACCCAGGATCTTGGAATAATGCACAGTGGTCTCCTTATCATTTATCACCACTTCATCCAGGAAAGAGAAAGCAAAGGACACAAAGATCTCTTATCTACTCAAGTCTGAAATCCTGGGTGGATGTTTTGAGGGTCCTTATCCTGGAGGTAGGAAATACTCTTCAATGAGGCCTTGATTGCTTCCTTTTTCACTGTGGTCCTTGAGTTTCTCTTCTAGAAGTTTATTCCTCTCCATTATACTCTTTGGCCACATATAAAATGGACATCAGGGACTATCCCCTCCTCTGGAGCTGTGCAGCTTTTCAACTCACTTGTTGACCTCAGACAATGGTAACTCCAAGAGTCATTTTAAATCTGGAGGGTTTTTGTGGGTTTGTCATTCTTTGGAGTATAAGATCCTTAAAAACTTAGTAGGCCTCTTACCAATTTTATTACAGTAATTTTCATATACCAGTAATTATAGCTCTTTTCTAGACAGAATTCTCAGATTTGCTATATTCTTTTACTTTATGGCCACCCCCACCTTTCTTTTTCATCTTATTTGCTGGTACTTTGGGAATATCAGGTTTCTCCAGGAGATCCACAACTTCAATATTTTTTCTCTTAGCCCTTTTTGTCCAATTGAAGTATTTGCTGACTGAAACTTGATCCATCCAGAGGTTTTAACAATAGGTGTCCCTTGCAACAATTATAAGAATTTCTCATTTTTATGCTTTGCTGTGGACTCTCTATTCCTTTTTATTTCAGCTTGCAAATATACAAAATCTTTTAATAGAATATATTAGTCTTTCTTGTAATGCCTAGTCAAACACACCCCATGCAGACAATCCATGCTAGCCAGTCCCACATATTTTAGGTTATCTGTTAGAGCAGTACCCCAAATTCTAGGTACCAATTCTTATGTCAGTCAGGGTAGACTAGCTTATGCTAAAGTGAAAAACAACTCCAGATCTTGATGGATGAAAAAAAGGGTAGGGCGGTTAAGGGAGCTTTTGCTTGTTCATGCTGCACAACCATTGCAGACTGTCAAGGATAATAGCTCATTGCTATCTTTGAGGGTCCCAACCGCTATTTGAAAAGTTGCTGGTCACCACTCCAGGCTTCAAGAGAGAACATGCTGAATCACACACTGGCTCTTAAAGCATCCACCCGAAGTGACATGCATCACCCAAGCCAAGGCAAGCCGTACCTAACTCCAAGAGGGTTGGAAATGCAATGCCACCATATGCCAGAAGAACTAGATACGCTCGATGAACAACACTGAATATCACAGAGGAATACTTAAAGAAAAAGATTTCTTGACTTAGCAAGTGATAAAATAACTCCGCAAATCAAAGGAAGAAATTTCCTTCCCATTGTCAATTTGCACTTAGCGAGTTCCTAGATTATAGACACTATACAATACTAACAAAATGCGAAGAAACTCTTCTAACAGCTTCCACTCAAAAGAAAAGCATCAAAGCACTAATATATTTTAGCAAAAATAGTCTTTTCATTCCCACATCTTTCATTTACCAGAGAACAGAACTTAATCTGGAAAAGTTTCTTGGAGAAAGTGATTTGGAGCTTAGATTTTTTTTTTTTTTATTGCTTCTGAATGTTCTATCTCAGCAGGCTAGATGGCCTCCTGAGATAATGTGGGCTGCACACATGCACACACACACACACACACACACACACACATACACACACCTGGGATGGGCTTAGCACAGAAATTAGTGCTTTACTTAGGTATAACCTTGGGCGAGTCACTTGTTATTACTTGCTAAGCCTTCTTAGTCATAAACGTTTGACACCCACGTACACTTCAGGGATGTTGGAAGGGTTAGTGAGGGAATGTTGAGAAGTGCCTTGAACCATTAAATACCAAGGTGCTAGAGCTGATTTAAGAGATCATCTTTTTGAATAAGACTCAATAAACTCATTGCTTGTTCCTCTACTAAAAAAATATTAACAGGAGCTACAAAATGCCACCATTTAGCAGAATTAGCAGACTTTTCTTTAACATACCTCACCTGCATAATCAGTACAATTATGTCCCATTATCCTGCCTTTCCTCAAGCTGTTCAGTACCTAAAAGCTCTTCAAGCTTTACTATTCAAAAGCTGAATATGGGCCATCAATTTCTCCTTCTGTGCTGCTTCCAGTTACCTCAGTCTGAAGAGATCTTCAAAGAAATAGTTATTCACCTGGCACTCACTCCCATCAATAACTCATTACTGCCACAGTCCACAAAAGCCAACTGGACTGTGTTTATAAGACTCAAAGGTGGAGCAGAGAAGGAGGGTGTGCCACAAAACTTCATAAGCAGTGCCAATGCCCATCTGGCTTGACCTTAACTTTTCATGTCTCAGTTCAATTGCCCACTCACTATACTCTCCTTGGCCTCCTTTTAATGCCTCATTCCATTATACTAGTCTTAGTGTCTGGAGTAACTGTCTAATTAAGAACTTATTCATCAATTATACACCACTGTATTCACAAATGTGATTCTTTTTTCATTTAAAAGTAATTTTTTCTCAAGCTGTTAAGATTAAATTAGAGAAAATTGTATAGTTTTGTGTGATTACTCAAGCCCCAAGCCTACCAATACCAAGAATAATATAAATCCTTAACATATGACTCGGTATGTGGTTAACCAAATATTTGTCATCATATTGATGCAAAATATCTAATAATGCATTATAAATTCATAAAGAATGAGAATATGACAAAACGTTTTTCACACCAAAATAAACAATATATTTTTTTCATTGAAAATATACTTCAAGGTCATGATGAAACTCAAGGTTATCTTTATGAAACTATCATTACACCATAGATAGAAGTGGCAGATTAATTTTCTTAGTGGCCCAAATTAATGGTTTTCCAGTATGAATACCTCTTGCTCTGCCATTTTATAAGCTCCTCCTACCTGACTCTGGCTGCAGTCATGTGACTTACCTTGGCCAGTTGGACAGGAACAAACTTGACACTAGCAGAGGCTTGAAAAAGTACTTGTACGTTTTTATTTCCTCTCTTGCTCTTCTGCTCTCACCATGTAAACATTCCCAGGCTAGCCCACTGGTGGATGAGACATGTGGCATAGAGCCAAATCAACCCAATTTTCCCAGCCAAACCCTCTAACATGTCAGAGAATGTAGATGCCTTGATGAGCAGCTACTGGCCATAGGTAGCCTCATCAATCCCAGTTCCGATCGGGAGAGCCATGAGTCAGCCTGCAGACCTATGAGTAAAAATAAATATTTACAGTAGTACGCCATTCAGGTTTTGAGGCTGTTTGTTACATAGCATTTTTGTTGCCATAGATAACTGATACACAAAAGCATTATTAAATAGGTATTTCAGCTTAAGAGAAGGCCAAACAATAGAGTTCACAATGCCCAAAATTAGCCTTGAAATTGTCAATACAAAATTCTCTTGTGGAGTTTACATAGTAACATATTATGAATTCTCTGAGGAAAAAATATTAATTAATTTAGAATGTTTTTTAAATGTCATTTTACTATATTGAGCAAGCAAACAATGCTTCTGAAAGTCATTCCATTTCTCTCTTTTTTTCTATGAAACAAATAGGCATGCAAAGCTAAGAGGACAGTTTGAAGGAATAGGAAGAACTTTAAAGTGAAGTTGTTCAAAGCTGAGCAGTGAGGGCAGCTATAAACCAACTATAGTTCCCCTGGGAACTCAACACCCTAGATCTAGCTAGAAACGAGAATGGCTTTTTCTAGGGGCCCCAGAAAACTTCTCTGACAACCTCTCTGAGACTGAAGGGTGTGTATACTCCCTCATCTTAGAAACAGTTGGTTATGCTCTCCTCTGCACTGGGGCTCCCTAAACAACAAAATTCTACTCAGTGCTCAGGATCTTTGCCCTTCAGAAGCTTTGAAATGGAACATTCTAATACCAAGTCACCAAACCGTTAGCGGTTTATCCAGAGAGCACAGGACACCACACAAGTCTAGCATCCTGCCAAACCACATCAAAGACTTGAATTTGATAGTTAGCAACATTTCTTGGACTTTGAACTGTACCTGCCTCCAAATTTGAGTTGCCATCTTGGAAAAGTCGGTGTCTCGGATGTCCTCTCAGTCAGGAGCTGCAATGTGTTGGGGGGCATTTCTTTTAAAATAAGATGAATGAGGGGCACCTGAGTGGCTCAGTCAGTTAAGCGTCCAACTCTTGATGTCGGCTCAGGTCTCGATCTCAGGGTCGTGAGTTCAAGCCCCATGTTGGACTCCGCACTGGGCATGGAGCCTACTTAAAAAATTAAAATAAAATAAAATAAAATAAGATGAATGATGTGATTGCTTGGTCATGCTCACCCACTTGATAACAAAACCTTCATTCAAGATCTTCAAAACTCCCCCTCCTCGTGGCTCCGATGATCTTACAGTTAAGTCTCTTCTCCTCTGAACAATTCACAGATACCGGCTTACTTATCCCTGTGACGAAGTCCGTGTTATGTCTTTATGTTAAAATGTAAAGAAAGAAAACCAGAAATATAAAGCATTTTACCCCGAAACAAAATAAAAGCAACACTCAGACAGGAATTTGGACCTTCTGACTGGCAGCCCAATGCTTTTGCAATGGACACTGGATGTTCACCGCTGAGAAAACGATGCAATAAACAATACATGCCACTGTCAAGTGGGAAGAAAGTGTTGTTTCTGGACTAGAGATGCCTACCTAATAAATGCTTAATTGTAATGAGTCCCCACGTAGTCATCTCTGCAATCTTTTTAATTTTTAAGAAAATATATATTCTATCCTGCTCCTCCCTCCTATCCCTGACTCTCCCCCTGTCTCCAGCTCTTTCTCCAATAGTATTTGGTGTTGGAGGAGATTATCAAGAGGATGTGACCTGTGAGCTGGACCTGGACAACCAGCGGCTCCCTCTGTCCTTAGCATGTGCATTCTTCCCACCATTCCCACAGTAGGAGCCTTATCAAGGACACAACCTTGGGAGAGTAATGTGTTATTGAGACCACCTGGACAGTACACATAACTAAACCCTGCTAAGGCCTCTATATAAACCTTTATGATTCTGTTAGGGGGTAGGAGATGACTCATCTTGAGGCCACCCAAGGCAAGCCTCCTGTGTAAATTCCCTTGTTTATTAAAACGGCCACCTACCCATCTGGAGTGGCTTGCCTCTTCCTTCCATCTCTCTCTTTGCCTTCTGGGGATGAGGCTACCTCATCTGGGGAATTCCCAAAGTTTTGAACCACTATCAGGAGTTCCAACTGGGATTCAGAACTTTACACAAGAAAACTCAATACTAACAATTTACTCAAATGAATTCATTCCCCATCACCTCACCACAAGCTTTGGAAAGAAAGACTCCACGGATCATGGAGAAACCGTGCCAGAAATTTATTCTAAAGATTAACTGCCTGAACTTCATTAACTGGATATCACAGATGGATTTTAGAGAAAGATGTGAATAACGAAGTATGAAAATTATAAATGTACAAATTCACCATGCCTTTCTTTCTGGGAAAAGTTAATGTCTATAATAATAATTAAAAATGAGGAAGAATGCTATTTAAAGAACTTTGCATGCATGCCCATAATGAACTCCTCATACATGTGTAAGGTACTACAATTATACGTTCTTACCCAAAAATGTTTTCATAAATGCTCATCTTAAAATTAAACTATTTGGTTATGATACTCCTTTAATATGTATTTTCTTTTGAGGAAAGATTTACAATATAGCCTGGAACTCCAACTTTTATCAATATAACACAAGGAAAATTTCCTGTAATGTGCTTATGGGGATTCTATTTTATTTTCTAAGAAACGTCATACCGCTTTAGCAGAAAATACAGGTGTTACTGTATTGCAAATTGTCTTTGTGGCTGATTTAACATTTAGGCAAGTTTTAATTCTCAGACACACCCAGCCTCATCAAGGGTTTGCATTCCAAACCTGCCACGTTTTGGAACATTCCCAAACCTATCACAATTTCACGAGTGATTTGTCCTACTGATAAGTTTTCCCTGGTTAGAATAATCCACAGTGGAGTAATTTGGGAACTAGTTGCTTGGACTAATTATTTGAAATACATTTTTGGCTTAATAGCAATAGGAACACTGGATCTTCTTAAAGGTTTCTATGACTAACATCTATTCAGAAATCATGCATTTGTATCCCCACCCTCACCCGTGGCACAACTGAAACACAGCCCAACCACTCCCGAAACCAGGCTTTCCAAAGACACAATATACATTTTGATTTTGTTTTGCAGAACATGTTCTCAATTTTCACTTTCAATAGGAATATTTTTAGAGATCATTGAAAGCAAAATGTCTTGAAAATGTCTTCAAAACTTATCTGAGTTTCTTTCCAAATGTCATGATTTTTGGAAAAGACCACACCAAGTGGTAAAGAGATGGACAAGACTGCAAACACTTCTAAAATCTCTTTGGAGATATTCCATGTACCACATTATATATGAACTGAGAAATGAAACATCTGTGACTAATACAAAATTGAGTCTGTCTTAAATTATAATTAACAGCAATGAGAAAATGTTGCCTGTTCACTTCTTCAGAGAATCAAGTCATCTTTTTACCATTAAAAAGCTTGAGCCAATGATTATTATTTGTGTAACTGCCCTGCCCAGTGCTTTTTCAAATTGCAACTCAAGACTCACAAAAGAATAAGAACAATGAGGACTCTTACCACAATTTAATAAAGCCTTCAAAAATTAGTTTTCAGAGGACTTTAAGCTTTCCATAATACTTAATCTGTAAGACCTCTTTTGGGCCCCATATCAAATATTTATACCATCTTTTTCTTTGCACCAAACACTAAGTTGAAAGAACTTAAACTTTTGGCTTTGGAAAATATATAGTACTAATTTTTCTCCTGACAAAATTTCCAAGAGAATGTAGCAAAGGAGAAGAGGATAGATTAAATTTCTTTGGGAATCCATGCTGAGGCCTCCAGGCTGTGATCATGAAAGAGGAAATGAGCCCCTAGAACATCAGTGCTTTATCACAGACTTGGGTGCCTGAGTCCCAAGTCCTCCCCAGCCTCTTCTCATTCCCCCTGCTCTGATACTGACCCTTTACTTTAAAAAGATGTATAGTCTACATCTGTCCTTCCAATGCCCCTCACAGCTTGGGACCCATCACTTATCCTTTCTAACTATCTAGTTGCAATGAACTCTTCAAAGCTAGCTCCAGTGTCGTCTTCTATTTTGAAATTTCTTTGACAATTGACAATCTTGCTTTACAGTGAACCCTCTGTCCTCTGAATTTTTATTATGTCCCATGGTCTTGCCTTCTTAAGTGTGTGGGTGCCATATCTCAATAACTCAACAAAAAGCTACTGAAAGGCAGGGTGTTGTCCTATTCTTTATCGATAGGAATAGTAATTCCTTGCCCCTGTGAAAACACTTTGGAAAACTGTAAAACAACTTTTCAAGTTTCAATTCCCTTTACATATTCCTTTCTATTTTAGTTTCACAATAATCCTGTGAGGTAATCCAGGACAGTCTTTGAATATTGACATTGTACAGATATGGGGAATGAGACTTAGATTATACTGAATGACAAACTAACAGTACCCTAGCTGAGACTGCAGTCTAGTGTTCTTTTTGCAACCAGCGGTTCCAAATTTTTCACATGAGAATACCATTTAAACATCTAAAATTTCACGAACCCCAAAATGATTGTAGTTGCACTTAATTTATTATCTATCCAACCTCTAGTGCTTATCTTCCAACTTTTTGGGACCCTCTGACACCCAGTCAAGACTGCATTGTTTGCCATGCCACCACCAACCTCCACCCACCTACTCCCCCAATTGCACTCAGTCTCTCTGCTAGGGTCCTCCTGACTGGCCTCTCCCACAACCACCTGGGACCCCCCCATAACATAAATCTTTGTTTCACTCAAAGGAACAACCCCCTTCTGAACATCCTCCTACATCTCGGCATTTGAGACTATTGAGTTGCTTGTCCAAGGAAGAGAGGATTCCTGCCTAGGTTCTCAAGGAGCCGATTCTCTGTATTTTGAGCATCAGAATACATGCAGCACTATACTGTAGACTGTGGTCCTCAAAGACTTACTGTTTTCTAAGAACACAGATACACATGAGACAACTTTAATTCAAATGCTATTGAGATAAATATAAGAAATCAATGCTTTGACACATTCTGTCTGCTCTCTGACAGCCTCGTTTCCTTCTGTCATTTCCTTCTTTTCTCTATCTCTGTTGCCTCTATTCTTTTTGAAGTCTCATTTGACCTGGGCTTTGAAACATATGAAGAATGTTCATAGACCTGAAATGGAGCGAGAACATCCTAAATTTGAAGAGGCAAGGAAGCATAGATAGAAAGGTGCTCTAGTTTAGGGATTAGGGTCTGGAGTCAGCGAGATCTGGGTTCTAATTCTGGTCCTGGCACTAACTAGTTGTGTAACCTTGGAAAATCTGCTTAACCTCTCTGACCCCAAGTTTCTTTAACTATATGAGGGCCATAATACAATCACCTATCTTACTATTTTTAGTATTGAGATTGACCACTGAAAGGACTTAGCACAATACCTAGCACATTTTTCATACCCAAAATATGCTGAATGGTGACTAGACAGTTAGGTGAATAACATTAACTTAGGGAGCCAAGCACTGTGCTCGGTGCCTTCCATATACTGTCTCACTTTATTCCTCCCACAGTGAGGAATCCAAGGCTTAGGGAGGTTAAGTATCATGTTCAATGTCACACAGGCAAGTTACAGAGCTCTTCAGCCTCTTAAACCTGCACCCATAATAATGCTTCCCTATTACTCTCCAAAGATGTCACTCATGGAAACGCTGAAAGCCAGACCGAGAAGTCTCTACTTCGTTCTCTAGGCATCAGAACGCACTATGTATTTCTTGGTGAGAAGCAATGTACAGCTGAGCTTCAGAAGGTGTGTCTGGCATTCACATGAAGGGCTGGGTGAGAAGGACCAGTCAGGAAGCTATTGCACTCGGCTAAGCAGGAAGTGAAGCTCTGACTAAAGCCATAGGAGTCAAGGGTGGAAGGAAAGATAGGAGACGTGATGGAGGAAGGGCCTGAGCAACATACAGTGGGGAGATAAAAGATGGTACAATGCAGCATAAGAAAAATATGGAAAAAGGTGAAGAACAGCAACTCCCCTTCTTCTCCATTCAGAAGCTCTTTGAAATCCTGCCTCCTATAAGAGGTTTCTGCAGACAGTTAGGATGGACACTTCTGAGGTAAGTGGAATGGGGAAAAGATAGCTGTCTAGTAAATGGGCTTCTTTGAAGGATTTTTGCAGTTGATGTTAACACCAGAAAGTAAGGAATCCTTGCAAGTTGGTTCTAGAGCTCATTAGTGCCACCTGCCATTCTGGAAAGCTCAAAAGAAGAGAATACCAACGATATAACTGATCAGCTCTTCTCACACTTCAAGCATGAAATAATGTGTGTGACAGTGCTTCAAATACTAGAAAGTGTTATTCTAACATGACGTCCAGAAACATTTCTGAGGCACACGAGACAGACAAAATATAGCCTGGCACCGGTCTCCATGGAATGGACTAATTGACTAGCTGATTATGACCCAAATCAGGTTTACCTGATTTCAACTCTTTTCCCATTAGTGTTCCCCTAAGATATTTATTCTTTCCAATATATCAGATTTAAAATATCAACTCTGGTGCCAAGTATTAAGATATTCACATTAAAACCACTGGCTTAAAGTTTAATTGTATTGATCTGATTTTTAGAGGCAGCACTCACAAAAAATATTAGCTATGCTATGCTGCAATGCAACATTGATTCAAATTGGTATTGAACATAAAACCCACCCTGCAATAATGCAATCTGTAAACCCACGGACGCAAAGACAAGCATCATCCAGGCTGATTCTCACCTTCTCCCCTGCTGATTCTCTCTCTCTCCCTCTCTCTCTTTCACTTTCTCTGTAATCATCTGCTAAGGGGCCCTCAAGCAGTGTGGGGGGGGGGTGCATCACAGGCTGAGAAGCTGAGGAGTCAGTCTGGACAGGGAAGCATCATTGACTTCTGACAGATCATCCGAAACAGGCAGGAGTCACAGAAAGTATGCAAGCCTGGGAAACAAACAAAAACAAATACACACATGTATCTTCAGGTTTGGTTGGTGGCATTAGCTTAGCTGAATAACTACAAGCAAATCACATATGTGTACCTCAAATTTGAATGACCAAAAAGATGAGATGATGATCTGACCTGTCCACATCCAAGTGGACAGAACTAAGTTTTGGAGCCAGACAGAGTAGGGTTCAAACCCAGGGTCCCGCTCTTGCCTTCTGTAAAAGGCTGGACAAATCACACTGTTAGCCTATATTTCCTCCTGAAATTGGGAGAAAGAATTCTCACCTCATCAGTGCCACAGTGAGAATTAAGTGAGATAATGTGGTAAATGCACTTTGTATTAGTAGATATTCGATAAATGTCCTTTTCCTTCCTTCCTATTTTAAAGGGTTGTTATGGGAATCCAATTATGGTAGAAATGAATATACTTGAAAAAAATTTTAAAGATCTATGCAAGTGTAAAGCATTATTATTATGATCCTTCAATTCAATTTTCTCCTCTTATCCACAGACTGGTGTTCTTTAAAAAAAAAAAAAGTAGTTTGTGGATAAAAGACGAGCTAAGAGGAATAGAGTTTAAAAACTAATGCAGACAGTGGAAAGCTAATGTTTCTTCATTCGTTTCCAGTTTTGTGGTACTTTGTAAGTCAGCAAATAAAATCAATCAGTTCCAATTAACTTTCCTGGAAGTGAGGAGCCAAAAATAAAAGAGCAAGTTATATATGTATTTTTTAAAATCTTTTCAGTGTTGAAAAAACCACTGAAGCCTAGTATAGTAAAAATAATACTAACATGCAATACTAACATGCAATGACATTACTAACAAAATGCTAACTGCTACCTGAAACAACACTCGTAAGACCCTCCAGTAACTGGGAAAGAGCAAGATCTCTGGGTTCCTGTTGGTATTGCTCACACTTTACCCTCATCTAGTTGTGATTTGCAGGAACCCTCTAAGAAGTGCAGCTTCGTGGTTACCAAAAAGAAGTGGGTTTCTAAGGGCTGCACCCAAAGATGGTCAATAATGAAACCTCCAAAAATAGCAATAAAATGCAGGGAATTCAATTTATGACTTCAAGCTAATGATGTGGAGTTATCAGCCAATGAGGATGGCTGGCGTATCAGCAGACACCAGAAATAGTCTCAGGCGTGCCACCCGTAGAATGACTGGCGGAAGGACTATTATAAAGACAAAGACACACCCTCCAGGGCAACACCCACATTTAGACATGACCCTGGGAGTGCAGGGATACACACTGGATGTCAGGGGCTGAATTTTAACTTCAGAAGAGACATTTCAAGACTCAAGTTTCAATACACAATTAGTCCATTTCTTGTGTAAAAAAAAAAAAAGTTACTCTTTCTCCATATGCCTTTAAAAATAGAATTCTTCAGGATTGTCTCCATAGAAGCTTAGTTACACAGGCAGATCGTTGAGAGAACTGTTCACTCCCATGGCACTGCATTCTTCATTGAAAACATGGAAGGAACTAGCATGTGTCTACCTTTTAAAAGTGCTGAAATACAGAAAACCCTGTAAATGGTCATTTTAAGCTTAAAGTCCAAATGTTTCTTCCTTTCTATCAGCTTTCCCTACCAATCTCTCCTCTTTATCCACAAATACTATTTTATTTCACTGAGGGTCCCACTTTTTAAAATCCAAACATACGGGTTAGGTTGCCTCTCTCAATACCCTCACTTGTCAAGTAAGAAATCTATCTCGCACATATTGTTGAGCCTGACGATTCCTTGGCGAAATGTTGTAGCTCTGCTGATTTGAAATTATTAATATTATAACCAATAAACAAGAGAATACCAGCTGAAAGGGAAGCAAAGCATTGGTGAGCCCCGTTCCAGTTCTGTACATTAAAATTCTCTTTGCTGTGGAGCTTTTTCATCTTTTGAAACTTGGGAAAAGGGTAAGATACATGCTAATTTTTTTTTTAAGTTCACACCATCTAGCAAAACCATCCAAATCATTTTGGTGTGCAGAGATTTTATTTCTAATCTTTCTGTGCAAAATGCTTTGTTAAATCCTGATGACAACTTTAATGCATAATGCATAAAATAAACTTTGCCAAAATCTAAGGCACTTTTAAAAGCATGTAAACCCCTTTAGAAGCAAAATGACACATTACGGGGCATGGCGTTGCAGTACGCTGGGAAAACCGCACTGCGAGGTTGACGTGAGTATTGTGCTCCATACCATTAACTTCCAAATGTCTAATATGTGTAGTTACCTTGGTTTACTTGCATTCAAAATTACATGCTATTTCTTATGAGATTCTTCATATATTGATGCCTAGTTTATGTACTACATAAATTCAGCTCTGTCTTCAACACTTCTGGGAATCTTCACATTTTAAAAAGACCCGATACTGATTTCACATAACCAAGAAAATCTTGTTACTGACCAAAAAAAATAATTTTAAAAATGTGTGTGTGTGTGTGTGTGTGAATTAGTATGTCTACACATGCATCTATCATTTGATAAATGAAATAGGTAACTCCAGTTAAAATCTTATGGCTGTTTTTGCTTATTTAAAACCATAAAAATAGAGACAAGGAAGGAAAAAGACTTAGCATTCAAAAGAAGGTACTATAAATCCTGCCATGCAAGAGCCAAATAAATAAATAAATAAAAATCAGAATAACAACAATGTATCACTAGCCAGTGTCACTAAAATGATTTGTTTTACTCCTCTAATCTTTACCGTATCTAAACTGACTATAATAAATGAATAATTGCTCTGAATACAGAGCAGTTAATTGAAAAACTGCACCAAGTATAAAACCAAGAAATCATAACACAAAATACAAGGTTTCATCAGTGTTTAGGAACTTATCTTTGTCAATACTTTTAAGATTCAGTGTAAATGATATTGTTTACTATCATATATCATAGACCATCATGAATTATGTTAGATGTCCCATGAATATAGATGGTCTTAAGGTACGGGATATTGCATCAACACATATCCAGGTGTGAAATTCTGATGGAGTCTGGCTTCTTCCTGAAAGAAAGTGGTGGGATCTAAAAGAGCTTTATCGTGAAAGCCAAGTTTCTGAGGGCAGGCCCTATTCAAAAGGCGTGTGCCAACTTGACAAAGAGTGGGCATCGCCCGGAATGGGGAAGGTGTGGCATCTAGCTCATAGACAGGGTTGTTTGATTTTTTTTCCCAAAGTTCCCCTCTGGACATTCCTTTACCATTGTGTGTACCAAACAATTCAAATCCTAAGAGGGGGTGGATATCAGAGTGCAGAAACAAAAACTGCACTGCTGATTTCAAACAGTGTTGTCCTGGGAGAGCACACATTTGTGTAGGCATCCCACAGCAGACAAAATAAGGTGAATGAAAGCAAGGGCACAAAGACGAGTGGTTAATTATTTGAGCCAGTGAAAAAATGTTCTTTCTGGAAAATCTTTGAAAACCTGTAGCACCTGAATTTGCATGAAAGTTGTATTATATGAATATTTCTTTATTGAAAATAAAGCACTTCGGGCTCAGTTCAATAATAACAGCTTACAGGAGAGTAATTGAAGTTATCCAATTCTCTTCCTATTGAAAATGACCTACAGTATATACACATAGAGACACACACAAAAAAATCTGTCGTGCAATTTTATTGAGACTGAAGTAAAAAGGGATTGGGGTGAGGCACTGTGTGAGCATTTAACGCGCACCAAATGATGATATGGTCGGGGAAAATTATCCCTTTTTCTTCACGTTCCTTTTCCAAATTCTCATCTTGTTCCACCTCCTGCTGAGCTCCTATTGACTTCAAAGTGAGGTCCATGGGGGTCCAGAGCAAGATGAGAATTTGGCCCCGCATGCATAATTTTTGTGCTCTCTTATTCATAACGTACACAATAAGCACCGGATTTGAAAAGACTCTAACAGAGGCAGATAATGGCTCACGGACGATCACGGATCTTCTCGGTATACTAAATGATATCGGCAATTGTGCCAGTGGAAACACTGAAAACTCTGAGGAAAAGACCATGCCAAGTCTTTAGTATTATCCTCATCTAGTATTATTACTCTAGTTAATAATAACAATATTTATGTAGTATTAGACTCAGAATCTCAACAGTGTAACTTTTTATAAGACCACATGCATTTCTGAATCTTTGCAAGAAGGAGAATGTACAGAAAATTCGGAAATCTTCTCACAAGAAACCTTATCACCTCAAGGTGCGAGAAGATGTCATGTAAACCAGTACACCGGGGCAATAACACAGAATGACTGCAATGATGAAGGAAGAACAGGTGGGATAAAGTCACTTTTTAGAATACCGGTAGGGCAAAGTTTCTGTATTCCAGGATTGCAAATGACACGGAAGATATCAGAAGGAAAAGTTGAAAAGAGATCATGCTTGAGTGGGGCTGGGAAACATACCAGCAACCTATTCTAGCATTGTGAAAAGAGTAATGGGGGGGGTTATAGAATGGGGGGGGGAATAACACCAACTCACAACCTGAAGGAATCTGACCATCTTGGGAAGCAAGAGGAATATGATACCATGATTTTAGTTTCTTCTTCACAAATGAAAGCATGCAATCACATACAGACAAATGAGGAACAGGTAAAGATAAATCAATCTTCCTAGCACTTATTTTGGTCCATCATTATTTCATCCCATAAAGTTTGTACCTAGGTACGTGGTTAATCTAATATTGCCTCTTATTTTTCACTGTCCTGTCCTTAAAGGATAATTTACCTTCTCAAACATCGATGTCTTACTCTCTACACTGTAGTATCAAAGATAGACAAGACCGTGGAACTACTGAGCACCTCATTTACTTACATAATTTTCAGATATTAATCATTTCAATACTTCTTGATATCCAGGATCCTTAAAACCAATGGATTTCCATCCCACTTGAAATGCATTTGTAACTTAGATGGGCAGCAAAAGTGCTGTCCCCTATTTAGAGATAAGGCCTGCAGCTCACAGAAGGTAGCTGACAAAAATTTAAACAGCTTCACAAGTCTATGAAGCACTTTGTGGATTGTTTGCAAAGCAGTTTCACATGTTTTATTTCATTATTTCCTCTCAACAACACCATAGGTCAGTTGAAGGGAAGAAAGTGGAACTCCCGATTACCAGGATAGCCTCCAACAGACCTCTTTGCCCTGGCAGAGAGGGCACTTTATTGAGAATTAGATATATTGCTTCTTCAGCCCTTTACTTTCTTGTAGCAGATATGTCGCATTGTCCCAAGCATGTGACCTTTTTCTCAGCTATTAGCATTGCTATTATCACACATATATGCAAAAAGGAAAAAAATGACAGTAACTCAGAGACACTACTACAGGTGTTGGGGTAATAGTATATATACACCCCACTTTGACTTCTTTGAGATGAACATTGAGTTGACACAATATTATCTGTTTTTCTACCTCTATGACTCAATAATGCACGGCTCTGGTAACTGACCGGGGAAAACAAGACCTTCTTGATATCCCCCTGTTTTTCCTTCCTCGATTCACTATTTAAAATGGAATTCATGGATTTGTAGTTCTACGGGTCCCCAGCACCTGACTAAGCGCTTAGTATAGAGTAGGTAATCAATAAATACTTCTGAGGTGAATGAATCAATCGGTGCATATATTGTACAGAAACACCCTTTTAAAATAATTATTTGGGTCATTTGCCTTTAAGAAGTTACTCTCACCTTGAAGCCAATTGAAAATTTTAGGCTGTATGATTTGTTTTCCTGATTGGGCCACTACTGTAGGCATTTATTTAAAGGTGGGCTAGGAGAATTTAAGACAGAGGCATGGAATTATAACCCAGGCTTTTTTGCTGTCTACCAGGAAAGAAGCCTTATCTTAAAGAGGCCTTTTCTACTTGTCTTTTTTTTTCTACTTGTGGTCCAAGAACCCACAACAAAACACAACACACAGGCAAAAATCACATGTAAATGGTTGAAGCACAAGGCATGCAACTGTCTCACATTCTCACAGCCTTAAGTAGGAGAAGATTATCTTTTTAACGAGGATAATTTTATTTTTCACTAGATATCTATCAAAGGAAAGATTACAACATAGCAGCTGGAACGCTGGAACCTACATAATGTATCGCACATTTTAATCATGTTGGATAAAACACTCTTTCTATGGATATCAATTATACTAATGACTCTTATATAATACTCTCATGTGCCTACGGGATATGTATTGTCACCTCGCTTTTGTCATAAAAATAGTTAGTAGCTCCAGATCCACACGGAAGTAGTTGCTTTCATTTTTATATAATGAATGAGTAACACTGCAAAAAAAGACATTTTATCCCATATTAGTTTAACAGAGTGAAAAGATTTCACATATGACAGTGCTAAATATACTCTTAAGCTGCTAATAAAGCCAAAGCCTGCAGGGAAAAATTCTAATGATGAACAATGCCAGAAGTTTGTATTTCTGAAACTAAAGCAAAAATGTTCCACTTAGGTATAATTTCTAAATATCTTAAAAAGGAACAGGGATTTCTAATAATTTCATTTCCAATAAATCTCCTTAGTCAATTTGGAATCATTTTATTTGCAATAAATCTCCTCAGTCAGCCTCAAAGATAAGCACACTTTTTTTTTCTTTTCCCATAGTGCAATGTTATGGAGGAAGCTTCTTTGAATGTGTCCTTAAAATTAATAATGACAACAGAAGGTATGATTCATAGCCACACTACTATATGATTCCTTTTTGTCAACGGAACAAGAATTTCTGCTAGAATGGTTGAAGATTATTCACCTAAAAATAAATAAATGAACACTTGACCAAATTCCTCAGGTTGTGTTTCAGAAATGCCTCAGCTGAGGGTCCATCAGGGTTCCCATTCTTCAGAGTACCTGCTAGCAATGCTACAGTTAAGGCTTTATGAGAATTTCCATTATAAACTTCTAGTTTCCAGATTTAATAAATCAGTCATAAAAATGTGCTCAAAGCTGAAACTTGGCAAAGCAATTTAAAGAAAAGAGAAAAACTTCTGCCTGGTCATTTTTAAGTTACACAAGTATAAAAAGATACAGCTGGGAAGGAGTCTCAGAAGCATTCCCCTTACAAATAGTTTTGAAGGCATATGATTTTAATTATATAGAAAATTGGTCAAGTGATTGGTCCACAGTATAGTCAGAATATTTGGGGTGGTTTGAAGAAAAAGGTAAAATAATGAAGTTATTTAAATTCCACCTAGAAGCTTTTAGATGTGCATTTTCAATGTCATATTCTCTTCAGTTCACCAGAGTTTTTGAAAAAAAGCACTGGATCATCACTTGCTTCTCCTTTTGTTCAACTAAATATGGTATGCATCTGAAAAGAACTTGGAAAATTCTCTCTAATTTAAGTACTAGCATTTATAAGGTATGTATACATTTAATTAGTTAAGTAGCAAAATAATTATCTGCATTAAGGGAAGTTTCCGGTTTCTCCAATTTATCTTTACAAAAATCACTTCTAAATTTTGTGGGTTAGCTCATTTAAATATGCCAATAGATCCATTTGAACACTAAATCTTCTAGTACATATTGAGTGTCTCTTGGATTGTACTAATACAATCAAGTAGAATATTTGTTAGTTTGTTATGTCCTCTGTCCACGTTCAATGGCCATTGGAGGCACTGGTGATTTTGCATCATTGATCTGAACTTAAATACATAAACATCAGGTCTAAGAAGAATTCCGTGAGGTAAGAGTCTGTAACTTAAATTTCTTCTTTTTCCCCCAAAATGGAGACATTCATTCCTTGGTATTTACATATGTAATCTTTGACTATTCAAAACTTATTCTGAAGGTTCATGAAGTGGTTATTTTTAAATTTTTCCTCATGTTCATGATGAGATTGGTATGTTAAAAGAATGACTTAGCTAGGAAGTGCGCCTGGCCAGTTGTACGCAATCCTTATCTTGATTTAGCTTCCTTTTCTAATCACTTTTATGTATTCAGTAATAATATCTATGTTTCTTTGTGGAACAAAAAAATCCTTAAAATAAAGGTAGCTGGTATTGAAAGTGAGTGACATAGACTAAAAGTAATAATAATTAGTCATAAAACAGAGTAGTGTAATATAGTGTCTTTGTAATGGACCGCTTGGATTCAAATCCCAGATTCATTCATTTTCTATTTGTGTGACTCTGAGCACATTATTTACACTAAAGCTCAATTTTCTCATTTGAGAAAAGGGATGAAAGTAATAATAATGCTTCCTCATAAGTTTTCTGAGAATTAGTGACTTTTAGCACTTCCCAGAGTGTCTGACACAAGATAAGCATCCAATAAACTGTTGTTATTATTATTACCATCACCATCATCATTATCATCAAGGAGGAATTATAGAAGTGGCCCCAAATAACTCCCACCAAAGCACCCCAAGATTTTATAGCTCCCACCCTCTATATCAAATAGCTTTTATCCCATCTCCTGTCTTTAAGTTGCTTTTGACTTCTCTGTGTTCACTCTCATTCAACCCTTTAAAGTCTAACTTTCAAGCACAACTATTTGCCCCCGTTAAATGAAGCCAAGGGTTTTATGTCTACCTACTAGTCAACAGCAGGAANAGTCCAAGACTTTGAAAAAGATTTTAAAATCCTGCTCGTCAAATTGGTATATGACAAAGCTGGCATTCTATGCTAGATGACAGAATCAAGATTATAAGGACCTGACAGACAAAAACAATAGATGAAACTAACATGGTGGTTAAACCACATTTGGAATATCAGATTTAGTTCTGGGCAAGAACAAACTGATTTGCACCCAAAAATCAATTAGAATGAGAAGAGGACGTGAAAACCCCAAAATCTGAGGAAAGACGGAGATATCTGTAAACACTTTTCCCAGATAAAGCCTGGGCAGTTAAGAATGTTTTCCCAAATATTTGAAAGGCTTTGATTTGGTATAGCTATTGTTCTTATTCTACATATTTCCAAAAAGTTTGACCACTGGATAGGTAAAAAGGTAGATTAAAAATCATTAAAATGAAAAATTTTTTTCAAACAATTAGAAGTTTCTAAGAGATGATTACCTTCAAGAAGTGCTAAGTTCCCAGTTTTCTCACCTTGGTTTTTATATTTTACTTTTATTCTTATTGGGCAAGGCCAGTGACTCAATGTACCTTATGTGCTGACCTCTTTTCTGACCTCTGGATCCAAATGTCCACTGGCTTTCCAATAGGTCCCTCAAAGCAGATTCACTATCTGAATACCTCAATACGCCCCTATTCTAGGCCACCTATCTCACTTCGCAGTCACCTAAGATAGAAACAAAGGGTCCAGTTTCTCCCTATTCATCTTGATGATGATGACTACAATGATGATGATGATGGCAAATACTTTCTGATGAGGTTTTACTATCAGAAGTCAATGTGCTAACTCTCTCATACATAACTTCACATAATCTTTATAGTAGTTCTGTAATGTTTGCATTATTATTCTCATTTTATAGGGGAAGCCGAGGCTTTGTGGGTTAAGCAGCAGAACCTGGATTTGTAGTCAAGTGTATCTAACTCTAAAGTCTTTATGATTATCTCCTCGACTATAAGCCTTTCCAATTAGTAATCTGTTCCACCTTAGAAAGTTCCTCATGCAGTCCTTCTCCCTTTTCATCCCCTCTGCAAGTGAGGGAACTCTGGCTCTTCACATGGCTGGTTTCTTCTCTTTCATGTAGCAGCTTCTGTGTCATCCTAAGAACACCCCCTTCTCCCTACTCTCATGGTACCCTGACCGTAGTGTTCATAATCACCAGTATATATATATATATATATATGTAGCATACACACACACACACACAATTTTTTAAAGAAATGAAAGCTCCATGGGGGAGAACTTGCTATCTTGCTCTTCTTTGAATCTCCACCACCAAGAGTATTGACACCTTGCTTGCACTCAATATTTGTTAACTGGTTGATGGGTTACACATCTTATCCTCGCCCCTCATGTGTAGTCTTCCCACCACTTGATATGGTTTAATCTCTTATCATCTCATCTAGACAACACTAATTGTCAGGCCTCTTGCTTTCAGTCCATTTTAGCATGAAAACAAATACAGAAAGAACCATGTCTCCTGCTCAAAACTCTTCAATGGCTACTCTTTGACTAGAGAATAAGTCAGAACTTCTAAATGTGGCCTTGAAAACATGATATTAACACTACATCCGCAGCCTCCGAGGTTTCAGCGTACTTCACTACCAGCATTGTGTGAGCGAGCCGTATAACATCATGTTCTCGCGTCCCTTTATGCTGCTCTGCCCCAGAGACCCTTTTTTACCTCTCCTGGAAAAAAAGAAAAAATTCTTTAGGAATCACCTCTTCTGCAAGGGTTTTTCTGGCTCCATCTTCCAGAGAAAAGTTAGACATTCCCCTACCTCCATCTGTTTCCATTGCATTTTGCCCATTATTTTCTATAGTATTTATGGAACTGTATTACAGTTAATCATGTACTTCGCTGTGTTGCCAACTAGAGCTAAGATTACAGTGCAGTCATATAATAGTTGCTTAGCAAATGACTATATTTTTAATAAAAGAGAAAATTGAGCTAAATGATTTCCCATGTCCTTTCATAGTTAATATTTTATGTATCTTTACTGGTTTTGTTATTTTTAAATTGGAAACCATTTTGGTAGCCCATGGAAAATTCTTTTAAATTTTGATCCATGTCTACTCATTAAAGGCGTTAACTTTAAAGAAAACATCTATAGTGCCAAAAGCAGGGAAGAAATCCAGATACAGAAATTCTTGAATTCTTTACTGTTAACTTCAATTCAGCAATTACATTTTCGTTTAAATTAAAAATCTCCTTATACATTTCCAGTGAAAATTTAAATGGACAAATCTTTTGGGAGGTCAAGTGGGCAATATGTATTAAGAGCACTATAAATGTTATGGTCTTTGACCCAGCCTTTGACATCTAAGAAATAATAAACTAGGAAGAATAAAGTTACAAAATCAATTGTATTATTAATTTGTTATTGTATTATATATGATTTTATTGTCATACCCAAATAAAATTGGAAACAAAGTTTAATAACAAGAAAACAAAGAATAGTTAAGTAGATTAGAGTACATCGATACAATTAGAATATATTTTTAATTAAGAACAAGAAAAAATAGTTGTAATGATATGAAAAAGTAGCAACTAGTGTTTACCATATAATCCCAAATATATACATATGTATGCATATATGCATACATATACAGACATATACTTGTGTGTGAGATAAAAAGTGATAGAGGAAGAACATTAACATATAATCTCCAGGTGATGAGACTATGCACAATGATAATTTTCTTCTTTATTTATTATTTATGTATTTATTTATTTTTCTTCTTTCTGTATTTTCCAACTCAACAAAAATGAATATATATTTCTTACATGTGGGATTTTAAAAATCTGGCACCAGGACAATCCAAACACTTTCAACTATGTAGAATCCTCCCTATATTGAAGCAAACAGTACACTTTAAGCTTTGTTTCAAACAAACGCTCCCTCCACACAAAGTACCTTCAATGCAGCATAAGTTATAAAATGTCTTCACAAGTTTTAACCAAATAGCTCAGTAAAAAGTGGTGTAAGTAAGGGAGTAAATCTAAGAAACAAAGAGCATATATAACTTTTGGATAAAGTTGACGTATGAAAGTGATAAATGGTTAACATAATGTACCAAGAAGAGAGGGACATGTGTGGGAGAGATGCCCTAATATATCATATGTACATATTCATATCTAAGTAGAAATGCAAAATATATCCCATCTGTTTTCACCCTCTTTTCATCCTCTTCAGTTCCTCAAACAGCTGGTTGCGCAGCAGTGTACTTTCTTGGCAATCTCTTGTTAGAGGAAGAGAATGGCTTCCATTATTGCCTTGATGGACCAGAGGTGGTTAATGGGGCCAATCCAAGATGACAGCCACTGTCACAGCGTAAGCACATATTTCCTGGCTTAACGAGTGGTCCTGGGTTGTTAACACAATCTTTAGTTATTATTCCTGCCAGGTACATTTTGTCTATCTTTAGTTATAAAATATCATTAAAGTGTTGGGACACTTACAACAAATACCTATCTAAAATAAGGTGGTAGAAAGCAAGAGACTCACACAGATTGATCTCACTGTGGTTACAACTTCATACATACTGCCTCAGTAGTTTGATGTTACTTGGTATCATCACCCAAAGTATCTGCAAGATTGAATCCCATAGAGCTTTTTGAGTATTGCTATTTCATTCATTAAAAAAATGAGTTCCTTCTGACTCAGGTCAGATGGCCATCTTCTCAATGGTCTCAGGATGTTGTTGGGTAATGACTTTAGTGTCTGTGGGTCAGCGGAATATTCCTTCCATAAGCAATATTCAACAATAATATATTGCAAAGGAAAGAACACTATAGGAATAATAAGATCTGGGTTTGGGTTCCACCTCTGCTCCTAATCAGTTGTGTGATTTAGGACAGGTCATTAAGCTCACTCATCTTCAAATTTAATATCTACATAAGCTAAAAAGGAGTGGAACCCTAGAAATCTATGCTTCCACCCCAGTGGTTCTTAACCAGGCATGACTTTGTGCCCAACCCTTCCTCCTCACTACCTTCCTATCCACCCAAAAAACATTTAGCAATGTTGGGAGAAATTTTTTATATTGTCACAACTTGGGAGAAGGAGCTGCTGTCACCTAGTGGGTAGAAGCTAGAGATGCTGCTAAACATCTTATAATGCCTAGGATAGCCCCCACAACAAAGAATTATATGACCCCAAATGCCAATAGTACAGCTTTGAGAAAGCCTGCTCTATCCTCTATTTGCACCCTATCATAGCAGAGAAATTCAAATGAGTGTTAGATCAGAACTTGAAACAATTACTTTTTTAGATTATTTAAGTTTGAACATTGATAGTTGGATTCTAGACTTGCTCAGGTGATAATACGTGAACTTCATCTTCTTAAAGATGGAAAATATCTAGAAAAGTCTAGAACATCACCACTGATTTCAACCGTCAAAATTGCTTAATGTTTATTCATATAAAATGAGTCACCTACACCTGAAGCACCCATTGTATTTTTTATCTCAGTAAGGGCAGTTAAAAAAATCTGTTTTCACATCACCAAATGTCTAAGCATCATAAAAGTGATACAATTTGGAAATCAAAGTGGGCTTATCTATAGGTCTATTTAAACAGTTGACCATTTACTTGGTTATTTTCCCTAACCCCGAACTTGGTTATTGTTTCCAACACTCAGCTTGTCAATGGCCTCATCTTATTGCAGCAATGTGAGAGTTAGAAGACAACATATTCTTTTTGGGGTTTCATTGCTAAAAGCGGTAGAGAAGATTCTAAAATAAATGATCATTAATCAAATGTAAAGATTAGGAAATTCCACAAAGTTCTTTTTTAAAAAATTATTTTAAAGGCAGAATTTTATGAGATTAAGGAAAGCCATATATAAAAGATGTTTGTTAATATGTTTGTTTTTCTTTAACAGGAGAACAGTGAAAAATCTGTTACACTAATCCATATTGTAGTTTGATGTGTTCTTTGAAACAAACATGGAAAGAAAAATCTGCCTTATCTTTCTTTCTTTAAAATTGCAACAATTTTGAAATCATTCTTGTCACCATGGATCCTCAAGAACTATAGATTCATAATGGAAGTTTCTACCACTCACCTTGAAGATTTCAGCATAGATGCTGTCAAGCTTCAAAGATTTTGTTTTCAGTTGGTTTCTGGTGTTGCCTCACCCTATCAATATGGTGACAGGAGGGTAAGTTTGTCTTAGATAGGAAGCTCCAAGATAGAGTTGCAAACACATATGCAAACACATTCAATAAGAGTCTTAGCTGAATGGGTCTTCTGAAAATCCTTCAATAAACACAAAATAATTTTTTTACATTGATCAGTTTAGATCTCAATGGGTCCTTGAGTGTGAAGACTATAGAAAATTGTGGAAGAACCAAATGGGATCTGAGGAATGTTGGATAGATGTATTCGTATTTGACCATCCTACCATTTGTTCTTCATGTCACAGGCTTTTCTTTGAAGCTCTGAGTAGATACTTCCATTTCTTTCACTTATAGTTGATGCAATTTTAGAAAGCTCTAAAAGCCTTGTACTAACAGTCAATCAACTCTTAAAGTGCCTCGTCATTCTTGTCAAATCAGCCTTAATGTTTCTTGGCAGAAAATCCAATTGTTTCAATATTGGTGGACTTCAAAGAAACCCCAAGTTAATGCTGAGGAGGATTCTCCATTTTCTAAAAGAAAGACTGGTACAAATGCTTTAACTTGATTTGAGTGTTCAACCTTTAGTCTTTTGACAATATAAATTTTGCTATGCCAGTCTGATATCATAGACAGAGCACTGGACTTGACGATCAAAAGATCTGCCTGAAACACAGCTCTGCCATCCAACAGTGGTGGGTCTTTGCATATATTACTTCACATCACTGAGTTTCAGTTAGCATTATGGGATAACAACACCTAATTTATGGGGCTATTATTGGCATTAAATGAAAAAATGTGAATGTACTTCGTATATTGCAAATCACTATACAACTGTCAGTTACATTATAATCTCTGCCTTTAAGACTATATTGAATGAATACATAGCAGACTAATCCAAGAGTAGAGGTGGTAGAAAACACATCATTGTGATCCTGTGTATTAATATCATAACAGCACAGTCTTTCTCTGGATTACAAATAACCCATTTACATAAAATGTGGAGGAAGAACCAGCTCCTACTACCCAAGAAGGTTATTACCTTTTTTTTCCTTAATATAAAATGTGTAGCAAGAGGAAGATCTCATGAGCTTCTATTTTTAGAAGGGAAAACTATGGGTACACATTAAGAAGGGACCTTTGCCAGGAGAGATATCACTGCTGAAGAAAGTGGTTCCCAGTATTCAGAAGCAGAGCTCGGATATATATTCTTGTGTAAACAATGTTAGGTGTAAGAGGTGTAGCTGAAATAGGATTTGCCATCACTCTTATACCTCTGGTTTCCAGATCTGTGCTCAAGAAGACTTCAAAGACAGCCTCTGAACCCAACCATCACACATGACATTCTCTCTATAGGAAAATGTGGTTTTGATACAAACAAGTCATTTAAATAAACATTTAGAATTCAACTCTGCTCAAAGTTAGAGATTGCTTGAATAATCAATTAAATATAAATTGTGTTTCAAATCTGCCAGGGTTAGATTTCCTGAGGATGGAATCAGGGACTTGCCTGATAGTGAATTCATAATAGTAAACTGCTGCCCATGATGCTCTATTGAGAATCCTGATATCACGGGAATGGTCTCAGCTTGCTTTGGTACAAATCATCTTTACTTGGGTGTTTTCCTATTACCTTATATTGTGCTATCTAATGAGATAGTGGGGTTTTTAAAAAGATTTATTTATTTATTTGAGAGAGAGAATGTGTGCATATGCATGAGCACGTCGGGAGGGGCAAAAGGAGAGGGAGAGAGAATCCCAAGCCGACTCCGCACTGAGCATGGAGCCCAATGTGGGGCTCAATCTCACAGCCCTGAGATCATGACCTGAGCAGAAACCAAGAGACAGATGTTCAATCAACTGTGCCACCCAGGTGCCCCATGAGACAGTGTTTTGATAGAACATTTCACTTGTTTTATTAAGAGAAGGCAGCCAATGGAATCGGCCTTTTTCTTCTTCATTGCCAGTGACTCCATCTTAAACCTTAGTGCTCTTCACAACCTGACACAAATATCATTATAAGGAATCCCTTTTTAAAATTACTAATAAATTAATGACTATGAGCCAGATGATTCTATCATCTCAGCTGTTTCTCTTTATGCTAATTAATAGCTGTGACTCAATCAGTTGTGTGGGGAGGTGCAATAACTCTCATGAGTACATATATTATCGTGTCATATCAGAGTCTGCTTATCGTAGCTCAATAGACCCAACCTAATTATGTTTTTCCAGAAAAGAAGTCATAAATACTGGCATAAATTTTAGCATATATTTTGCAGTGTCCTAAATATGCCAGTTAGTTTGCTAAATATGCCATGGTGCCTTTGTACATTCTGTTCCCTCTGCCTGAAATCCTTCCCTCCTTGCCTCTCAGAGGAACCCTCTCCACTTTCTCTCATAGTGTGTTCAATCCAAGCTAATCTGCATGGTCTTCCATACTCCCTCCAGTCCTGTCCCAGTCCAAACATAATCTCACTTGGTCCATGTGTTACTCTCCCAAAGCACTTTGCACTTAGCTCCACTACCACTTACATTGCCGTCCTATAAATACTTGTTTACAGACTGTTTGCTCAGGGCAGGGAATATATTATTCATCTATAGTAACTACAGAATAAAACTATGAATCAAGTAAATAGTCAATCATTCTTTTCTGACATGAGTAAGTGGTATTGAGTGTCAAGTATTGTGTTCGTGGTGTTTAAGCTTCCTGACAGCTTAAGAAGTTTCATAGGGTATTCATTAATCTCGTCTATTTTTTCATCCAGTGAATAATTCAAGATGTATTTGTGGGTTTTGTATATCTGTTACATGGACATAAGATGATGAACCCTGCATTATCCATGTCCCCCTACCTTATTTGAGTCTTTCACTGGAATCCTGAAGCTATAATTCTACTCTGGTGTTCTGGATGCCTACTTGAGACTCATCTGGGAGTCTGGTTTCCCAAGAATAGGTCAGCAGTAAACCTGAATTTGGTTGGACTCTCAGCAATTCTGCTCACTATTTGTGTAAATTTGAGAATGTTACTTAACCTCTCCAGACCTCACATCTGTAAACTGAGAAAGATACCTATTTCACAGGGCTGTTGTACATAAGGCAATATGAGTAGAACACCCTAGAGAGTGCCTGCATATAAAGGGAATCAGTTAAATCTGCTTGCTTTCCTTGTCTACTCCTGTCCTCGTTCAACAACTAAATGTGATGTAACCATATTGGAGATAATCCTAATGGCCACTATAATTCTACCAAGGGAAAAAAAGTGACTATAAAAGTGGAGATTTTTAAAAACATGGATTAAGTCACCTGCATTTGAAAAGGATTTATAATCTCAAATACTTCATTCACTCATTTACTCATTTATTCATTCAAGCCTATTCACTAAATGCCTAAGGTCTGGAGAGGTTAAGCATACTTTGAATATAAAGCAGTTAAGACAGACAACATTTTTTACACACTTTATTTATTTATTCACTTATTTACTTACTTGTTTGTTTGTTTACACACAAAAACTCCCCATTTCTTATACCCTAGTTTTTTTTGGATAGACCAAGAAGAATAGCAACATTTGCAGACTTCTAAAACAAAGCTAAATAACCAAAATTTGACTACAAAATGCCTCTCAGCACAGACAATATTTTTTACCCTTATAAAGGGCTTTCCTTCTTCAAACTATGAAGAATTCCAATGCTTGAGGTTACACAGAAAGCTGGGAAACAGTTTATATTTTCTAAGCATGAAAGTTTTTTATAGTTTCTTAACTGCGACAAAAGTTTCATGTTGGATTGGTTCCCAATAACATGTTTTTAAGGTTATCACAATGTCTTGCACATAGTGACTGCTCAAGAAACATTTATTGAATTAATGAAGTTTTAAACGAGCCTTTATTTATTTTAGCTCTAAAATGCCTTGGAAGACTTTTCAAGCCCAAAAAAGCCTTAGAAATAGTCATTGAATGCTGACTGAAGAGCAAAGAATGTGAATTTCATGCATTGTGCCAGTTCTTCCGCCTCCACTGGAAAAAACAGACAGGTTGGCTATCTAAATAAACAAAAATTTTTCACAGCTGGTGATTTTTGGTATTTAATTATAAGATGAGATGGAACTGCTTTTTTTACCGGGGAGGAACATGAATTGGTCTCACCCACTGGAATGATGTAGAAAGCATATTATACTGGGAATAAGTGACACAAGAGAAAAAGGATAAAACACCCACCCACTGGCCCATGAGCATACTAAATATCCATTCCATTGAGTTTACTGTGAACTTCCTCCTTTTTGCTTTTATGGAGAGACCTGGGAGCCTTCCTATTTTGTTTTGTTGTAGCTAGGATGGCTAATAGTGCTTCATTGAGTCTCTCTGCACTTAGGATGCATCTGTATTTCTGCAGGGAGTGAGGCTCTCACTGCATCAGATGATGAAGAACGCCCTTGCTCCAATGCCCACATGGCATTGTGCAATGCTCACTGAGGCAACACTAACTTCATGCTCTGCACTGGAACGAGGGTAAAACTGGGGAGCTAGATGTGTACTTAGGATTTCTTAGTTGTTTGATCACATCGATGAAAGGATATGCAATCAATCTCCCCCTAAGACAGTGAGTGGTATTGGCCATAACTCATTACTCCGTCAAGGATTTGGCATTTCAATCGATGGGAAATGATGTGTGATCATTCTAATTTATTATACATCATTTCCCATCAATCGACGAGCTGAAGCCTTGACATAATAAGTACTTACAGACACTGTCAATCATTCCTGGTCCAAATACCTCCCTGTGCTGCCTTTTGGGATATCCTCAAATAGTCATGAAAATGGAATGCGCCCCAAAATCACAAATGCAATGATTTCACTCAGCAGAAGACTTTGAGATGACCTCTTACTGGTGGATTCCATCAGCAATTGCTTAAACACTGGACCATCCACCAAGGTAAAGGGTACGAAATTGATGAATATTCTGATTAGCTATGATTTTCCTCCCAATATGTCTGGGTGGGATTCAAAAGATGGTGGTATTGCTAGAATCATAGGGGTACACTTCTGTCTTCGAAAAATGCCGATCTTCACCTCAAAAATTTAGTCATCTCAAAAAATTTAGTATTTCCTGAGTGCTTTTTGGAATAAAGTCAAAGCACATTGATTTTCCTGCCTTTTGTCACTGTGGTGAATGACATCACAGGTAAGCAGATCACCAAATAGTATCAAGATAGCAGAGCTCATGAATTACTGGTACTTCTCAATAAGATCCCTCAGCTGTTTTTACTGCCTATACTGAAGCAATGGATGAGAACTGTCTGGTTTGATTAGTTCTATTTGTTTGAAGTTTGATTCTCATGAAAATAAAATAAGGGAAAAAAATTCTCAGGTGCATGCACTAAAGCAAGAGTATTCAAAGTCATGATTTTGGACATTGCAATACTGCGTATGGTTTTCATAGTGATTCCAAAAACTGCCTACGTCTTCACCTGAGCATTTTTGATAATTCTGAAAATATATCATGACATTTTCAATTTCTACTTTGTAATATATTTCAGGAACAAAACCATACTCCCATGAGAATTTGTATGCCTAGTAGGGGGATTTTTATTTTTTCACCGGCAGCAAAAGGAGCATTTTCTAAGGAAAAGAGGGTGATGTATTCTCTATAACTGACACACATAGCAACACTTTTGTGAGGACAGAAGGAAAAATGCTGCCTTTTGGCTGGAAAAAGTTACTTTTTTTGCCTGTGAATATCTTCTTTCAAATATCTGGGAAAATAACAAGTAAAGCCAAGCTGCAGAGGTCTTTTCATTCTTAATAAACTTAAAAAAAAAAAGAAGAAGAAAGAAAGAAAGAAAGAAAGAAAGAAAGAAAGAAAGAAAGAGAAAAGAAAAAGAAAAAGAAAAAAAAAAGAAAAAGGAAAGAAAAGGGAAAGAAGAGAAATAAACTCTACATGATTTTTTTACACCAGCACATTTGTGGTATCAGCTTCTCCTTTTTTTTTTTTTTTAAGGATCCAGCTGTGGATGTCTGATCATTTTGGAGGAAGCCTAGCACAGAGCTTTGTATGCACTGTATGAGTATGATCTGGAAGTCAGTTCAGGAAGTCTAAAAGCAAATCTAAAACCAAGACATTTGCTCCCACCCTATTCAAAGGCCTATACCCAAGAGATGAAAAAATGACAAACTAATACAATGGATTTTAATAAAATCTTTCCCAATGGATTTCAAAGCATTCATTAGTTCATTTAATCCTCACAATTTGCTTAAGCCAATAACTTTCTAGTCTTGGGGGGAAATGCCCTTCTCATTCCTCCCAGCACCAGGGCTTCCTCTTTGCTTCCTCATCAGCAATCAGTGGGTCTTGGCAGAACCAGGGCTTACTGGGGAGCCAGCTGGCTCCTTTAGCTCTTCGTATGCTCTGGGGCTTATCCAGGCTAATGGAGTATCACAGTTCATTATGCACCTTCCTCCTCTACCCCCTGTGAGGAAGCTCCAGTGTATACCAGGTTTGGGGCAGGAGGCATCACTGCCACTGAAGCTGCCAAAAAGAGCTGCCAATATCCTATGGAGGAGCTAAGGGATATCAATATTTGTAAGAAAATGTGTCCTGACCCCAGAAGAAGGCTAGAAGGCATTCCAAGGATGCAGGAGAATTAGCATCAGCTACTCATTCTACCTTGCTCTACATCCGTAGGGAAGCAGCAGCCAGCTATGAATCTCTCCCTATGTGCCAAACACGTTAAAGCTCTTTACGCATATTAGCTTATTTAGATCTTAAAACAAACCTAAAAACTTGGTACTATTATTATCCCTATTTTTTAGATGAGGAAACAGAAACAGGGATTGCATAGGCAAAATAACTTGCCTGTACTCACATGGCATGTAAAAAAGAGCTGGCATCTCAATAATAAGCCCATCTTCTTACCTGCTATTCAGTACAACCTTTAAGGAAGGAGAGCTGTCCTTCAACTCAAAGACAAAGGCGAAAGCCAGTTAAGAAGGATTTTGTTTTGCAAGGAAAGGAGAATAGCAAAGAACAGAGGTGGGAAATAGCAAGCATCTAAATGATCAAGATAAGCTTCCAAATATGCGACAAAAGTATAAACTAAAAAATTGTAAAGGTCATCTCTTAGGACATCTCTTTTTTTAATAAATATTTATTTTTAGAAAAGATATAAGCATTCAAAAACTCATTTTCAGAAAAAAAAAAGATTATAAAAACACCGCCTTTTTCCAAAAATGTGAAGCAGAACCAATCAATCACAGTCCATGCCACTTCGTAAGAAGTGAGGCCACTGCTTTGGAACCTTCACTAACAAAAGAAACAATGCCTAGAGTGAGTGCTCACATGTGAGGTTTGAGTTTGATACGATTTGAAAAGCTTGAGTAATAAACTCCTGAAAAATGGGGTTTGGTAATGAGCAAGCCTTTAACTATATAGACATGTTGCCAGGTACCACTTTAATAAACTATTACAAATGATCGATGCAAAGGTGTTTCCAACAGCTGTTTATGCAATGTGGCTGGAAGAATTCTTCCATAAAGAAGCTGTTAGTGGGAAAATTGGCTATGCATGGTTGTGATGTCAAATCCATACATAACAAACTTTTTCCTGTCAATCAACAATCTTGCCATAAATTAATCCATTTATAACAAGCCTTTTTGAATTGACAGCTTCGATGTGAATAATAAAAAGGACTCTTTAAGGAAAGTGAACTCAGAATGGCTTTTTGCAACTCTTTAACACATGCAGAGAAGTGGCAAAGCCTTGTGACTTTTAATTTATATTGAAAAAGGTTGGCAGCAGCTCCAAACACCAAAGGAGCTTTCCAAAAGCAGCTGAATACAACAAAACCAGGGAGAACTGTCAGGTTGGGCTTATAGAGGATAAGCAGGTCCTGCTCAAATCTAACGATAGAAGCAAATGCTGGTGCATTTCCCTTGACTGTCTTGGACATAAAGATCAAATGTAGATGTGGTTGTTATGCAAACATACTCTTGTTTGCCTTCCGGCCAATGAGGTTTTGTCACACCAGAACCTCACGCGGGTGAGTGTGCCCGTGTGGTCACTAGCATCACAGTAGGCCCATCAGACAGACCCTTAGCTCCTGCTGTCAGATTCTAGTGTTTGGGCTCTTGACCTTGCCTTTCTCTCACGTTGTTATTCAAGCTCAGTTATCTCTGGTTTCTGATGTGGTTTTCCAACAAGCTTAATTCACAAAAATCACAGGGTTGTAAAGAATGCCCACAAGACAGCAGGCGTGTGCTTCTGTGTCCTGGGTAAAGCAATACCTAAGCAAGAGTTGTGTCCTTAAAGGCAACTGGAGACGGGATGCCATAATCTCTTCAGGGACCCTCAACCCAACATCTCTAACTGCTCAATTTTACCTTCGCATAGTACAACGGCCCCTATTACCATCACTAGAGACAAAGAGAAGTTGGCTATTTTTCATGCCTAACTTCAACATGTTTCTCCTGGCTGAATAACATTTATTTCTGGAATCAGGGGTTTCTTTCTCCAAAACTCTTTCAGTGCAACATTCCTGCTGTTTTCAATCCTCTCTTCACCTTTCTATTAAATCAATCTGGTCAAAAAGTCGATATGAATAAATTACTGTAAGCAGGCATGAAAGCCAAAAACTTTTTAACACACCAAGAAGATTCTTGCAATGTATTGGTAGCTTTGTATTTTGTTCTCCTGCATCGGATGAGAACTCCACTTTAAATTCTTCACAGTTTATCCTTGTAAGTTTGCCCTTGAAAGGAAAAGACCCATCCCGGACCCTACCCAAGGCATTTCTCTTCATAGACGCCCTGCCCTGCCACTCTCTGTTAAAGAAGGTTATTCTGAAATTTCTCTGTTCTTGTTCTGCCACACCGGCAGACTTGCTGAAGTGCCCACCTGCTTTGCCTAGTGGACCTTTCCAATCAGATCCACACAGAGACATAGGCAACCAGTGCCTAGGCCTATTCGTTTCCCAGGTGCCTACTTTTGTTTTTTTTCCTTAAGATTTTATTTATTTATTTGAGAGAGAGAGACAGACAGACAGACAGAGATAGCAAGAGAGAGCATGAGTGGGGAGGAGAGGGAGAAGCCGGCTCCCTGCTGAGCAGGGAACCCGACTTGGGGCTCGATCCCAGGACCCCAGGATCATGACCTGAGCCAAAGGCAGATGCTTAACTGCCCCCACCAGGTGGCTACTTTTTTCACTGATTTGTACCTTCTCTACCTCCCCCGTGTCTTCATTTTGTCAAGGGCATATAGAACTCTAAATATGCTCTCCAAAACTCTTTTAGTACCTAAAACATTCCAACTTCAAGTTCACTCAACTAGACCTCACATGATCTTTCGAGCACATGTTCTCAATTCCACCATCAGAGTTGTTGATGAAAATAACCAGGCCTGATCATAGCAGAGTCTAAGAGACCTCAGGGATTTTCAGATGGAGTATAAAATAGTGCATTTTGAAAGACAGTGAAAATCATTCTGGATTCATTCCTTCTCTCCTTTGGTCTATCACAATGTGTTTTATACTGAGAAGACTCTCCTATGTTTGTTCAGTGAATGAATGAATGGACAAAGAAATAAAAAAGTTTCTTGGGTCCAGAGGAAATCACTTCTCATAGGCAGGAAATCTACATTCCCAAAACCCATTACATGTAGATTTAAGTTTAAATCTACTCAGATTAAGTTTCAGCAAAATATAGACAAATATTTCCATTTAAATATTTCTACCTACCCTCAGGCATTCTTCTAAGGATCTTCATCAATATTCTCATCTTTTAACACAACTATACATAACACCACAGTGCTACCAAAAGCCAAAATGCTTGTATAATCAGAGAGACAGTTGCAGCCCTACCATTCAAAGCAGATAAAGCAAAGCTATACTTATTTTTAAGAAATGCATTTGTCCAAAATGCAGGGAGCATTTTACATACTTAACGTTGAGGGTGTAAGAGCAGGTTCATTCACAGTATTTCAGCTGTTTTTCTGAAGTTATCACCTAAACAAATAGATTGATGTCAACCTGCTTGAAGCTGACTGTAACCTTCCTCCCATTCTTCCTTCTTTCCTTCAGTATTTACTGAGCTTTTATCATGTGTCAGCACAAGGAGGCCATGTCATCCTGCTCAAAACCAAGCGTCCCTAGCTATAGTACTCCAACTAGATCCTAATGGTAGCATCAAAGTGAAATAGCAAATTACCAGCAAGATTTCTTCTGCTTTCCTTCACAAATATTTATTGAGGGCCAGGCACTGTTCTAAGTATCAGGGTTCCATCAGTGTCCAAACACCAAAGACAGGCAAAATCCAGACCATGATAGGGGCAGATAGATACAAACGACGCCTCCAAATTCTTTATTTCAACATTTTATTTTACTGACTCTGAACTAATTCAGGTAATGGAAAAGATGGAGAAAAAGACAAAGAAAGCATGACTGGAAGAGAAACACGGGCCAGAGGTCAGGAAGATGGGCCTGAGTTATGTTAAGATCAGGATGTCTGCAGTTTCCTACTTTCCGCCTTTCCTGCCGTCTTTGACTTTGGATGCTTCATTACCACCCAGCCATGAGCTTGTTCTCTGTAGAAAGCCTAACAATGCGTAACAGACGAAGTTTACCATTTGTAGATATTGTTAAAAAGGAGACAGCAGGCCCAAAATGGGGTTCTTGTGCTAAACCCCGAGTCCAGAAATAAGACTGAATACCCAAACTAACTGCAGTTTCAACCCCCAAGGAATGCAAACTTTAACAAGTCGACATAGAATTACCTTGTCAACACTAGTGAAATAATCTCCCCAGTAGACCCCTTCCATTCCTTAGGAAGGGACCTTGCTGGAAACAATGCACTCTTTGCTAATAGTTTCCTTTTTCCACCTCCTTTCTGTTTTTAAAATCCTTTCCTTTTCCACAGCTTGGTGGAGCTCCTTTCCACTTGCTAGATGGGATGCTGCCCAATTCATGAATGGTTGAATAAAGCCAATGAGATCTTCAATTTTACTCAGTTGAATTATTGTTATTTAACAATATCTAAGACTTCCCTCCAAATCCCTACAAAATGGAGAGCTTGTTGCCTAGATGGATAGATCGATTGTTATCCTTAAAAATCCATGTATAATGAAGAATTACAACCGTAATCCTAGGTAATTACACAGCTCCACTGCTCTCAAGGTTCCCTTCAGCATTACCACCAGCTCTTCACCAGGGGCAAGTGTCTCCTTTTGCCTGCCTGCATTGTTTCTTCATTTCACAAGCCCTATTCAATTAAATGAGGAAGGGCTAGCAAAATCTGACACCAAATTTCCTGAACTTATTATTATTGGAGAACAATGCTTTTCCCAAAAAAGACATTAAGAAAAAACTGATAAGAGCCAAAATCTTAGGTGAACATTTTCGCTTTGGCTCTGTATTTTTAAATTAGGAGCACTGCAAATGGAGATCTTAGGATAAAGTTACTGTAAATAAGATCTTTGTCTCTAAATGAAACTAGTTCCTCAAAACTCCTTTTTCTTTTTGACTTGAACTGTTCAGCCCCACTTTCAGTGAAATTCAATCACATTCATTAGCATTTCTAAAGATGTAAGCTACTCAAAACAGCTGCATTGTCTTTCCTTTTCAACTAAAATGCAGCTTTTCCTTCTAAAGAGAGAAATCTCCCTTTAGTTACCCGATTTTCTCTGCTTGGCACTCATAATTTTCAATGGCGGAGCCAACCCCCATGAAACAGGAAGTGCAATCCCATTTGATCTCACTTGAAAGAAATTGTAAATAGTTGGTAAGGACGGAAACAGTGGCTCAAAGAAAAATACAAAAAAATAACTGTGGAAGCAAAAAAAAAAAAAAAATCAAGTGAGACAACAAAGTAATAATCATTTACATGAACTAACTCTTTGTTCCTGGAACTAACATTCTCATTATGGGGGTATTTAATATATTCCCCATAGGAAGCTGGCTGCTGTTGGTCAGTCTTCTTTCTCTTTCATTGGCTATTTCAGCAATAGAGAGGGAAACATTTTCTCTTTTTAACCTCCCAGGTCTATATAAAGAGCATTCCATATACGTCAAATCATAAAATTACCTTTCATATTTTTAAGAGGTGAGTATTGATGGAATTATCACAGGAAAGAGACAGGGTTTACTAGTTAATCTTTTTTCACTTAGAAAACCATCTTTTGTGGTGCCCAGTTAAACATTCTGGCTGTAATTTCATTTGTAACCCCAATTTTGTGCAGTTAAAGCCTAGAGAGTATACTGTTATTTATAAAGGATAACCCACCTTGAGAAGGGCGAGTTCTGAGCTGTGTTTCAGATAAGGTTTGCCATGATCTACAGATGTTTAGCTGTCCCCCTTGTGACAGTGCCATCAGGTAGGTTACAGGGGTTCACGGGGCCATGGGCTGGCGTTGAAACCAATGGGTTTCAAGTCCTAACCTAGTGAACTAAGCAGGCACAGAGATCAGGAAGATAATGGGAATGCTAGAAATACGGAAATTGGTCATTTTTAGTCATATCTGAACAAAACAAAAAAATGCAAAATTGAGTCAATCTTCTGTTTCCAGTAGATATCAAATTGAATTAAAACACTTTGATTTATAAAAAGCTGACCGTAAGAACTTTTGAAGATGAAGCAGCTCATTAGTGGAATCTACTAATAGCAGCTGGGTCTGGTGCTATGGAGGGTAGAGATAGAGGCAGTCGGGCTCTTGCTACTAATGGATGTTTAAAAAAAAAAAAGTGTTTCACATGTGATTTGCTCAAATTACTGCACTTGTGAAATCAGTAATCCCTAAACAGGTGTGTCAGAGCCACTTTCTATGTTTAAACTTGGCAAACCAATTCCCTTCACAGAAACTACTGCTGACCTGGGCTGAGCAAGTCTCTAATAAAAAGAAAATCAAAATCTGAGACTACGAATGATAATCAGACCTATTCTAAAATTTGTGAAATGTATATCCTTCCTAAAGGAATTTCTGGATTCATGCTTATGGGGCACAGTGAGTCAGAAATGTGAAACTACAAGTGACAAGTACTTGCAGAAGTGCTTCTTCAGAGACTGTCAGGCCCCGCGACGACGGGTTAGTTAACTCTCCAGCATCCTTGCAATGAAACTGAAAATTGTGGGTAGTTATAGACATGTTACAGGGAACTGATTGGACAACACCTTCATAGAGAAACTCATAAGATCCACTAGAGGAGCACTGGCAAAGCTATGATGGCTGTTGTTCCATTAGGCACTCTCCCAACTGGGGAAAAACAATAGCATTTCCTTGAGCTGTCAGCCCAAAGAGAACAACTATCTGACCCTGTAATTCAGGGAGGAGCATGTAGGAGCTTCCTGGAGGAAGCTACTCCAACCAACCTTCCGAGCTGTGGCCACGGTGGATACAGGGATCCAAGCTGAAAATACATCGTCTTAGAAGATCCCACTCATTCTGTACCAAACTTTGCCAGGTGAATTGTACTCTTCAAGACTCTCTCATATCTAATCCTGTTCTCCTGACATATCTGCCTAGTATGTGTGACCCCTTACTCACTGCTAGTATGTTATTTACAGAAAAAAAAAAAAAAAAGACACCAAGGTTCAAGAGCACTGATGGAATAGAAGACCAGATGTGTGAACAGGTGCCTTCATCCTGAAGATGTGCAACAACGGCCAAGAAGAATAGCTGTCACTTACTGAGCTCTCCCTTTGTGCCAGGAACAATACTAAATACTTCATGGATATCAATCTCTTCAATCTCTACAACAACCCTATGAGAAAAGTACCACTATTAACCCTATTTGATAGGTAAGACAACTGAGATACAGAGGAGCAAAATGGGTGGAACCTTTGCTCTTGACATACAGCTGTTAAATGGTATAGTAGGACTAGGTCAAATCTGTCCATAACCAATCTCATGCATTTAACTAGTACACTACACTCCATTGCTTCATTATGGTTAAAATATCTCATTGTCCTAGTTGAGCATTTATCCTGTGTGTTTTTATAGTACTGTAGAATCATCCAGTCTCTTGCCCATTTCTCCATGACCTTATGACTCACATGGCCCAGGCTCCAAAACTGCACTTGAATTTAAACTTTCTAGAACTAGAGCGCCTGGGTGGCTCAGTCGTTAAGCCTCTGCCTTTGCCTCAGGTCATGATCCCAGCATTCTGGGATCGGGGCCCACAACGGGCTCTCTGCTCGGCAGGAGCCTGCTTCTCCCTCTCCCTCTCCCCCTGCCTGTGTTCTCTCTCTAGCTGCCTCTCTCTCTGTCAAATAAATAAATAAAATCTTTTTAAAAAACAAAATAAAAATAAACTTTCTAGAACAGTATGAGCCAATAGAACTTCCAGCAATGATGAAAATGTTCTAAAAATCTGCACTGTCCAGTATGGTAGTCACTAGTCACAGGTGGCCATTGAGCACTTGAAATCTGTTCAGTATGACTGAAGAATGGAATTTTTTAACTTTATTTAACTTTAATTTTTAACTTCAATTAATTTAAATTTAAATAATGACCTACGGCTAGTGGCTACCATATACCATACCACAGCTCATCTCTACCGCAAAAATCGTGATGCTCATTAAACTGAAACTATCGAATCTACTCAGTCAACAAATATTTTTTGAGAGCCTACAATATACTAGACTCAGTATTACGCCTTATATGGAATTTGTTCACTGAATAAAATAGACATTAGTTTCTGACCAAAAGGGAGAATGAGATAAAAGAGCCAGAGGGGTGGGAAGAAAACAGGAGAATGTGGCATCATGGACACTCAGAGAGAAGTTCCTCAAGAGGGTCTGGGGCCTTGCTCTACTGCGCAAGCAGCTGCTGAAAAGACAAGATGAAAACAGAAAAATATGAGCCAGATCTGTCATTAGCAAGAAATTTTATTGCCTCATCAAGAATAGTTCCAATGAATTAAAGGGCTCTGAAGCCATACTGGAATGGGTTAGAGTAAATAGGAGGTAAGAAAATGGAGAAGACAAAAACACTCAAGAATCAAAATGGAGAGGACACCAGAAGGGAAATGCATGGTCTGGGCATCATGCATGCTGAGTTTTGTAGGCCAAGGGGAATAATCTAACAGAGAAGGACAAATTGACAAAGCAGAAAAGGGCAGGAGGTAACTAATGTTCTTGAGAATGCAGGAAGGGCAGTAACATCCAGACAGCAGCGAGGGTCCTGGTCTTGGCTGAAAGGAGGGATACTTTCCCAAGTAAGAGAAGGAGAAGGAAGATAAGTACAAGTGAGGGCAGGTTTTGCAAATTTGTTCACTTAACCCAGTTGAACCAACTGGCCCTGAAGCCTACAGAAGCAAGGAGTTGTGTTCAAAGACAGGTCAGCCTAGTACTCAAACATAACTGAAGAGCAGTTAAATATTTTTTGCAGTCTCTGGAGAAATCCCCAAAGGAAATGCATTAATAACAAACCAAAAAACCCAAAACTTCCTAAAACTTCTTCACCTCTCTGCCTCTATCTCTGCCCCTTGCGCTCCTACCTCTATCTTTTCCCGCTACTCCAGAGCCTTGAAAATCTCTTACTAAAAATATAAACGGAGTGAGATGAAATGATATCTGGTCCTGGCTCTAAAATTTTATGGTTCTATAAATGATAAACCTGATACTTAAAACTCCACCTTTTCATTTGTGAGAGGCTGAGCAAGCTCAGAGGAATTCTGAAGGTTACTGAAGGTTTTTTAATAAAGTGACTCAAGATGCCACATCATAATGTATGTAAAAAAAAAAAAAAAAACCTCACGTGGAAAACTCCAAAATTGCAAGGGAAGTAGTATGGGGGAAAAGCTCTGGGAGAAGGCAGGAGGTGGAGGAGGAGGAGGACCACAGAAAAGCAGGAGAATCGAGAATCGGGGCCGGCGCTGCCAAGCCCTGAGGAGAAATTAGACAAGGACATGGAGGCATAACATCTGTTCTTCTGTTCCAAGCAGCTTTTGTTTCCAAATTCACCTCCTCTCCTTTCTTTGCTTCAGCCAAGCCCTATCTCCCTTTTTTTGCAATGATAAAATTAGCAGAAAACTCACGAAGCAGTGGAAACCACTCTTAAACCATATCCTGAATAAGATGGGCACACTTGGCCACAGAGGATGATAATAATATAACCAAGGGTTTCTAACTTTTTTTTTTAATTCAAGAGGAAGCGAAGGGAGGAGGTAGAGTAACTTACCTCTTAAGCTGTTTGTTTGAAAATAATATGCAGAAAGGGGAAAACAATCCTCAACTAACAACTGCCTTCCTTGCCATCTGCTTAATCTAAACATTAGCATATCACATATCTGGGTGAACTCAAATTGCACTGGAAACGGAGGGCTCTGTTCCACTTTTTCAGCCTCTTAATGGGGGAGTCGAGTGAGAATTCTCTATGGGATTATATGGGCTTTATGGGCTTCCAACATATGCATTGAGGGCCACATTTTCAGTCCAGCCTTAACTCATCATACTAGGACTGGAGGCAAAATTGTGCCTGGCTTAATTAGCACAAGTACTAATCAAGTACTAATGAAATTTGCCCACAAGCAGTTCTTCAGACTGGGGCACAAGGAGTGCACACAATTTCCGTATATATCACTTAGCATGTCAGCACAAAAGGAGAGGAGAACTGAACAATTCCTCCCTAAAACTGGCTTCAGGCGAACCACAGGCAAACATCATCTCTACCCAGAAGTAATACATTAGTCTCATCAGTGTAAACTCTGTAAACCCTAAATCTGCAAACTGCATCCCAATTTGCCACATTAGGTTGCAAATTTATAAAAATATAGAGAATATTATCAATGAAGACACTTCATCCTCACCGATTTATGAGCTATTTAAGACTTGAATTTGGAAACGAGCGTGATCTGTAATGTACCTTAAAATATATAGGCAGTCTTTCCAGCTAAAATATCAGTTCTTAAGAGGTGTCAGTCACGTTGGAAAACAGACCTATTTGTTTAAACTCAGAATAATGACAAAAAGGAGGCCCAATCTTATCTCTTCCATCAGGGATATACCCTTAGTCTTCTTAAACTGGGTTTTGAATCTGCTATTAAGATCTGTCCAAGCATAAGAGCTTATTTACAACACAAATATTAATTACACAAAGGAGGATGCCTTCAATCTATCAATTAAATCATACTAATCGGAGATGCAGTAAGCCCATTGAAATAAGTATTTACATAATGAAGCTTCACACATAGGAAACATTTTTGCTCTGGATATCTCACAGTACTTGGCCAAAAATAAAATTCTGGGTCATCCCATTTTGGGGGACACAAGAGGAACAGTGATTAATTCTCAGAGCAAGTTCCGGTTAAAAAGCCAGGCAGAAAATTAAGTGAGGACTCCAGGAGGACTGAATGCTGCCATCTCTTCTGCCCTGCAAACTACACTCCTTCCTCAAAGGGCTGTCCCATTTTTCCTGGGAAAGGATCTCATGTTGAAAAAGCGGCAACTTACCCACTGGAACAGATGCAAGGACCAGATGACCCGTTGTTCTCTTTACGGACTATCAACAAACGTCACTTAAAAAAAAATGATGATCATTGGTGAGTGCTCAAAACCAGCCGGTTCACACAATGCCTTCACAAAATGAAATTCAGGAAAGCAAAAAAGAAAGTAATCCAGAATGAAGGTAACTTGGATGCGACCTGTCACCTGTGGTCCCATGCAGTGAAAGCCTCCCACACAGCTTCCCGACTTACGGACAACAGATTAATTTTGACACTGACTTTTCCTGTCCTTTCAAAGATGCTGTTGTCTGGGTATTACGTTATATTCATTTTCCATTTGTAAACAGATCTAACTTATCCCTATAGAACAGTGGAAGAGGGAAAAAAGGAATTTCTTGTCATTAGTGAGTTTTCTTTTTCCTGATTAAATAAAGGTTTGTGAACTATAAAGAGTGTGCAAATTTAACATGCTGTAAAACAACAAGAAAAATTCATATGGACCACAGACATTAACAAAATTCAAGCCTGACATTCTTCAAAGGAACCAAGGGCCCCATCTGCTGATGTTTAAATGTACTACAGTAGCAAACAGATTAAAAGGAGCATATGAAAGAAAACATTTCTCAAACTAAATTGCAAATTAGGAGCCCAAAGCTGCCGAATCTGAGGAGCAGAAGGCACCTTTAAAAGTCAGAGACCCTGCCCCTCTCACCCTCTTCTGTTTGGGGGTACAACTATATGGAAGTCATATGTACTTATTTTATCTTTAATTTAGCTTTTTTTTTAGTCCTCAGGAAAGAAGTTCCAAGCATACAGCCTTCACAGCCACCATGTGTCTACTGAAAGACCTTGGAGCAAATGTTCTTGTTCCTCCAACTAGTGACTCTTGTTTTAAAGTGACTTTGAACAACTAGAGTCTTAACAATGGGTTCTGACCTGCCCTTTTTGATGACAGAGAAGACATTCCAATCTCTTCTCAGTCTTATCTCCGAGCTTAGATAATTCTGGGTCCTTTCTCTGAAGTTTATTTTGTTTATGACCATTGCAGAACTAAGCAGGTAGATAAAGCATCAGAGAAAGACAGCAGATAGTTTAGAATAATGCTGTGTCAAAATTCACGATTTGACCTTTCTTTACCTTGTTCTCTTTACCTTAAAAATAAGATGTCAGATTGCATGAACTTTAAGTTCTTTCCTCCTAGCTCTAAAATTCACTGTATTGTCCAGAAGGGTAGAAAGGATATCATACAGATCATCATATCAATAGAGCACATTGCATACATTAGGTACTCCATAAAAATTTGTTATTATAGCATATTTTCTGTCCAAAAGTGTTTGTCCTATAATTATCTTCTTTACTTAATTCTTCATTCTAAGTTCGTTATACCCCTTTTATATTTGGAATATAATACTTGTAGTGGACAATCGTTTGGGGCAATTCAGATTCCTTTCTGCCTTTCTTTAGAAAACAACCTCAGTGTCCTCAGAAATAATTCTCTCTCCTCAGTTATGAACGGTTTTCTTGAGACCAGCAGTCAAGGTTCTCTGACCTCTCTTAGCTGAGTTGTGAGCTCATCAACCAAGCTTGGCCAACTCTCCCTAGTGTGGTTTGAACTGTATGCAGAGTAAAACAAGAGGCTAAAAACAATCCAGCGGTTCATTCTGGCAGCATGCTCTGAAATAACTGTTAGCTGGTCCTAGGTCCCTAGGCTCCAGGAGCTGACCTAGTTGCTGTCATCTGTCCGAGGTGGATTCTCTAGCCTTTCCCTCAGGAAGCTGAAGCATCATGCCGAGTTACCCTCCAGGCTTCCCCAAAACATCCTTTCCTGCTTCATACTGTGGTAGATATTGGCTGGTTTTACCTCCCACGTGCCCCCTTGCTTCTTCCTAACAGGGCCTGGACATCCCAGCCATGGATTTGATGTGGAATTCACTTCATCTTTCTCTCTAAGGGTGGATTTTGATGGACTCAAGCTAATTATCACATCTCCTCCCTTTGGCCACAGCAAACGGTTCAGAAATGGGCCATAACTGAATGTGGGCCAAATATAAGACATGTTTGTTAGGAATTCTGGGAACGAGGTTACCTCTCTCTTCTGTGGGAATTATCTTAAAACTTGTTCTTTCTCATTGGATGTGAAGCATAAAGACCTAGTTGTATCAGTACTAGGAACTATCTTCCCATCACAAGAAGAATTAGTCCCGGGATGAGGCCAACACTGTGATAACTGTGACGAAAACAAAGAAACCACATCCTTAAAGAGGTCTGAAACTTGAACTTTTTAGTTATATGAAGCAGAAGATTCCCTTTCTTGTTGAAGCCATTTTGATTTGGTTTTCTATTATTTATAATTGAAATCATCCTAAATCATATTCAGTGTCTGCTTCTGTCACTAAGAATCAAAGAACTTTAACAGATACAGTATTCGATTAGGAATCTGACTTCCCAGGAAGATGAATCTCTGCTTGTTCTTATATGTATTCTTCTATTTAGATCTTTCAATATTATGATTGATTTATATATTTTAATATCACACTTGCTTTTTTACATTGTTGAATCCTCTTCAATCCATAGTTCACTATGACCCATCTTTTTTCTGTCATTCTCATCTAAAGTAAACCAATCATGTATTCTATTCTTTTGGTAGTTTGACTTTTTTCTTCTTTTGTTTACTAACCTCAATGTTTCCCACTTACCTCATTGTCCTAAGTAATTCTTCAATTCATCAAATTCATTTGCAGGCAGTAAGCAAATTTTGTCTTCTAAATTATTTACTAGAGTACACCACAGTGTGGGTATCTGTTCGAAGGAAGGGCCTAGTGTCCCCAACTACACTTTCCTGTTAGTTTAATGAAAACCTTCCTACTACGTCATCAGGATCAAAAGGAATGGATTTCACCTGGAGATCCAGCAAGGTCTTAGGTTGGGAGCATGTGGTTCTCGGGTGTGGTCATCTGTGACTAAGAGAATGAATCTACATCTCTTTTTGGATGAATTGTTAATTTCTTTCATATTATCTTTCATATTTGCCCCACCTCGTCAACTTCCCAATGTACTTTCAGTGATACGAAGAAAAGCTGGATGGACCACTTCCTTGACTAAAATACTACTTCTCTCCCTCTTATTCTCAGTCATTTACTTCTTCTGTACCTGCAACATATCAGCTCCTTCTGTCTCACCTCTCTCCCAACACCCTTCCCCCAGAGCTAGTCTCCTTTATTTCTTACTCATCTCAACTATGACACCACCATCCACCAACTTTGTCAAACTGAAGCATGGGCTTTTCTCTATCACCCACCACATCTTAACTAGTTACTAAGTAGACTTGATTTTACTCAAGTAATATTTCTGCAATATATTACCTCCTCTTACTTCTACTTGCATTTTCCAGTTGGCATTCTTTAAATTTCTTACCCGAATTATCCTCCTACCTTGTGCCTCTGCCTCCAGTCCTGCATGTTCATATACATCTTCCATCTGCCCTCAGAATGAAATATCTAAAATGTATATGTGACCTTGCCATTTCCCTGCATAAGACAACAGTTCCCATTACTTTTGCCATGCATTCCAAGCAGGTCCTGTCTGCTCTATTCTTACCTCCCACCATCCTGGGCTTAGCTATTCCAGGTTCAGGAAGATTAAACTCTATGTGGTTCAGTCCCTGAAACACATTTCTTCCTGCCTCTATTCCATTCTCATGCAGTGTTCTCTGCCTAACACAGCTTCCCACTCCTTCAACTAGCTAACTCTGACTAAACCTTACTGACACTGCTTAAGTGTCATCTTTCCTACAGCGTATGCTCTGACTTCTCTCAGACTTGGCCAAGTGGTCCAATTCCGTAACCCTAGGGAATTCTGTGTACCATCACATCCTAGCACTTTCAAGGATAAATTTGAAGTAGGCACATCAACACAGTGCCTGTTCTATGCCTCCTCCCGCAGCCTTTGATGAACATACAGTTCTTAGACCTGTTCTTACCATGTGACTTTTACCCCCTTGTTGCAGTTGATGAAATCAGGGGTAGGCACAGAGTGTCAAAGGGCAGCCATGGTTGCTCTGAAAAACATGACCTGGACCAATTCTATCATGTTTGTAAGTCTTTTGAACTAAGAAATAAAAAAAGTTAGAAGCACGGGCAAATTCTGAAAGCCCATTATGTAGAGAAAAATCAAGACTGGTCCCTCGCAAGAAAAAGTTTTAAAAGAGCAGAAACCACAAGTAAGCAGAAGGGTAAGAGACAGAGAAGTCAAGAGACTATATTGAGGACTCTGACCTCCTGCTCGGAAACCACTGAAATCCCAGAGCCACCAGGATGCAGAACTACCTTCAATTCTTGCATTTTCTGATGTCAGGAGGCTCAGCTTTCCCTGGGTTATTGTGTGCTTATATTCTAATAATAATCTCTATACTAACCTCTCTAACACATGAAGAAAGAATGGGATGAATCTTAGTTCTAGTAAGTAAGAGCCCAATTAAAACAGCACTGAATTTTCCTCTTTCCTCATTGGTCTTTACCCCTAGACTATAAGCTTCCTAAGGGTAAAAGAACAGATATAGGGGGCACCTATGTGGCTCAGTCGGTTACGTGTCTGACTTCGGCTCAGGTCATGATCTCGGGGTCCTGGGATCGAGCCCCATGTCGGGCTGCCTACTGATCAGGGAGCCTGCTTCTCCCTCTGCCGCTCCCCCTGTGCGTGTTCTCTCTCTCTCTCTCTCTCTCTCTCAAATAAACAAGATCTTAAAAAAAAAAAAAAAGGAGCAGATATAGTATCTGGAGCATAGTAAACACTAAATAGAATAGCTATGGAAATCCGTAAATGAGGAACCCAATAAGAAAGGGTATAGGAGGCAGGTGATGGAGATCTGCTGCCAATAAGCTTAGGTTAACTATGTTAGTTTATAGGTTAACTATAAAACATCAATTATTTACAGATACTTTTTTTTTAACTGATAATTATGCAAGGGAAGTTATTCCACACTCCTCTCTATCTTGTAAAATATGGACCCTGAAATTTGATGCTATGTACAGTTCTTTTTAAAAAAGATTTATTTATTTATTTGAGAGAGAGAGAGCAAGCAGGAGCAGAGAGAGGCAGAGGGAGAGGGAGAGAATCCCAAGCAGACTCCCTGCTGAGCATGGAGCCTGATGGGGAGATCGATCTCAGACGCCTGAGATCATGACCCGAGTGGAAACCAAGAGTCCGATGTTCAACCCACTGAGCCATGCAGGCACTCGAACTATGTATAGTTCTTGATTACACTTTTATAGATTAATTTAAACAAGGACTTAATGATCACCTACTAAGTGCTTAGTACATTGCTGCATTCTATGAAAGGTACAAAACAAAAATGCGTGTTCTTAAGAATCTTATTTTCAGCATTTGTTCTTTATAAAGGTTCATTATCACCCTGCTCCTGGATCTTTACCAAGTATTTTGAAACTAATTTAATTACCCTATACCTTGCTCCTAATAAAAGCTTCCTTAAAAATAGAGTATTTAAAAAATGCCACAAGTTCCAGCTTCTTGCTCCAGTTAATCTAGTAAAAGCACAGTGAAATATTATCAACAGTAGACTTCATTTTTTTGACTGCTTCAGCCACAATAAAGAGATTATGAAAATTCTAAATGCCTTGCAACTTAAAGCATATAAACTCTATTTTTCAAACTATATGAATAGCTGGAAGAAGCAGCTACGAGTAAAGGCAAGCAGGGAATTGTAGAATAAAACTTTCATAAAGTCTCTGAGATGTCTAGTGAGGAAGTCTCAGGGCTGACTGTTAGGATGATTTAAAACCTTAAACATCATTTTGTTGACACATAATTCTTTTATATATTTTCAGTCTATAAATTGTGAGCTCCTCTAAAGGAAACACAGTTTTTCACAGTGAAAACAAAGAAAAAAGCCTCTAACTCTTATTACATTTTAAGCACCAGATAACTTTGCGAGCGGGTAACCGAGTTTATGAAATCATGTAGGTCAGCACTCTGTGAATCGGTGCGGCAGGAAGCATTTTCGAAGCCGACTTTCTATTGACACACAGCTAACTGCTTTCACATTTACTGTATTTCCTTATGGTTGTTAATGTGCCTCAAAAATATGGAAATGTGAAAACCAATAGATTCCATGGCTACAAATTGGATAGTAACAAATGCAGACAGAGCCTGTGTTTTTCCCTCCCTTTGGGACCCCGGAAAGTTTTGAGCAACAACAGCCGATGGGTTTTTTCTCCTTTGAAGGCATCCTGTCTTACTCAAGATAGTATTTCCACTACATATAATATCAGCAGAGAGGTGGAGCTTTTTTCCTCAGTAGGTTAGGGAAGAAATGATGCTCAATATATATTTACTGAATGTTTATTGAATAAATAAATAAAATATGAAAGAAGCAGTAGGGGATGGAGAGGAGGGTGTAGGGGGAATTGGAGCCAAGAGCGTTTTTTTTTTTCAAATTTTCCAAAATTTCTGATGCTCAAAGCCTACCTAGGTTGGCTACCGTCATGGTATTTTATATTGTGAGAAAAGAACAATTAGTCTTTCCTAAGGTCGGATAAGATTGTTTTGAGAAATCAGATGACCATAACCCTTCATTCATCCATTTACTCATTTATACAACGAATATTTGCCTAGCTCCTACCATGTCTCAGACACAGTGCTTGGTGCTGGAGATGCAGCAGTGAAGGAAACATTACATTCTAGTAGGACCTTACATTCTAGTGGGAGAAACTAGACCATCAACAAAGAAACAAACATCTAGGTAGCTTCATGTTGGTTAACGATAAATGCTATGAAGAAAAACAAATTAGGGCAGGGGGACAGGCAATGACGGGAACTACAATTTTTAGTTGTCATATGGACAGGGAGACCTCAGATCAGGATGAAGTCAAAGAAGAAGCCATGTGAGCATGTGGGTGAATCAGAGGCAGAGAGCCTGATCAGGGAGCACATGCAGAGTGCTGCAGGAACAGCAGGGAAAGCAGCGCGAGGCAGGTAGGGAAATAGCAGGAAGCTGGAATAAGTAGTACCCTGTAGGTCACAATAATATCTTTGGATTTTAGGTTATGTGTACGGAAAAGCCATTGTAATAGATATTCAAACTTGTCCTTTTCTAGATAGAATTTAAAATCCTGATAGAATTTAAACTCAAATGTATCAAACAGTGCTCACAGTATCAACCTCATGCTTACAACACTAATTTTCCAACCAGTTCTCCAAGTTTAATTCCAAACTCTGCATTTGGAGGAAGGCAGACATTTTTCTTTAACTGTAATAGTCGATCAAAGGTTTATCAATAATGGGCTTCTCAAAATATACCTGACAGCTTCCCATCAGAAACAGGTGTTTTCAGGAGCCAATTAAAGGTGAGCAACAAGAACACATCATCACCCATTCCAGTTCCCAGAAGTCCAAGATGGGACAAGACTGTGCTGAAACTTGGCCTATGGCAGGTCAACTCAGACTGAGAACCCAGGGTAGACAGAATACATAACTTGGAATAATTTTTCAGACCTAGTTCAAGTAAGCATAAATCTGAGGATAAATCATTTTTTTGAAAATCGTGCTATTGCTTTCAAATACATCCTCACTGCAAATAAAGATTTTCTAAGTGCAAGGACTTCTTTAATGACTCATTAATAATGACTAACACTCATGTGTATACCAACAATTAAAATGTGCTAAAGCTCTCAAAATGAGATGTTGGCACCTTTAAAATGGCAACAGTTCTGGTGTTAGTCAGGGTAGGCTAACAGCTGTTAAAAAAACTCCCAAACCTCAGAGGCTTAACACAGTACAATGTTACTTCTTGCCCTCATGACAGTCCAGGTTGGCAGCAAGGGCCTCAGCTTCATGCCATCATCCAGTGATCGGGCTCCTCAGACCTCATTATTCTGCACTCAGCCAGGTCCTTGGAGTCCTCTGCACTCAACCAGTGGCTGGGAAAGTGAAAACACGTGTGAGATTTTCACGCCATTTTCATGCCAACACCAAGGCAACCCATTCCATGATATTCCTCCAACTTTCCTGGTCATTCCTTCTTGGTGTCCTTTGCTGATTTCTCTTCTTCTCATGAACTTCTTAATGCCAAGGTAAGGGGATGGGGAGCTAGGTATCAGTCCTGGGGCTTCCTCTCTTCTCAATCTTAAGGCATTACTCAGTAATATAGCCCAGGGTCATGGCTTTAATAACATCTTAATGTTGAAGACTTCCAAATATACATCTCTACTTGGACTTTTCTTTCCAATCTCCAGGCCTATATATCAACCTTGTGTTCAACATCTCCATGCGGATGTCAAATGGACATATTACATTCAACACATTCAAAGCTGAACTCATGAGTTTCTCCCCAAATCTGCTCCACTTGCAGACTTATTGATGTCAGTTGGTAACTTCTTCCTTGCAGCTGCTCAGGCAAAATCTTCACAGACATCTCTGATTCCTCCTATCTTACATTCATGTTGGCTCTACCTGCAACGTATCTCCAGAATCCTATGACATCTCATCTCCCCCATTGCTACCACCAATCTTGGCCACCATCATTCCATGGCTATATTACTAAAATGGTCTCTAATAGGTTGCCTTGATTCCATTCTTGACCCTCTAGAGTCTTTCTTAGCACAATAATCAGAGCAACCCTTTTTAAAGTATGTCAGATCATATCACTCTTTGGCTCAAAACCCTGAAGTGGTTTCTCCTTTCCCATTTCACTCATAGTAAAAACCAAAACATAGCCCACTGCTATGTACAAGGCCTCCAGCTTTTAGTCTAGCCTCATCTTCACTATTCACCCCCTTTCCTCCCTCTACTTCCTCACTCTGTTTGCATGTTCTTAGAACAAGCCAGGTATATTCCCACCTTAGCGCATTTACCTGATAAGAATGTTCTTCTCTCTGATATCTACCTGACTACTTCCTTCACTTTCTTCAAGGCTGTGCTCCAATTATACTTTCTCACTAAAGGTGGCCCTCCCCATGCTATGCAACACTGAAACTTGCCTACCTCCCACCTTACCGCAGTACTACTGCACCACCCTACTCATCTATATTTAATTTTTTACACTGCACACATATAGCCTTCTAACGTGCTATAAAATCTCTTCGTATTAGGTTTATTGCTTATTTTCTGTCTCCCCATCTAGGATTATAGCTATTCAAGGGTAGAGATCTTTATTGTTTTGTTCAAAGGTGACTCCCACATATCTAGATCAATACCTACTACATAGTACTGTTTAATAAATATTTTTGAGTGAATAAATGAAGAGCAAGCATCATAGTAGAAACAGCAGAAAAACTACTTAATAAAATTTGTCTGGTACTTCTGGTACCTGATCCTCTGCTTTATTAGCTTCTGTTTCCTGCCTTAGTCATGTCCATGGACTTTGGACTCCAGTTCCCATTTGAAGCAGCCCTCAGGTACTACCTACTGTATCAGAACTATATAACTTAAGGGACGACGGTGCAGGCCCTTCAGACATGCCTAGACTCAATTCCTGGCTCCACCATTTAGGGCAAGTCATTCTACTCTTTAGTCCTCCGTTTCCTTAACTGTAAAATACCAATTATAATAGTATCTATTTCACAGTGTTTTGTGAGAAATGAATGGAGATAATATAAGTTTGATGACTAGTACTGTGTTTCACAGTTTTTGCGTTTGATAACTATTGGCTACTGTTAGTTATTGCCTTTAAGTGGATATTCTTAAATGTGCCAGCCAGGTGACCCACCCACAATGCTCCTACCTAACCAAGACAAACATTAACACCTGATTCCACAAACTACACCTCTCCCAAACTGTCACACAATGGTTTTGGTCCTAGGGTAGTCAAGAAAACAGCTTGCACTTCTAAGCAGATTCCACACAAGTAAATAATCAAATTTATATTAGGTTGAATTACACAAAATTACCGGTATCATTGGTAATATAATAAATTGTCAGGTGTTGGTAATTTCGTATGGCCTAACCAATATTTTCAATTTATTTAGAACACTGTATTTCAAGGTGGCAAGCCAAGATTAGTTGGGCCTAGCTCTAGTTGTGAACTTGCAAGTTGATATAGAAATAATACTGGAGTGATAAAGTTATATCCTAGAACCTCAAAAAATATGTAACGTTTTCCTCCTTTCCTTCTTTCTTCTTCTTTTTTTTTTTTTTCACTTCCTTCTGGGCTTGAATCTTGCTCTGTTCTCAAGAGTTTAACTGTCACTTTGATCTTTTCCAACTCTTCCCCACCCTTCCAAAAGCACTCAGCCTCCCCCATTATCTTAGTCAGGGTTCTTCAGAGGAAGAGAACCAAAAGGAGATCTACGTTTATATCTACATCTATAACTACATCTATAGCTACACCAAGAGCTTTTAAGGAATTGGCTCATGCGATTGTGAGAGCTGACACGCCCAAAATCCATAAGGCAAGATAGCAGGCTAAAAATTTAGGTAAGAGTTGATGTTGCGGTGTGAAATCTGAATTCTACAGGGCAGGCCAGGCTAGCTGGTAACTCAGGAAAGGATTCTTATGCTACAGGCTTGATAGCAAACTGTGATGGGTTGAACTGTGTCCCCTAAAAAGTGATATGTTGAAGTCCTAATTCATAGTACCTGAGAATGTGATGTGTTTTGGAAATAGGGTCATTACAAATGTAATTAGTTAAGAAGAGGTCATAGTGGAATAGGGTGAGACCCTAACCAATATGACTGGTGTCTTAATTAAAAAACAAACAAACAAACAAACAAAAAACAATGCCATGCAAAAAGACAGACACATACACGGAGGAACACCATGTAACAACTGGAATTATGCTATACAAGCCAAAGAAGTACCAGAAGCTAGGAGAAAGATGTGGGACAAATCCTTCCCTAAAGCTTTCAAAGAGAGTATGGCCAACACCTTAATCTCTGACTTCTAGCCTCCAGACTCTGAGAAAATACATTTCTATCATTCAGTCACTCAGTTTATAGTACTTTGTTACAGTAGCCTCAACAAACTATTATACCCACCAACCCAGAACTATCTTAGATTCTGATATCTCTTTCTCTTTCAATTTTTAATGACTATATCTTGTCCACCCTAACACTAAAAACATCTCTCAATTCTGGTCTCTTCTATCCCATTATTTCAGGCTCTTATCCCTTCTGACCTTGTATATTATAACATCTTCCTAAATGGGTCTCCCTGGTTTTCAGCCTTTTTTTTTTCTTCAGCCCATTCTCCAAATTGTTTTCAAAGAACCCCCCCCCTTTTTTTTAAAGATTTTATTTATTTATTTGAGAGAGAGAGTACATCCAGGGGGATGAGGGGGAGAGGGAGAGGGAGAAAGAGAACCTCAAGCAGATGCCTTCCTGAGCCCAGAGCCTGATGCAGGGCTCGATCCCATGACCCTGAGATCATGACCTGAGCTGAAACCAAGAGTTGGAATGCCTAACTGACTTAGCCACCCAGGTGCCCCCAAAGACCCCTTCTTAAAATAATAAATCTAATTGTATTCCAAATCTGCTTGGAAACCTCCACCAACTCTCCTTTACCAGATGTGAATGCCTGATTCCTCAGCATGGCACCAGGGTCTTTATAATCTGGACCCACCCTTTCTTTTCAGGTTTCCTATTCTATTTTGCCCCTATGTACTCTCTAACCATGCTTACCTTCTTTTCTGTTTTTTTCTAGACTATTATCTTCTGTGTCATTGACTATGCTCACTTCTTCACTCTGATAGAACCAGATCCCCTCTTTTTTGATTTAATGCCTTTTTCAAAAGTCTGCACTGTCTTTGCCCAATATCATGCTTCTCTTCCCATCCCAAGTCTAAATCAGCCTGGTTGCCAGGGACAGAGGAAAGGTTCAGTACTATTCAATTATGTGCATGGGAGAAGAAGGAGAATTGGGCTCAGAAGAGGGTAGAAGGAAACAAGTTTAAAAATAGAATGGAAGGTAGTGGAAAGGAGTTCAAGGTGTATCTCTCTTGTAAAACCAGCTTCACAGTGTTTTGAGTCAACTCTTTCTTTTAGTTTCACATTCCTTGGACATGTACCTCAAGGCCCTTTTGTCTTATGTTCAGAAATCTTAGAAAGGCTGAAGTTGTATATTGTGTACAAGGCTCAATTCCAAAAGCCAAAATGCACTGGCTTGTTTAAGTACAATAAATACCTAAGGAAGACAGAGCTATACGGAATAAAAGCTGGGGCAATGCAGTCATTAGATTTGCTAAGACTACATGCTTGCCAAATTTTACTACCAGATGCTTAGGAAAGAGAGAAAATTATAATTCCAACTGGTCAGTGGTCAGAAGGTAATATTCAAAACATCCCACCACATGGATAAACAAGAAAATAATTAGAAATCAAATGTTAGAGAATTCTGCAGTGAGCATGAATGTAATCCACAGGATAAACAACACTTGGTTGACATTTGACTGAATAAATTAAAACCCAAAGTAATTTGAATAAAAATTCAAGACATGTATCAGAGAAGTTCAGGACAGGAGACAAAAGATGAAATCTTGCTCTTGCCATTTGAGCTCTACTGGAGTTTATGGGTAGGCCTGGAAAAGAAGGTTAAAGGCCTTCTTTTCTTTGTAGTACTATTCTATAGTACTATGGGGTGAACTTCACAGTAGCAAGGCCATAACTTGACCCTTGAGAAATCCATTAAGTTGAAATGCATACATTCAAGATAGCATGCAGCTGAAATTACCACACTCATAGCAAATAAAAAGTCAATCTGAACCATCAACCTTGTCTCATGTTTCCTTTAAACAAGATTAATAACAAATCAGAAACATTCTACTAGGTTTTCATTACATTCCGTAAAAGAATGACAATAACCAGTGAAGGTGCTGGATGTCTCCCTGTCACATGCACTAGTGCGCGCATGTGCACACACAATGGTTTCCTCTGGATAATAGGGACTCTGATACCATGAGGCATACAGAATTGACTGTACAGTTGTTTTTATTATGCTACTTCAAATACTTTCCTCAACAGAAATGGTTCCATGAAACTTTCACAGAGTTTGAGTTTTTGTACTTCAAGTTTATTGTAAAGATCATAGTCTGGGGGCACCCGGGTGGTTCAGTCATTAAGCATCTGCCTTCGGCTCAGGGCATAATCCTGGAGTTCTGGGATCGAGCCCCACATCGGGCTCCTCTGCTGAGAGCCTGCTTCTTCCTCTCCCACTCCCCCTGCTTGTGTTCCCTCTCTTGCTGCCTGTCTCTCTCTCTGTCAAATAAATAAATAAAATCCTTAAAAAAAAAAAAGATCATAGTCTGCTGCAAATCTGATTCTCCGTGTTGAAACTATTTATTGCATCACACACATGCACATGCGTGCGCGCGCGCACACACACACACACAAAACATAGATTTTCTTGCTTACAAGAGACTCAAAAAATACCTGAGTTGATGGTTATATCACTAGGGTGACCACAAGTCTCAGAGAAGGCCACGGCTTGCCTGAAATGAGGTGAGGCAGGCAAGCTGATGCCCTGAGTCTGTGGTCACCCTAATAATATACTAGGGTGCTACACTTGGTATTGAGAGAAGAAAATAAAGTGCTGCTCTCGGTATTGAGAGAAAAAAATCACAGGTACTCAGAATTCTGATTGGAGAGACTATACGATAAAAGGTTCGTTCTGGTGACCAGTGAGGATGCAGCACCCTGATGGCTGTACAGAGTGAGCAAGGCCATTGCCTAGGATATCAGATCCATCAAGAAAAATAATTACATCCGTATCAATTATTGGTCTATTAGAAATAAAGACTTGGTGGAAGGACACTGTCCAAAGGTGATTGTCTAGTGCTTTAAAAATAAATGTCTTCTCCCTGCCTTGGTATTTTCTGTACCATCAAAAGGCCATTATCCCATGACAGTTCCATTCCACAGACATTAACATTAGATACCAATTCTTTCTAAAGGCTCTTTACAATGCTTGTCTCATTTGGTGGGTTTGCCAAATGTTCTTCACATTTCATTAATAAATTGACCCACACAAATCCCTTAGGACTTTAGAGGAAATTAAGTTTCATTTTTTTTCTTCTTCTACTCTAATTAATACTATTAAGAATGAAAAGATGCTATCAAAAGATCAACCAAGCCAGTAAATCAGGCAGCATACTTTAAATGAAATAACAGTAAGTGAGAAAACTATATTAATAAATATAACTACATGTAACAACTGTATACCAATAGTTATGCTAAGAGCTTCATATGTATTTTATTTATGCACACAATAACCCCATAAGACAGGTGTTACTCTTCCAGCTAATAGTTGAAGAAACTAAGGCTTGGGGAGTTACTAAGTGCTAAAGTCAGAATCTGGGTCTGCCTGACCTCCAAGCCTAGGCTTGTAAATTTTTTGCTCTATTGCCTTTAGGTAGTATGTTCTAGAAGGGTCTTAACCACTGACCTCAAGCAAATTATGTAGGTACTCCATGCCTCAGTTTCCTACTTGTAAAAATGAAAAATAGATAAACAGGATCAATCTCACAGTTCCTCCTTAGATGATCTGAACTTTTTGGGTAGTTGGCAAGACTATAAGTTATATCTTTAGGCTATGATTAAATGTAGTGGAAATAAGTAAAATTATGTCATAAGGAGGAGGAATATCATTAAAATATTACTAGATCATGTTATTTTCTAGCTTCTATCTTTTCAATTGCTCCAGATGAATGTCAACTTACCATTTATAAAAATACAATACAGACTCCCACCCTCTGCAGAGTCCTAGGGAGGTCTGTCCCAACAAAGCACTAAAGCCATGTGTAGAAGTGACGCAGCGAGCCCTGGCTCCTGAATTCATTAAACATTCTACTTCTTCATAACTTGATCCTTCATTTAATTTTACTTTCCTTATAGGAAAATGCAGCTTAATTTTCTTAAGTATATGGGCCTGCAATAACCAGCCCATTGTCTATGATAACTTCTGGACCGTTCAAATGAGAAAGTGTCGTAATTATAAATCCCGGAGGGCCTCCACGTACAAGTTTTTGTCAATAGCCCCCAACCTAGAAGAAAAGCAGCTGCTGGTTTGTCTCTTCCTTGATTCCCCAAGCGCAATCAACAGCATGAGGGCAAAGGAAAGATTGCCAGATGTTTTAGCCTGGATGGAGAAAGAACCTTTCCTTAAGACTTGACAAACCAATACAAATCAGTTTTCCCAGTTTACAGATAAAAAAAGACAGACTAAGGAAGATTAAGAATCGACAGCACTTAGGAGCTGGAAGGAATTATGAGAACCTCTTTTGGCCTAATACTGCCTCTGGCAAGTGAGAGTCAAAACCTTTCAGGACAAGGGAGGGAAACTGACCTTTTAAAAATGTAAGATTTTACAGAGTTGTTGTCCAACCATAGGGAAAGGGAAGCAAGAGATTAAACTTTATTGAGAAGCTCAGAGGCAGACCAAGTGTCCCTTCTCTGTTCTCTGCTGCTCTCCAGGTAACAGCCTGAAACAGCAAAATGGCCCCTCCCAGGCTGAGGTAGATGACGTCACGCCAGCCTCTCCACATCCCTGCATGCTCCAGTGTTGCCTCACATTGCGATAATCACACGTTCTTGGGTGTTCAGTTATTTTTGCAATTTTGTTTCAATACAGTACAAATATTATTCCTTTTTTCTTTTAAAATCTGTAATACTGAGATATTTGACCCACTTTTCGATATGACTGTATTAAATTTTTGGACCTAAATATCTGTTTGTAGAAATATTTACAATACACATTTTCCGTTACGTCCACAGGGAATCCTGTCTTTCCTCTGCGGAACGGATTTGTAGGTAGCTCCGGGAGTTCACTTGTAGCTCAGCTTGAGGAATCCTACGCAACCTATATGCGTGTAGAGCGCTGTGAGTAGAAGGCAATGATGGAACGAAGGAAACAGGGAATCCTATTTAATTAAGATCAGTAAAAAGTGAGGGTAATCTCTCTCTGTGTGAAGACTTAATCCCAAATAAAGGTGAGCGAGAAAAGCCTTAGATTGAGTAATAGATCCTCCCAAGGATGGGGGCGGGGAGAGAAAAAGTGAAGAGGGAGGAAATCAGGTGGGGAGTGAGGAACAAACCATTTACTTGATTACACTTTAACTCCACCTCCCTTGCTCCTGGCTACTTTTCAGGTGAAGTTTCATACAAATTATTTTTGGCATGTGCCCATAAAACTTAAGTGAAAGAAAACTAAACCGTCAAATTGCATTAAAGCCCTGATCTGACAATTTAAGACAAAGATATTCAGAGTGAAGGTTGCTTCTCAATCCTTTAATCATCTGTTGTGTCCTGACATTCTAGGGGTCTCAGAAGAGTGCATGACAAATAATGTTCCATATGTGCAGTTAAAACTATCCGCAGCAAGGCTAAGTGACAAGTGAAGCGCCCTGGCTCTAAGTGATTAATATCAACACACTGGAGCCACCTCTTCAATGACCTACATGATGGATAAAGTCATACACAAAAAATGCATGAGCTGGTTTGCTCGTGTGACCCAAAGATGCTGCACTGATCACCCTCCTGAGGAAAACGCTTACAGTTCACTCATTGTACAAGTTTATCTGGACGTTTGTGCTTACAAGCATTGATTATCTTGCCTATGAATTCTCCAAACCATTACCCAGCACATTTCCCTTCCCTCCTACCCCTTCCTTACTGGGGTGCAATTATTGAACTAATACAAATTAACTATCATTTTTTAAAAATTGAAGAGAAAAATGAGCTGCCTAAGACATATTACAGTGTAACCCCAAACCAGGTAGAAATGATGTTTCTGTGCTTCTGGATTATCTACGCCCTTCCAAATGCAGAGATATCTGGGAAAGGTGCTCCACAGACAGCTGTTGGCATGCCTATTATACTGTGCTTGGTTTCTCATAAGACACACGCAAAAACTCAAATATACATTATTTTTTATCAAACCTTTGCCTGCTCATGCTATATAGAACTGAATGATTACACAGAATACACTATATAAGCTCTGAGAACATTTTGATACTAACAAGAAAAGAAAGTTGGAAATTACCCATCACTACATGAAAATAAGTGCATTTTGGTGCTTGTGAATGGATTCATACCCACATGATCAGAGTAGTTTGTATACACCTTTGTGGTTAAAAACACCACCACTCTGCTACTGCTGGAGACCTATAAACACAACGTGTATATACTGCCCTTGCTCTCTTGAGTTTTGTTTTGAATACTGGGTCATGAAAGGGTAAATTCTTTCCTAGATCCGTACTGGGAATTTATGTGTGTGTGTGTGTGTATTTGCTACTGGAATTTCTACAATATTCTCAAGTGACATGATAAAAATTTTTAAGATTTAAATGCGTCCACAATCAGTATAAAAAATTATTCCAAACAAGTTAAAATAGATTCAAGTCCTTAAGGGAAAACATTTTAAAAGAAAGTTGTGCTTTATTTAATGAGAGCAATGTTTTGCTACAAAGGGAATCATTTTTATGCTTCAACAACCAAATATTTTCTGTTATATGCACATGTGACATGAATGTACAATTTAGAGCAGTTATTCGGAGTCAAGCTCCTAATATTCAGCCTTGTTCTGCACCCTACCACACCGCACCCTTTCTTAATCATACTATATGTAGTTGCTCATATAAATTCTGTAACTGAAAAAGGGAAGGAGGAAATCTAACAGAAAATTTCTTGCCAGATGGAGAAAATTGAAACATTACCCTGTTTCTTTGCCAGCACAGATCCATTTTGACAAGCTGGAAATGATTTATGGGGAAAAAAACGTATTTACACTGGCAGAGATGTTATTAATTGCCATACAATGTTCACATTTTTGCATTGTTTTGTATATGATTACTTACAAAGCTTAAATATACAGTCCAAATATGTGGCTTTTTTTTGCATGCTGATTATTATATGACAGACAAACTTACAATACATGATGCATGCTATAAATTTCATTTAAACCTTCACAGACAACATCACAGCAAAGACACGACAAAATGGCAAACGCACAAACAGCATTCAGAGAAAACAGGTCATTATGTGTGTGCACACACACATACAACATACACACACGGATGCAAACGATTTAAAGGGTTATGCACAGTACATGGGAGTTGATAAATAATATAACACTCTCAACACATAAAAATATTACTTTTATTACATTTAGAGTAACTGTTGCTACATGAAACTACTACTAAAAGAAAGCTCCAAAATGTTTGAAAATGATAATATTAAAGCAATATATAATTTCCCAGTTAGAGAATTTTGCATCATAAAAGACTACTAGGTGTGCTAACTTCCATAACAGAAGTTTGGAAGGGTATTTTTTTTTAGGTATTTTATTTCAGATGGCTTAAAAAATAATATCATTGAAGGGGAATTTTTTCTTCATATACATATGCAGTAATAAGAAAAAGAAAAATTAGGCTATTTAGTGAAAATCAAAGAGACTACAATAACGACAAGGCAATTTATCATAGGCACTGACCATTAGCTGTCTACCTGCTTATTGCTCTTAAAATACTGTCACTTTTTTGCACTAATATAGATGGATATATTTATTACCACTTGCAATTCCAGATTTTAATCTCATATTAGAAAGATGTTCTCATATAACAGCTACTTTGTCTGGAATCGTTTACAATATATCTGTGTCCACTGAGGACATTTTAAGATACCCTTATTTCTAGCAGTGGAAATTAATTTCGAAGGTTTCAATTTCAAGGAGTCATATCGGCATTCTTAAAGCATTCATACGTAGCTGTCTTCTAGGTTTAATGTTTTAGTAGCAGTCTCTCTGCAATTAGTTTTATGCTCTTTAAATGTAAATCAGATGTAAGTCTCTATAAACACTCATTCTCTTTAGTTTTCTTCAGAGTGTTCCCATTGTATTAGGTTACTCTAGGAGGCAAATAATTCCAAATATGAAAAAAAAAAAACGGCATACATGGGCCAAAACTATAATTTAGCTGTTTGTGATTTACCCAACTTCATTTTTGCTTGGGAAAATGGATTCAATGTGTCTATTTGAAATTAGTTCGTAAGTAAGAGCTTATTGTGAATGATTAATGATTGTGGTCCTGCTTATATAAGATTAATTCCATCCAAGGTCACTCTATCTCACTCAGAATTTGGGCACTTGCCCAATGACCCTTTGTGGGTGGTCTTCACTTTTCCAAAATGGGACACCCAACGGGAAGCAGGATCATCCAGCTGCCAAGCATCACATTCAAACTACTTCTTTCACTTCATCCTTCTGACAACTTCTGTAAGTTTCAATCCCAAGGGGCTGAGGAGAGGCCTGGTTCCATAAAATTTATTAGCTGTGCACCCCTGCATATACAATCACTGGATCAAAAAGCTTTTATTGAGCATCTACTTTATATCCAACACTTTGCTAAGCATCATGGGGTGGCAGGAATCATAATACGGATCATTGTTGTTGTTTTAATGAGGCCAATTGCTGATGGTACAGCTGACTGGTATCACTTTATTTAGAAACTTTTTAGCATACGTGAATTCAAATTAATATAAACAGTAATTTTTAAATATGTAGCAAATTTTTAAATATGCATGCTGGTTAATAGATGATTTAGAAAAAACAGGAAATGAGTCTAAAAGGGCGAGAAAGAACAACTAGAGTGTTTAGGTTTTTCCTACCAATAGAAAGAACACAGTTTTCAGATAGATGTCATTAGAAGGATAGATAATGTAGCATAAAATTAGGAACAAGGGTATTGGAGCTTAAAACCTAGCTCCACCACCTACCAGCTGCAAGTTATTTAATAAATTCCTTAATTTCTCTTTGCTGTAGTTTCCTCATCTGTAAGAGGAATAATGATCTCTCAAAAGGTTGTTCCAGTGATTGTCAGTTAAATGCAAAACACTTAGGACACTGGCTGACGTATAATAAGCACTCATTAATATGTGTCACTACATTTATCCAGAATGCATTTGCTTTCTGGTAAGATCCTTTTAACCAAGAGAGATTTCAGAGGTAACAAGAGGGCTAACTAAGTAAAGATATCTACATTAGAAGTCCATATTTGTTTTCATAACTCAACTGCAAAGTCCCTGACATTAGAAACTGTATCTATTCCTCTCTATATCCCCAGTTACTAACAAAGAGCTGGTGCTTACTAGGTGCTTTTTCATTATTTGTTGAAATGAGTTGAATTCGTTAAACTTTTGAATACTTTCAAGGTTGAAAGTGATTACTCAAATGTTCTTCCAACTCCTGAGCCAAAGGAGACTTAAAGCCTAACTATCTAAGATTGATTGAGTCAATACATAATTCCCAGGAAGGAAAAACTCTTTCAACATGAGATGGTTCCTGTAACAGCAGCAGGAGCAGTGGGACTGCCACAGCAGCCCGGCGTCAGAGCAAAGGCACAGGTGAGGTTATGTGAGTGAGCAGTGGTGCTGAAGACAGAAACCAGCAAAAGTCATTGTGAGGCAAGACATCTCAGTGTCAGGGGCTGTGGACAGGGATCAGTGTGGGTATTCCAGCAGCATACAGTCACACAATGGGGAGACTGAGAAGGGCATGTGTCAGGTATTTGTCCATTGGCTTACCCAGCACACAAACATTCGAGGGCAATTCCAAAGGAGGGGGAAATCAAGGTGAAGAGAGACAGGTAATTCCTTTCTCTCCTCCCCGATGCTGGGTTATAGGCATGTGACCCTGACTTGACATGGAGATGGAGGGGCCGAGAGTGGTTGTTGGCTCTAGTTATGGGTAGACTGTCCAGAGATCCAGGGGCAAGTAGCCACTGGCAGCAGCTTCAATAGTAGCTTCCCAAATTGACTATTCTGTGGCATTCTCTATAGAATTTGCTGCCAAGTATCCTTTGGCTCCTGCCTATTTTTTGAGCCTCGTTCTCAAGACTTCCTGGCTATTCTATGAAATCCCTTATATCCTTTCCAATGCATTCCATTTCTGCCTCAGTTAACTGGAGTCAGTTTCCCTTGTTTGCAACCAAGAACTCTGATTAGCACAAGAACAGGGCCAGATGCCTCTGTGACTATCACCCAAACTCTTGATTATCCCAAGTCTGGCATCCTGTCATACTTCCTAGCTATGTGACCTTGAGCATGTTACTTGTTCCCAGATCCTGGGAATGGTGACAGCAACTATCTCAGAGGGTTTTAACGGGATTAAATTAGATAATGAATGTGAAGTACTTTGAAGAATGCACAGCACGTAGTACTCAACATAGGTTGCCTATTATTTTTGCCTGTCATTAATGAGGCAAGGGTAACAAATGAGACTCGGAGACCTCATAGCAGTGATTTTATCCTGCTTGTTAACATGACTCTCTACTACACCTCCTCATCAATGGAAATCATATTCGATCATATTTTAATAGCTTCTCTGTAACTGCGTGATGTACCACATATAAAGGAATGAGATTTTTAAGGTATATTTTTATAAACACATGCATCATTTTCCCCATATGTTTGATGTTACACAGCTTCACCAAAATGGAAATAGAAGTTGACTTTTGTTATCTGTCCTCTCATCCTCTTCTATCTCATAATTAGACAGCAGGCTCAAACGACACAAGAAACTGGTCTTATATTTCCTCTCTATCCTCACAATGTTGAGGACATAATAGGTGCTAAATATACACTCATTGATTGATAGCCCAGAACTTAATTTGATTATGAGAGCCATCTGGGCCACTAACTGGTATAGTTTGGACCCAACCATCTGGAACTCCCTCTGACCTCGGTCTGGTCCCCTCTAGCTAGTGACACAAACCACGAGTGACACAAACCACGAAGTCACCCAGAGATCCAAAGGTAGGGCTCATAATGATTGCCTGACTTAGGAGGAGGGCTCCAATTCAGCTTTCTCTGAGTCCCTTGTGCTACCTTACCTTGTTAAATAAACCAGGACAAAACTGCCTTTTCCAGGACGGAACTAGCCAGGGATCAGAACAGTTTTCCTAAGCAGGTTCCAGCCCAGTGCTCCACTTAGCCATGTTGTGGCCAGCTGTGAGATTTGCTCTTCTGAGCCCCTCAAGAAACACAGGAATGATGAGCCTCAGTATCATTTTTTCTCCTTGGGGAGAACATTGTCACTGATTCCTCTCAGCATACACTTTATTATCGTCCAAGTTCCCAAAGGCACTTGAGAATATGTGATTAAAGGAATTCCCTAATGCCATATATACAATAAATCTAACTGGCTTTATTATCTAGCAAGGTTTTTTTTTTTTCTTTTTTCTCTCTTTCAATCTAATGCTTCCTGGCTAGGAGATGAACTTACTCACCAAATATCCTTAAGTTGACCTTTCTTTTTGGATGTTGAATTGAGGGTATACCAGTCAAATGCCAAACTGCCAGCACATTGACTACTCCCAGACATGGTTTGGATAAAAAGTCTCTTGAAGTCTCTTGTATCTTTTGAATATTCTGGTATCATATATGTAAACTGAATTCAGAATTCCCAAGCCTTTAAAGCAGCATTAGAGTTGGAAGGCATTCGTAGTTAAAAAAGACCTTCCCCTCATTCTTATGTGATGCTTCAATTTCTTGTACCCATTCATAAGTGGGTGAAGAACATCTAAAAACCCTCCTTCCCCCCTCCACTCCTCTCCTTCTTGTACTCTCTCTTCATCAGTGAGGACTGTTATAACAAACTACCATGGGCTGGGTGGCTTATAAACAACCGACATTTATTTCTCACAGTTGTGAAGCCTAGGTTCTGCCAACTTGCTGTATCCTCTCATCCTAGAGGGCAAAGAAAGGAAGGAAGCTCTCTCCTGACTATTGTAAGGGCACTAATCCCATGCATAAGAGCTCCACCCTCCGACCTCATCTAATTCTAACTACTCCCCAAAGGCTCCAGGTGCTAATAGTATCTCATTGACAGGCTGGATAGGGTTTCAACATGTGAGGGGGGGGGGGGGGACAGACACAAACATTTAGCCCGTAATACCTTCTCATTCTCTTACCAATTCACTCTCAAATCTCTAAGTGGTGGCTGGAGGAAATGATCAGGATGATGAAACTATTCCAGAACCTTCAAATCTGACCCCTGAGTCTTGGATAAGAGGATAAGCATGATGAAAATAAACTCTCAGGCCCAGAGGACCACTTTTCTGATAGTAGTTTGCCATTTTGATTTAGCTAATTCTATTCCTGTGCTTCCAAAATGCCATACGCACCCTTCTGTCAAAGGCGCACCTTCCATTGCAATTGTTGTCTCCTTGCCTACCTCTCCCAAGCAGATGAGTGCTCATTACCAATTTTCATGTCTTCACTGCCTAGGATAAGACTTGATAAATAATAATTAAGGTAGATTCCAAAAACTAATTATAAATTCCTTCAATCTGTGTATGTACCACCATCCTCTTTGCTGTTCCTATCATCCAGAAGTAGAGTTGATTTCCCTACCCCTTTAATCCAGGTTGACTTTATAACTTGTCCTGACCAATAGAATGAGGCAGAATTACAGTGTGCTAGTTCAGAGCCAAGGCCTCCAGAGGCCAGGAAGCATCTGCCTTTGTTCTCATGAAGTGATGCTGCCACCTTGTGAAGGTGACTGGGCTAGCGTCTTTGAGGATGAGAAGCCACAAGGAACAATGATGGGGAGCCATTCCAGCGGAGGCTCCTTTCACCAACCAGTTGACAGGGAGAATCAACTGTTAGATAAGTGAGTGAGGCTCTATGAGGCCATCCAGCTCCTCCTGGGCTGTCATTTATGAAAGTAGCCACATGAGTGGCACCAAGTGAGACCAACAGATGAACCATCCAGCTGAGCCCAGTCAAACGGCAGACTCAACAGAACCATAAGCAAATAAAATTCTTGTTGTTTTAGGCCATTGATTTTTGGGTGTTTTGTTATACAGCAATAAATAAATGATTCTGTGAGATTCAATATAGGTTTGTTAGACAAATGAATCAATTAATTAAGAAAAGTGTGGGAAATCTCATCTAACAATTACAATCCCTTGTCCTCATGGCTAGCCCAGCACATTCCAAGATAGGTTAGCACCTACTTGATGTGACAGCTTTATTTGTACTTGTTCATGGTGATGATCACACCGACTGGAACGGGGCTAATTTCCTACATTATACCATTCCCCAGAAATTCTAGTAGAGTCTTACATAGAGTCATTAGAACATTTGCCTTCTAAAATCTGTCACTTTCCAAGCTAGATGGCTTTGGAGCAGTCATAAATTCCCTGATTAAGGTAAACAAACATCCTGGTTTGCCTAGGACAATCCCAATTTAGTGCCCTTTCACTCCCAAAGCATTCAGTTTAAACAAAAAATTATATGATCACTCTATCTTTGAGTCTCAGCTCATTATAAATGAGAATGTTAAACAGGAATAATCACAGGGTTGTTTTCAGGACTAAAGAAAATAACACATGTGTCAGTAAAAAGACTATACATTAGTAAGGCATTACTTATTAATAGTACTGTTAATACCCTTTGAAAGAATGATGGTTTGGAAGATCAATTAAAACACAGTTACCCCCAAAAAGGTTTCCTCTTACCTGCTATCATCATAATAGTAACTATAACCAAGCACTGAGTGCCTACTAGTTTCCAGGCAGTGAAGTAAACAAATTGCATGTAACATAAATGCTCCCTTTCTTCAACCTTTTGTGAATATAAATGAATCACATTCATAGCAACTAGTTCAGTTTCTCTCTCAACTGGTTTCTGGCTTCTATGGAAAAAAAAAAAATCAAGGAATGTGGCCAGATATTTGTTTCAAAGCCACCGAAGATTGTGTAATGGCTAAGAAATTCCCCAAATGCTTTTTGACAGTTAGAAAACATGTATACTAGACTTCAGATAACCATGATAGAAAATTTATCATTCCCCTCAATAAAATGCTCTTGCACATACATTACTTCATTAATCTACAAATCATTATTATCCTTATTTTACAGAAGAGGAAAACTTGAGGCTTAAAAATGTTTAATAGCTTATCCAAAGTCTCTTAGTAAGCAGATGGCAGCTTCAACCCAAAATCTATCAAACTCCAAAGCTCCGCTCTTAAATTCTCTTCTGAAGTCCCATTAGTTTTTGTGGTAGATGACAAATACAGGGTCACTACAAAAAATTGTTCTTAAAAATTCTTTTTAAAATGTTATTAGGGATGAGAAGATCATGTTGAAGTCTAGCATACTAGAGCCCTGAGGTTTTAAGGTATAAATCAGTAAATATTAGTGGACTGCTGCATGAGGGGCAAGGAGACCAACAGAGTATTCAGGTGGTGACAAAGAAGTGGGACAAAAGGAGGGGATGTGCAGAGGCAGAGCCAAGGCAGGAAAAAAGTGGTGTGGGATGTAAGTCATGTAGACACTGGGCCAAGGAAGGAGGCCCAGGGGAATGGGACCACTCAGATGGCTACCAGTTCAGCACAAGGTCTAAAACAAGAGGTAGGAGAGCCTCAAAAATTGACTTTGTTCTTATGCTGACAGGAGAAGCCCAGCTTTCTCCATTTTCATCTGGAAGAAGCTCTGTTTTAGGTCTAATTCATGAGCAAAAACACTAATGTCCTCCCATTATCCGCTGATGGGTACTTTATACTTGTTTTACTGTTGCTTAATAAATAAATTAGAACATAGCTAAACTTGTTCAACAGCCAGTCATTAGTGCAGTTAGATCTACTGTTCAGAAAACTGAAGGGCTATTGACTCTGCTCAGTTTAATGAAGGAAAATGAGTCACTGGAGATCTGGGCAGGAATGACTCATAGCTACGCCAGCAGCCTTCTCTCCATTGTAAACTACTTTCCATCATTGGTAGTCAGCAAGAAGCTAAAAGAATGTTGATGTTTCTTTCCTGAGTGGTTAACTGCCTGAGTTCAGACAGACTGAAACTGTGAATAACAGGAAGTCAACATTTCTATGGTAAGGGACCAATTAAATAAAAAGTTACAGGCAGTCAGATTTCTCATTAGCCTTTCAGAAATTAAGTGTGGCACTGTCCTGATAGGAGTCAGGAGACCACTGCATAGGAGACTCTCCTGATAACAGAAGTCCTTCTAATATAGTAATGATCAGAAGGGAGGACTCCTCTCAAAAATCAACCCAACATATACTGAATTCTACTCTAGCATAACGTTATGACAAAGTTCTAAAGCAGTTTTTTGGTTTGTCATAAGTCTTGCCTCAGTCTTGGAGGAGAGATGGCATCAATACAGTTACATATGTTATTAATAAGGAAATGAGGAAATTTGTCATTCTTCAGACATAGAGGCAATGATCAGTTATAGAAATGATGGGTGGCCTAGCAGTAGGGTTCTATAAGCTAAAGCTATGGGAGGAGGTATATTCTTATGAAGAAGGTCAGTGGCCCCCAGAAGTACAGGGTGATCTATAAATTATATGCAATTCTTGACTTAAGAAAACAACAACAACAAAAAATTATGCTCAGAAACACTCAGACTCCAGACTGTTCTCAGAGTGTGGATATTTATAGGTTTGGAAATGGATTTAAGGTAAGTTTCCTTGGGCAATACCACATCTCTATTACTCTTGGCTTCCCACTGATCTCTGTGTTACTGAGACCATCTTGGGAAATGTTTGGAACTCAGATTAGAATTTAATATTCAAAGAATGATATGTGACCAAATTATAGATAAATGCAGTAAAACTATCTCAAACTGTTCCTGAAGAGAGAAGCTTCTAGAACATACCTTAAACTTCAGAACTGTGGAGCTGATAAAATGGTAAGCGAAACAGAGATGGTCCTTATACTCAAAATGTTCATGGTGTAGTAGGGGTACCAGCAAACAGATACTTATTATACACTGCAGTGAGAATTTGGATAGGAACTGCACAAGGTGCTGTGGGAATACATAGCAAGAGCCTTTACCCAGATTTCAGGAGTCAAGTGAATCTTCCTGTATAATTCAGGGTTCTCCAGAGAAAGAGTCAACAAGATATATGGATATATACCCCAAGAGAGAGGCTGAGAGAGAGATTTTTAAGGAATTGATTCATATATGGTTGTGGAGGCTCAGAGAGTCCAAAATCTGATAGGGTAGGCCCACAGGATGGAGACTCAGGTAAGAGTTGCAGTCTCCCGGCAGAATGGCTTCTCCCTCGGAGGAGGTCAGTCTTTGTTCTAGTAAGGCCTTCAGTTGACTGAATGAGGGGCACCTACACTATGCAGGGTAATTTGCTTTACTCAGAATCCACTAATTTAAATGTTAATCTCATCCAAAGAAACACCTTCACAGAAACATCCTGAATATTGTTTGATCAAATATCTGACACTGTAGCCCAACCAGGCTGACACACAAAATTATTTATTTATAGAATAATTTAATATCTATTAATATTTGTCTCCCCACTTAACCCATTAAGCTCCCCATTGCTCCCCTTCCCCCAGCCCCTGGTAACCATTAATCTACTTTCTATCTCTATGGGTTTATCTATTTGGAATATTTCATATAAATGGAACTAGACAATATGTCCGATACGTGACCTTTTATGTGACCTTCTGGCTTCTTTCACTTAGTACAATGTTTTCAAAGTCCATCCATGTTGAAGCACATTTTAGTACTTAATTAGTTTTTCTGATTGAATACTCTTCCACTATATGGATATACCACATTTTGTTTAGCCATTCATCAGTTGATGAGCCTCTGGGTTGTTTCTACCTCTTAGCTATTGTGAAGAGTCCTTATACTGAAATTTGTGTGCAAGTGTTTGTCTGGGTCCCACTTTCAATTCTTTTGGGTCTATTTTTAGAAGGTGAATTGCTGGGTAATATAGTAGGTAATTCTGTATTTAAACTTTTTAGAAACCACCAAACTTTTCCCCAATTGTACTTTTTTACATTCCTACCAGTAGGATACAAGCATTCCAATTTTTCCACATCTTCATCCAGCACTTGTTATTTTCCATTTTTAAAAATTTAAATCAATTAGCCAACATATAGTATATCATTAGTTTCAGATGGAGTGTTCAATAATTCATCAGTTGCATATAACACCCCGTGCTCATCACATCATGTGCTCTCAATGCCCATCACCCAATTACCCCATCCCCCCCACCACCACCCCTCCAGCAACCCTCAGTTTGTTTCCTATAGTTAAGATTCTCTCATGGTTTTTCTCCCTCTCTGATGACTTATCATTCAGTTTTCCCTCCCTTCCGCTATGATCCTCTGCACTGTTCCTTATAGTCTACATATGAGTGAAACCATATGATAATTGTCTTTCTCTGACTGACTTATTTCACTCAGCATAATACCCTCCAGTTCCAGCCATGTCAATGTAAATGGTAAGTATTCCGTCTTTAAAAATTATAGTCATGCTAGTGGGTATGGAGTGTCATCTCATTGTGGCTTTGATTTACATTTCCCTAACAATTAATGGTATTGAGCATCTTTTCATGTGCTTGTTGGCCATTTTTATATTTTCTCTGGAAAAATGTTTATTCAAGTCTTTTGCCCAATTTTTAATTGGGTTATTTGTCTTTTTGTTGTTGAGTTGTAAGAGTTATTTATATACTCTAGATGATGGACCCTTATCAGGTATATGGTCACAAATACTTTCTCCCATTTTGTCACATTTGGTTTTGCCCACGATTATGTCCCCAGGACCTACCTAGCACAATGCCTGGCAATAAATATGTATTGAATGAATAGGAAGAAGGCTTGGAGACATGAAGAGTCTGTATAAGGTTTAAAATAAAAAAACTCAAAGGTATTATCAAGTGCTAATCATAGCCTGCGACTGTGTTTATCTGAAAGTCACAATAAAGGATGGGGCTTAAAAGGCCACACTTAGGTTGAATTTACTAGCATGCTCCATTTGACTTTAAATGTTTTTAGGAATAAGCTTTTGATAATGTAGAATTATAAACAGGGAAATCTGAGCACTTTAATACATTAAAACTAGAATTTCAGATAGAGGTAAGAACCAGCATGCCATAATGGTATTTTTTCAAGATTTTATTTATTTCTTTATTAGAGAGAGAGAGAGAGAGACAGCATGAGTGGGGGAGGGACAGAGGGAGAGGAAGAAGCAGACTCCCTGCTGAGTGGGTAGCCCGACACACGGCTCTATCCCAGAACCCCAAGATCATGACCTGAGCTGAAGTCAGGCATTTAACCCACTGAGCCACTCAGGTGCCCCTGTTTTGTTTTGCTGACGTGACAGTGGTAATATTGCCTTGTGCTTAATCACAGAATGCTTTTTCATTTTCAAATGCTTTTCAATCATTAATTAATACTCATAATGCTACTTTTGGATTTTTTATTACAACCCTATTCATATTGGCATAAAATTGTTAAGGTAGGAAACGCACACACAGAGTAGAGCCTTCTCTATAGTTATGGAATACAAATACATTTGATTTTATCACCAGTTAGTATCTATTTTTAATCTTTTCATTTCCTAAGAGCTGTTCCCTCTAGACTCAAACTACTGAGGTCAACAAGAGAAATTGTAGAGAAAAGTGAAAATATAACAGAGAATTAAATGTTCTCTTTGTTCTCTTTTTATCCAAACTCTACTTCTGGAAGACACATGGATTTAGGAAAGATTTTTTAATAATATGAAGGGAGAAAAAGGTAATAAAGAGCAGTAGTTAAGAGGAAAGGAAAAACTTGAAAGAGATACCTATAAGAGACAAAGTTAAACTGGCTTCGGATTCTAAGAGATATCTCCATCTTTTTAGAGTGAAAGCAGAAACTTTGTGTTATGGACTGAACTGTGTTCCCAAAGATTCATATGTTGAAGTCCTAGTCCCTAGTACTTCAGAATGTGACTACACTTGGAGATAGAGCCTTTAAAGAGGTAATTAGGGTAAAATGAGGTCATATGAGTGGGCCCTAATCCAATATGATTGGTGTCCTTTCAAAAAGAGATTAGAATACAGGCATAGAGTGAAGACCACTTGAAGATATAGAGAAGAAAGCCATCTACAAGCCAAGGATGAACCAACCTTGCCGACACCTTGATTTTATACTTCCAGCATCTAAAATTGTGAGGAAATAAATTTCTATTGTCTGAGTCTGTAATGCTCAAACTAGAATACTTTTCGTATAGTGTTAAACTTCCTTTATTATTACAACAAGAATCCTTTCCAAAGAAATTCCAGTCACATCCATAACAAGTCCTCTAAATAAAAGTTTTTTTCAGGTGGCTGACGAAATCAACCATGGATTTATTTTTCTAAGTACACTGAATCCTTAAATTGGATCCAACCTAGGATTTTCATAGAAAGAATAAATCAAGAATTGGATTAATTTAAGCCCATTGGATTTTAAGGAATAATTTTAACTAATATTCAAGTGTCTTAAAAAAAATAACATTGTTTTCCCCTTGTTTTTTTCCAGTATATGAAGGTTCTCATGTCTGTTAGAAGCAGAACGTCACAGCTGTCCTCAATGGGCATTTCTGTACGCTCTTTTTTTTTTTTTTAAGATTTATTTATTTGAGGGGCGCCTGGGTGGCACAGCAGTTAAGCGTCTGCCTTCGGCTCAGGGCGTGATCCCGGCATTATGGGATCGAGCCCCACATCAGGCTCCTCTGCTAGGAGCCTGCTTCTTCCTCTCCCACTCCCCTGCTTGTGTTCCCTCTCTCGCTGGCTGTCTCTAACTCTGTCGAATAAATAAATAAAAAATCTTTAAAAAAAAAGATTTATTTATTTGAGAGAGAGAGAAAGAGCACTAGTGGAATGGGCAGTGGGAGAGGGAGAGAGAACAGCAGACCCCATGTTGAGAACAGAGCCCAACACAGAGCTTGATCTCACGACCCTGAGATCATGACCTGAGCTGAAACCAAGAGCTGGATACCTAACCAACTGCACCACCTAGGCACCCCCATTTCTGTACACTCTTAAAAGAATACATACATATGTTGTCTTACATGTATAAAGTATTAATAATCCGTTCTCCCTTTTGATCTTTACAACAATACTGAGATAAATCAAGGCAGATGCCATATCTTTTTTTTTCTTTTTTTTACTGATGTAAAAACTGAAACTCACAGAAGGTAAATTACTTTACCAAGGTCAAACAGTAGGATCACCATAGAAGAGACCCAGCTACGTGCTCACCAAACCACCTACCTTTTCGTAGTGTTGGCAAACTACGGCTCGCTGGTCAAATCGAGCCTGCCACCTGTTTTGGTAAATAAATTTTGTTGGATAACAGCCAAACCCATTCATTTACATATTACTAGGAATTGCTTTTGTCCTACAGTGGCAGAATTGAGTAATTAAAACAGACTGTATGGTCCACAAAGCCTAAAATATTTACTATCTGGTCCTTCACAGAAAAAGTGTACTAATCCCTATCCTAGACATACATCTAAACTACATTTCCCTAAAACTTCTCTTGGAATTCAGGAATTTTCTCTCTTCCTTCCTCTGGGGCTAAATGCAGAGGATCTAATGGAGGATTCCAAGACTTTAAGGAAAGACACAGTCCCTAGATGAGAGGGAGTATAGAGTGGCACAGAGCAGATCCACACTACAATACAGCATTGGTCTAGGACCTGCATGAGAAACAAACTTTAACTGTATTAAACCACTAAGGTTTAGAAGTTTTCACAGCAAGTAAGTTATCATGGCAAAGAGAATAGCAGAACTTGGTTTGTTTGACTCTAAATCTAGAACTGTTTCCTTTCTTGAACTGTGAAAGTGGTCAGAAATAAAAAGGAAGAACAAGCCAAGAACAAGGTCCAGAGCTCAGGACGACATCGCACTGACTCCTGCACAGTGTGGCCTTAGAGCAGAAGTGGCTGATAGCTTTCACTTTTGCCTGTTCTGACAGTGGACCACCGTTTACTGACAAAGATTTTGAGGCCATCTCCAGGCTCCAAAGAAACAAAGACATGCTTATTAGCAATGCCTATCATGGACTCAGGACTGCAAAGAGATGAGACAATCAGGGATTTTGTCATGCACACCTCTGAGAGACACCTGAATGATCAGAAAGCACTTGCTACCTGTAAGGATATGAAAGGGACAGATTTCAATCTGAGCCACACAAATATGCTGCTACTAATCAACACAAGTAGGAGCATATGCTAAACACCAATTTTTTTTTAAACACCAATTTTAAGTGATTTGGTATGGGGGCTGAGGGAAGGAAGGGGAGCTATTTAACTCAGAGAATTAAAAAATGAAAATTGGAAAAGATCACATAAAATTATTTTTGCCATTTAAGATATACTAGGCATCATACCAGAGGTTTGGATACATCTTTCTTTCACAGAAAATAACAAAGTGCATTTCAAGTCACAAGATTCACCCAAGTCACTTACTTGCCACATAGACTTCTCTCAATCACTTCCCTCATAAAAAAGGAGGGGTGACCATGAGGAGGAGGTGGAGTATTATTTACTTTCTCAAGCTTTTTTGTATTTAGATGGCAGAGCCTTAGAAGGGAAATTCTCATGAAAAGAAAGAAAGAAAGAGAGAAAGAAAGAAAGAAAGAAAGAAAGAAAGAGAAAAGGGAAGAGATAAAGAAAAGAAAATCCATTTGAACTGGAACAATACAATTAAGAAAAAGAAAAACAAATTATCTTTGTCTTCTGCAAATCAGAGTTATTGCTCAAACAAACCACAGAACTCTGCTCGAGTCTTCTGTGTTTTGTCTAGCTTCCTCCCCCAGTGAATGCAGAAATCCTCAGAAATATGGTCTTCTCTAAGTTTCATTATGTGTCTTTCATGAGTGTTTACTTTTAAGGCAATTATAGTGAATAGAAATGGGGTGGCAATATACTATTTTCACCCGACCCTCTTTTCCCTTATTTTGGTAACACCATTGTAGGTCATTCTCTCCTTGCTAAAAAATTTTCCATCCTGCTTTCCAGCGTATTATTTTTATGTATTTGCCAGGTTGCTTACAGGCACTGCAGCACCAGTGAAAGGTTTGTGAACCATTCGGTAAGTGGTTCCTGCTCGAATGAATTACCTAGCTTTCATGAACAGCCATGCAGAAGCAAAGCAGGCAGAAAAATAATGAATACATTTGTACCATGGCACTCTCCCCAGCTATGAGCTTCTCACAACCATACAATTTCCCCATGAGGAAAGACAAGATTGCACTGTCATTAGAATAGGTAATCATTAGATTTATCTTTTATATAATTTGTAGCATCTTAAACATTTCTATGTAGCCTCATTACTGCCAGGAGTCCTCTTTAACTGAGATGATAAGTAAATAAAGTAGAAATTACACACCAACAAGAACCTGGAATATGTTGTTTTAGTGTATGTCTGAGAGCTCCCTTCAGCAAACCTAATCTGCACAGCAGTTACCATTATTTCTACCTCAATGAGCATCTCCTAATTGCTGTGTTATTGCTTGTGAAGAAAATATATTATTAAAGTCCACAACTCATGACTTGTTGCACATCTACCCATGAAAAACTTTCATTTCCTCAGCTTTTAATCAGTTTCAAATGGGATGATCAGCAGAGAGTCCCCCCCTCCTCTTGAATATCTGTTCATTACCATTTCCTAATGTCAATGTACCCTTCTTACAGTCAGGATGCATTCATAATTTATTCAGAGACCTGAAGATTTTATTAAACCAAATCTATTTAATTTTCCATGAATTGGCTCAAGATGATTTTGGTGGCTTTTTATAATGAACCACAATTAGAAACTTTAAAGACTCAGAACCCCCTTTTAGTTGTTAATGTTTTATGCTCTACTGTTGGTCTGCTGCCAGATAATGATCCACAGAGCATTAAAATTTTGTATTAATATTATCTTTACAAATGCAATCTTGCTCAGTGGAGGACAAAGTTTCCATAGGCTTCTTTCTTCATAAGTACGTGTTAGGTGGTTGTTAGAAATTTTAGGTGATACTTGAAGCTGATACAGTCATCTCCAGGCGAGGCATCTAAATTCTCAAGATCCATGTTCTCCTTTCTTAGAGGGTATTCTAGAGTAGGTTAATCATATTAATTGGCTTTCAGTCCAAGTGAAATCAAAACAGCGTTATGATCTCCGAATGAATTGGAGCAGAGTAATAAATTTGAAATATAGAATGGGTTTCATTATTTAATGACCAACTCTGCCTTCCTTAATGATTCAAAACAATATGGATCAAGGGCCATATATAAGTATCAATCAATAATATAGCCAATAGCATATATCCTTGCAAAAGTAGTAAGTTAGTGTGTTGTTGTTCACTTGCAGCAGGGACTTGGAAGAATGATCATCAACAATCAGTAAATTCCTCCCAACATACATAATTCCAATAAGTATTTGATTTTTCTAGGACTCTTGAGATCATCAAAATGATAGGGGTCAGAATTCAGAGAAGTTTTAAATATTTACAAGAGTTAAACAGCAGAGGTAAAGGGTTTATTGATTAAACCCTCTGCTTTAGGAAGGACACACAAGAGGTGGTAAAAGATTAGGCTGGCATTCACCTAGAGGAACCATATTACCTAAATCAGCCAGTAGAGTTATCCAAGTCAGTGAATCTAATCTTATCTCACAGGACTCAAATGGATGGATTCATTGTATTATCCTTAAGATTCCAGGTCATCTGGATTGAGAATGGGTGACGGAGAGCTCCCCCACCACAACACCCATAACACTCCCATGCCCACCAAGAGCCTGGTCAACCCTGTAGCTACAAATGTCAGATTGACTTAATTCTAAAATGTTAGGCTTTTTAGAAATAACACCAGCCTGTTGGGAGGATAGCCCCAGATCAGAAAGCAAGGGCGTTATATCCTACACAATTTGCTTCATCAATCTTTGCCTTCAGAATTTTGCAAATTTCACAACAAAAAACAAGCATAAGAGCTCTGCCTCTTGAATTTTACACAAAGAGAATATTAAATATATTATCTATGCTAGTAAGGAATATGGTTAAGAGGATCAGATTTAGGGAGGTGGGGGATTGGGATAGGCCGGTGATGGGTATTAAGGAGGGCACGTATTGCATGGAGCACTGGGTGTTACACACAAACAATGAAGCATGGAACACTACATCAAAAACTAATGATGTACTGTACGGTGACTAACATAACATAATAAAAAATTTAATAAAAAAGGGGGGATCAGATCTATAGTCCTATCACCCAGATTCAAATTCTAGCTCCATCATGTACCACCTGGATGATTTCTTGCAGTATTTTCCTTCAGTTTCCTTATTCGTAATGGACATAATCATACTTCCTACCTTCTAGACTTCTTGGGGAAATTAACAGAATTATTGCAAAGCCCTTAGAACAATAAGTGCTCGATAAACGGTAGTTATTATTCACTCAGGCGACAGATACTTACTCAGTGCCCACTATGTTTTAGACACTATATAGGACTGGAGATTTAGCAGTGCAGTGAGCACAACTGACTAAAATTTCTGCTTTCTTGGGGTCTATTTCAGACAACAGACAAGTAAGTAAAATATATAGTATTAAAATGATACTCTATCAAAAAAAATGATACTCTATCAAATGGTTTAAGTGCTATAGAAAAAAATTAAGACAGTAGGAATATAAGGAACACTGAAGTTGTAATCTTAAATGCAGAAGGAGGAGGGCTTATTAAGAAGGTGACATCTGAGTACAGACTTAAAGGAGATAAAGGAGTGGGCCAAAGACATATCTGAGGGAAGACTCGTTTGTGAGGAGGAAATAGCCAGTGCAAAAGCTCTGATGCAGAGCTTGTTTGATGTGTTCTAGAAATAACACAATGAATATTAGCTGTTAGTGTTTGGGAGATATTTGCATTCCTAAGCTTCTTTAAGGGTAGAGACCACATCTATTATTTCTTTTCATTTATCATGAGGCTTGGTTCAGTACTGGGTGGAGAGTAGAACGGTATTTCCTATAATAAGTTGCTAACTTTCTGCATCAGAAAGACTCCATGTGTTTAAAAAAAAAAAAAAAAAGGCAGCCCCCATCTTAGACCTACAGAATCTTGGAGGTTGGATCCCTGGAATCTGTATTTCGGTATTACTGGTAAACATGTGCTGGTCTGATTGATTCCTTTTTATTTCTATATAGATCCATGAGTCTGCATTACTCCAGCCCTGCCTTGCAGCTGCCCTATAGACGGATGAACTTGGAAGCTACTTTGGAGAGAGATGCAGTATTTGATAAAAGCCAGAAAGCGTGCTGGCATACATTTACACTGGATGAAGTACCAATTCGATTTAGCTACAGTATGAAATGCTTCTTTTATTTGCATGGGAGATCAACCATATAAGGCATAATAACTTCTTTCAAAAGTTCATTGCTAGTCCCATACTAGCTTCTCCCAGCAGGGATAGCTGGCAGCTCTTCTTGCAGTAAGTAGAAAGCCATAGTCTGTCAAAGCATCAAGCACTAATGAAATAAACAAAAACTTTCCTTACCTGAGGCAGGTGCCAAAGCCTGCTACTCTAAGTGCCCCCACTGGACACAATTTAGACTTGCTTTCAAATGCTAAAAACAAATAGGTTCTCCTAAGTGCAATTAAAGCTAAGCCACACATTGAATCTATTGATACTGATGGAGTTATTTTGATTCCAAGGCTCTTAAGAGTTGTTCCTGAGAACATCACATAATTTGGTAATTATTATTTTATGCTAATATATGACAAGGAATGTTAAAAACATTCATGAGCTTCCTAGTCTTTTTTTTTAATAATCTTGAATCAATAGTGAGTATTTCTCCAAAGGACAAAGTAGTTACGTGCCATTATAGCATGGTACAATTTAATTCAAATGATTAAATATACTGTTTTAATAAGATGTATTTCCATATTAAGAATACTTTATACCCCTCCTGTTCCACAGTTCCCCTTCCCCACTCTGGAATAAAAGCCTAATTCCCAGCTCATGCCAATTATTTTACTATTTCTTTTGACTTAAAGATTGTATTGAAGAGGTTTTGTTCTATTGTGTTATTTGAGCCAATACGAAAAGGCCCCATATTCACAAGTATCTCCAGTTCTTACCATTAAAAATTTACACTTGGGCAAATGAAATTTCTATGGCAGGATGACAGAGGGTACTATTAATCAGTATTCCAGGACAACAGGCTTATCCCAGGACTGTCCCCAGCAAGCCAGGAAGTAGAGTCATCCTGCCTACAGGCATCTTTTTGGACTTAAAGAAGTAAACACAAAAGTGTGTAGATTCACGAATGTTCTTAACAAAATTCCTCATAATATCTAGAAAAGGCCAATTAATATGTATCCCATGCCCACATAACTTAGAATACTAGTAGCCTAGCAGAGACACTGAGAGGCCAGCAATCTTCAGCCAGGAAAGGAGAGTCTAGAATGTAGGACATGACACCATCAAGTAGGGCCACATGGTAGAAGAAAACTGACAACAAAAGAGCCTAAAGTCCTCAGGCTCCCAAGCTTAATGGAGGATGTTTAGGAAGATGCTGAGAAACAATGGCCCATGAAGAACATAAAAGAGCATATTAAGACAGGCCTGACCTATTGTCTTCTTCCCCAACATGGAAGAATTCAGGGCACTCCCCCCACCTAGCCCTTTGCCTATCCCCATCTACTCTCCCCACCTGATCTCTTTATTCCCTCTTGGGTCCCCAAACCCTAAGCAATTGCAACAGACAAGGCCCCAAGCCCGAATATGGCAAATAGCTTTGCTCCCAGACCCATAACAGACCACTAAGCAGAGTGCACCTCACAATCATTCTCAACACACACTCCAAACAGCAACTGATGACTTATTATTATTGACCAATGAGATGAAAGCTACTTATTTGTCATTTTTAACCCTGGCCCAAACTAGGATCACGCCAACTTCCATTGTCCATGCCACCTAGTGGTAGAAATTGAAAATTACACTGTCCTGTCAATGGATCATCGTTTAGCTAATAAATTCTTTGTTACACATGGTTGCTTCAAGGCAACTTTGTAATGAAAATATTACTAAAATATAATTAGTAAAATGCATAAGATAATTAGATGAGCCTGTTTTGCTCATCTAACACAAAGCCTGGCACTTAGTAGGTGCTTACTAAGTATTTAATGATTGGCTGATAGAAGGAAAGACCATCAAGAAAACTTACAACCCAAAAATTATAATTATGGGAGCACAGACAAGGGGAAAGTAATTTTACTTATGAGGAATTAGAAGAAGACATAGGGAAAAACTAACACTTGAGCTGTATGACAAAGGATAATTAGAAATTTAATAGAAAAGGAAATTAAACAGGAAACAAATATTTTTGATAGAAGAGTAGAAATAAGAATAAAGATGTGGAAGTACATTGGCTTTTGACAAAACTGTTAGTCGGTATAGTGTACATTTTGGGGTATTGATCTAACTCTAGAAGAGTAATAGGCTAAGACTAGGTTTTGCAAGATCTTGTAAACATGCTAAGAAATTAGGACTTAATCTTACAAGAAATGGTCATGGGGAAAGGTGGAGGGTCCCTTAGACACAGCTATTATACTTTTAAACATTTATTCTTAGGATTAAATAGACAAGTATGTAGAGACATTTGTTCGGGAATGTTTATCACAAAATTTATTACAATATTTGAAATTCTAAGTAACATAAATGACCATTAAAGGGGTTTGAAAATTAAATGAATGATGACCTGCCCATAAAATGGAACCCTAAAAATGATGATAATGATCTTTATTTATTGATATGGAAAAATATCTGCACTATATTAAGGGGAAAAAAGAGGCTACAAAATATGCAGAGCATGATCTCATTTTTGTTTTGTTCTATTTTGTTTTAGGTGATATATGCATAGAGAAGATTCTAGAAGGATATATACCAAAATGTTAACAATGGTTATTTCTGGATAGTGTGATTATAGAAAATTTTTATTTCCTTGGTTTAAAAGTAGAGTTCATACATATATATAATGTATATGTTATATAGATACGTCTATATTGTCTATTTTTTACAATGTGATTGTATTATTTCTACAATCAGAAAAAAAATATTTTTAAAGAAGTTAGTTTTTTTGGTAACTTTACGTACCATATGAGATTTACTTCATTTTTCTCTTTGTTTCTACGTCTCTGATTCTCTCTGTTAGGTCATAAATATCTAAATCTATCTTTCATGGTCATCTTCACCTGGCTGGGAACACTTGAGGGCAATTTACTTAATTGTTCCTAAATGCCTGCATAGTGTTGCAAGAAGCTTGGCAAGAAAATAGTATTCAACTTTCAGAATAATAATCACGATTATGAAATTACAGGTACAGCCAAAACCTGGGAAGAGTACCGAATGAAGAAAAGTAGTCACTAAAGTCTATAAGACATTGTAAAGACACCAGAAAGAAAGCAGAAGGCAGTCCAAATGAGGGTGTAATTGAGTTCAATAATCATGTTGGAAAAGAAACTGTCACAATTTAACAATGGTTGTAAAAAACTGTAATAATTGTAGACTGTAGTCAGAGAATGAGGAGATCAGGTTTGTCAAAGAGCATTAAACATCAAGTCTTCAGGGACCAATCAGAATCTATACAGAGACAAAGTAAATTCAAGCCATAAACGGAATCTATCCTGGCTCTCTTGAAACTCACATACAAAAGAAGACCAAAAAATTCTGATGCCATAGGTGAAATACAAAGAGTGGAGCAAAAGATCACAAAAACATGTATTTCTCAAGTTTAAAAAATATGAATCATAAGCTGGGAAGATGAGTGTCTATAATTCTCACTCAGAACAATGCAGAAAAGAAAGCAAGATATTTAGGGAATTCCTACTTACACTTTACTTATTTTTAAATGAGATGGTATATATAACACCTGTTTCATTATTATTACAATATTTACATAATAAAAAGGCACTTATAGTTCACTACTATATCCTTACTGAATAGAATAATGTTGGGAACACAGTAGATGTTCAATAAATGTTTATATTATGAATTTTTATTAATGAATTTTTAGAAGGAAAATATGTGATTGATTTAGACAGATAATATATCAAAGAACTCAAAAATAATAATTCTGCTGATATATATTAAACTCTTGATAATAAAGACATGAAGTATGAATAACTGAAAAGTCACTTATTTGTTGCTAAAAGATCTGACCTGAAAGACCACTTTAAGCACTCTATAGTGATGGATAGAATGGAGTTGCAAAGTCTGGGATTGGAAATCAAGTGTTTGAATCCTGGGTTACCACTTAATGCTGTGACCCTGAATGAGTAAGTTATTTAATGTCTTAATACTGAAAGCTTCATTACCTCATCTTTAAAATGAGGATAATAGTAACGTCTGCCCTACTCATGTGAGTATTTTGATATTCAAACCAGATCATACATATTTATACTATAACTTGTTAAAATTCTAAATAAGAGCTCTTTTGGTACAGAAGAGAATTTGGGGGGCAACTTTTCCATTATTTTAGGATCAACAAAGGCCTTGAAAATTGAGTGGTGGAAAAAAACAATCAAATGGTTGCCTTCCATTAAGCACATTACAAAGCTATCTCTTCACTCCAAAGTGTAAACAGTATCCTAATTTTAGGAATAAAGAACTGATGTTTACAGAGGGCTATACAACCTGTAACTGGTGAAGTGATTAATTCAGTACTGAAATGCACTCCTTTGGCATGTGCTTTGGATGGTGTATTAGTTTCCTAGGGCTGCTGTGACAAATTACCACAGAGCTGCTTAAAACAGAAATTTATTCTCTCACAGTTCTGGAGGCTGGAAGCCTAAGATCAGGGTGTCAGCAGGGTTGGTTCCTTCTAGAGGCTCTGAAGGAGAATCTGTTCCAAGTTTCTCTCCTAGCTTCTGGTGGTTGCCAGAGATCCGTGGTATCCCTTGCCTTACAGATACATTACGCCAATCTCTGCCTCCATTTTCACATGGCATTTCCCCCATGTCTTCACATCATCTTCTCATAAACACACAAGTCATATCTGATTAAGGGCCTCTCCCCATACCAGTATAACCTCATCTTAATGAATTACATCTGCAACAACTCTATTTCTAAATAAGATCACATTCTGAGGTACTGGGGGTTACTGGTGGGACACAATTCAACCCATAACAAATGGGTATCTTCAAAACAGGTTACTGAAAATTAACTAAATGAAACCATATGTTTAAATGGGCAATGTTATAAGTAGAACCACAAAAAGAGGAAAATCTATAGCAGTCCAAACTTCTGTCAGTAGCCATCATTTAGCAAAAGTAAGTATTTAAAATCTAAAAGAGGCAAGGTTAAGAAGAAAAATTAAAATTTTAAAAAGCATGCAGAACAGTTCCTAATTGTATTTACTCAATTAAAAAGCACTTCAAAACAAACAAAAACCTGTGGAGTTACTAGCCCTTACTGTTGTATTCAAATAAACAGTTTAATTACCACATGAGACAGGAATCTAACCCCATACATCTACCCACATGCAAATCATCCTCAAGATTACTTTCCAGAGAATTGAAATCTGGAGGAGAGAAGCCCCTCATCCTGTCATCAGTGTGTGTTGATTTCAGTGAAGCATAAAGGCACCCAAGCACAGAAAGGTAAGTGGCAGGAGTAGAAGGCTTGTCATTACCCAGCAGTACCCTGAGTTCTGCATGGTCAACCACCTCTGCATTGAGTACCCAACGGATAATTCATCATAAATGAAAATGTTCTTGGTAAGGGAGGGGGAGGAGTCAACGGCCATAGCTAGAGCTGGGATTTATGACATTATAATAAGTTAATTAACTGCTGCACTCATTGCTTCTTAAAGAATGAGAAGAGCATCTAAATGCACATGCTTATTAGGAAAGATATCTTAAGGCATACCAAATGCTTGTTAGGGAAGATGTCTTAAGATGATTTAAAATACAGAGTTTTATGAGGTCTGGCCTACACATTAGTCATAAGAACTAGAGAATTACAGGCTAATGGTGTCATAAAGATCCAATTGGGTTACATTTGTGGGCATGTGCTGAAATTGCCAGTTCAGAAATATCAAGGCAGTACTAACAGGAATAAGTTAATTTCATTATAAAATAACCAGTATACATGGATATTAGGCAAGATTCTGAAACTAGTGAAATCTTGATACACTGTTTTGAGTCATTACAATACAGTCATAGGAAATCTTGTAAAAAAAAAAGAAATTTATTCACATATGGCTGACTGAACAATTATCAACAAAAAACCAGGGTGAAAATGTTCAGAGAATTTATGCAACTGAAAATCTAAACAAGAGAAAAGGGTAAAAATTTCACAAATTTTTACAATGAGAAGTGGAATATAGCAGATAGAGAAGATTTAGAGTCTAATGTGGTTGTATATTAATAAATTTCAAAATATCAAGGAATTTAATACTTTAGTGAACTAAAATATATCAAAATTAACCCAACAGGTTATAAATGAAAACAAGTTGAGAAAGTTATCCAAAAGCCACATCTGAGCCTCTAGAGAAAACTCAGGGTCATGACAGCTTTACCAGTAAATTCCTTCAAACTTTCAAGGAACAGATCTTTGCCAAGTTATATAACCTGTTGCAGGGATTTTTAGAAAAAGATCAAAAGTAATTCAGATCATTCTAAGAAGAAACATACCCTAATTTTTGCATTTCTAATAAATTTCAGGGGGAAAATGCAGCAGAATACCACTTATAAAGATATTTTAAAACCTAAATAAAATGCTAGCAAATAGAACTTAATATAGTTAAAGTTTTTATTATAAGAATGCATGAATAGTCTAAAATTAGGAAATCTATTGATATATAATATCAATAGATTGATATTATATATCAATAGATTTAAATTCAAACCAAATAAATTTTAAAAGATAATCATCTTAATAGTAGTATATCTTGTTAGCATATCTTTAAGATATCTAATTCAAGCCATCAGCTTGATGATATCTCATTAAGATATGATTAAAATACTGATATGTGAAATTGCTATTATTATTTAATATTAATATAACTAAGGATAACATTATCTGACATGTGTTGAGTTCTTATACGATGCCAGCAACTGGCTAAAAGATACACACATTATTTATTTAACATCATTTCAAAAGTTCTTAAGACATAAAATACAAAATTACAAACGTTAGAAAGAAAGAAACAAAATGTGATTATATATAGTTGACTTGCTTTTACAGCATAAAAATAGAAAGAAATAAAATGAAAAGCTATTAGAATTAATTAAAGTTTGGTATAACAGCCAGACAAGAGATAAATATTCTCATATACCAAAAAACAATGTAATAGAAAAAAATGTAAATCAAAAGAGAGCCCATTTATAATCACAAAGCAAAATTTAAATTAAGAGGAAATAATGTCTTATATGACAATAAATGCAGTACTTTATTGAGAGATATAAAAGGGGGGAAAAAACAGAATAAAAGAAGATGCCTAACATGTTCCTAAGTGGGAAACCTTAAATTTTATTAGACAAAAGTTTTTCTCAAAATGTTTAGTGCATTTATTAAAATTTTAATTCCAATCCCAATAGATTTTTGTTCTGGAACTTAACCAGCTGATTCTAAAATTGATTTGAAAATATAAATAGAAGAGTAAAAATTGTTTTAAAGACAGAGATTAATTTTAACAAAATATTAAAACACAAAACCACAAAGCTAAAGTAATTAGAACTTATTGACAAGTATAAGAAAAGGCAGATCAGTAGGAAAGAAGAGACCACTAAAAATACATCCCATTATACATACACATTCAGTATTTGAGTACACCTGTATGACATAGCATAGGAAAGGTAAAATTTCAACCAAAAATAATCATATCTTATCTATAAGAAGAATATAAAATTTGTCTTAAGCCTATAGTGAGAGGAGGAATACCTAAACTGAAAGTCAATTGGAAGACAGAAAAGGAGCAGGAAGGGGAGGAAAAAGCAATGGAAGACTTTTATAAATTAAAATAATTGTTTAAAAATAAAAAGAAAACTAGAACTAGAATAAAGTAAAAGAATAGACTAGAACAAAGTAAAAGAATAGACTATATAAAGAATAAAAACTGTACCAGAAAAATAAAAAGTAGGATTAAAAGATAAAAAATAAGTTAGGGAAAATGCTTGTGGAGAATGCATCAATTCAAAGAGATGATGTCTTGGGGGTTCCAGTTCAAGATGGTGATGTAGGAAGAGTCTGAACTCACCTCCTCCATGCAACACACCAAATCACACCTATTAATGGAATAATTGCTCCTGAAGAAGAACTGAGGGCTGACTGAACAGCTACTGAACAACCAAAGACAGAGTGAATGGCAAGGGAACAGCAAGAGAGACAGACAGAGACACAGTAACAAAGGGAAGCTCCACGCCCAACATTGTGAATGGCCGTGGGGAGGGAGAGTATTGAGGGACCAGGAACAGCTTCCTCTGTCTTTGGGCACAGAAGAAAAGTCACAGTTTAAAAGAGCAACTAGCACATAAAAAAAAAAAAAAAAATACTAGAACTCTGCCAGTTGGCAAAGGAGCTGTGGGAAGGCTCCCCAGGTCAGAGGGACTGGAGAATGACGCAGTGTATATTCCCACCAACCTTGGAAGCCTAGTCTGGAGCACGATTTGGACACCGTGGCACACAGGTCAGATTGTCACAAAGGGCCTGCAACCTCAGCAAGCCCAGGGTCCACAAGCCCATACCAGCCACCCTGTGGTAGTGGGGCACAGAAAACAAGCTGTGGTTTTGTGGGGTTTTCTTTTAATTTTTACCTTTTTGTTTTATTTTAGTTTTACTTTTTAAAATTTGTCTTCTCTTGTTTTATGTCTATTTTTTTTTTCATTTTGGTTTTGTTCTTTTCTTTCTTGTTCTCTTTTTTCTTTTCTTTTTTTCTCTTCTTTTGTCTTTTTTCTTTCTTCTTTTATTTTATTATTTGCTTTTTTTTCTTTTCTTTTTTCTTTTATTATCATTGCTTTTAAAAATTCTCTCTGTAAAAAGCCATGGTTTAAAAGAGTAACTAGAATATATAGCCACTACTCCAGCCAGCCAGGAAAAGTCACCAAGTACACACAGTCTACATAGGGGTAACCATACACGGGACCACTCCTTCAACTTTAGAAATAGCCATTGCCTAATCCATAGAAACAAACACAGAAAGTCAAACAAAATGAGGAGACAGAGGAATGCGTTCCAAAGGAAAGAACAAAAACAAAACAAAACAAAGTGAAAGAATGAAATGAGATAAGCAATATGCCTGATAATTAAAACTAGAAATACCATATGATCCAATAATTCCACCATCAGCTATTTATCCAAAGAAGATAAAAACACTAACTCAAAAAGATATATGCTCCCCTATATTTATTGCAGAACTATTTACAATAGCCAAGACATGAAAGCAACCTAAGCGTCCATCAATAGACGAATGCATAAGGAAAATGTGGTGTATATACACAATGAAATATTATACAGCCATAAAAAGGGATGAGAGCATGCCATTTAAGATAACATGGATGGAGCCAGAAGGTATTATACTAAGTGAAATAAGTCAGACTGAGAAAGACAAATACCACATGATTCCACTCATGAATGGAATCTTTAAAAAATGAATAAACAAATGAAAAGCAGAATCAGAACTATAAATACAGAAAACAAACTGATGGTTGCCAGAGGGGAGAGGAGTGGGGGCCAGGACTGGTCAAAAAGGGGAAAAGGGAGAGGGAGACACAGGCCTCCAGTTTTGGAACAAGTAAGTCACAGGAATAAAAAGCAGAGCCTAAGGAATACAATCAATGATACTCTAATAGCGACATAAAGGGAGAGATGGTAGCTACACTTGTGGTGAACAAAGCATAATGTATAGACTTGTCAAATCACTAAGTTGTACACCTGAAACTGATGTAACCCTGTGTGTCAACAATACTCGAAAAAACAAAAACAAAAGCAAAGAGATGATGTCTTTATTTTTTATAAAGTTCATATAAATTGATAGCCATCCCCTAGGTTAGGTAGGGGCCATGTTGCTGAGGTTAAACTCAAAAGCTGAAAGGGCCCAGGTGAGCCATGGAGATAGGTAAAGGGGCAGGCATGCATAAAGACTTACATGTGTAGCCAATGGGAGATGGCAGCCCTGGTTTTGGGGGGCAGGGGAGCATTCCAGGAGAGCACTCTCATGCTAGAATGTGAGCCCGGTATTACCAGATCTTCTGCTCTTTTCAGGAGAAACCTAAAATTCACATCTTTTTTTAATGCTGGCCAATTTGTACCACACTGTGCTGACAAAACTAAGCAAGCACAATGCCACATAATCCACAGACAATTGTTAATGGGGAAATACTATGAGTAAAAATACGTGAAAAATGTGTTGAGGATCAACTACTCACCTTGTCTGTCAGTCATATGGCTCTTGTCTATACAGGGTGATAAACAAGCTATAAGAAATTTCCAACACACAAGAAGCAGCAAAGGTAGTGTCTAGTTGCTATCCCTTTCTAATACCCACTGGCTGAACATCTCGCCGTGGGGCCTGTGCCATGCCCTGCCATGAACATCCTAACACTAGCTACCCTGGATTTCATGCAGCTACTTAACACACACATTCTTTTGTTGTTGCTGGGTTTTTTCCCGGAACATTGTCTATTCTTCATAAAGAAAATCTTATTTACTCTTTAAAGCTTAGTTCAAATATTACTTCACTGTAAAAACCAAGGCAGAATTAACCATAAAGTCAACCCATCTATTGAGTATCTGCTTTGAACCAGACAGTGGGCATGAGAGCAGCAAACAAGACAAAATCATTGCTGCCTTCATGGGTCTTACTCTCTGCTTTCCCACAGCCTTTGTTCCTGTGTTACAGCCCTTAGCATATCCATAGTTTTAATCACTAGAGTTCTTAGAAATTGTTTACTTCCCCCATCAGACTGTAAGCTCCCTGAGAGAATGAATGTGTCTCCCCATAAAACCAGCTCCTCCAGTGGTTTATATCTTTTATTTCCTACTATTTCAGGGTTTGTAAATAGTTGGGGGTGTATATAGTACACATTGAATGTATGCAATATATTCGATATGAAGGGCATCTATCCTAGCATAAAAGACCACCATGACTATGAAATCTTAAACTTTCTGTGGAAAACTCAAACTAGGGTAAACTTTTTATATTTAGAAGTCAAAACTATTCATCACAATTTCCCAGTACTCTGCCACATTGCTACATTCTGCTTTCCCTAAAAAGTGACAAAAACACTGAAACATTAATCAATCCAGATATCTGCTAATCACTCTTACAGTTAATTTGAGCAACAGAGAAAGGAGTCAGTATTCTTAAATTAACCCTGCAGAGACGTATTAGCATAGGAACACAACACAAACTCATTTTGACATCTGGAGTTCTGTGCAGTTAACTATGTCCAATACACAAGTATATCAGTTATGATCTCTTAAAGCAACTGCAAAACCATTTGTTCTAAAGCCACAAAAGATTTCCATAACAGGATTGTCTTGGGTCACCATGGCTAAGGTCTACAGTTTGGGTTAAAAAAAAATGTTCATTGTCAAGATAGGAAGTGTAAGTGCAGAATCTAAAACTACATGTAATGCTGTTCTGACTATGAACTCCCAGAGTGCTTTTAGGGCATGTGTGGGATTTTCAAGCTCTCTCTGTGTCTATCTTCATCTGTGGATAAAAAGTTCTCTGAAGGTGAGAAGACACAGAACATGTACCTTGTGCTTTGAACAACAAATTGCACTTGGTAGGTGTGCAGAGAAGGCTTTTCACTATTAGAATATGTATTTATGTTTTATCATATGACATGGAACATGAACACTTTGTATTGAGAGTAAACCATGACAACATTACAATGTTTTCAATGTTTGACTTTTAAATCATCTGGCATCCTATTTATAATCCCCAATATGAAATATAGAAGATGATCAGAAGAGAGAAGTCAGAGGACCTAACCAAACAGTGAGAAAGCCAGTAAATGGACTCCTCCTTCAGGCTAGAGTCTTTGTATTTACAGATCACAATTAAAATGTTAAAGTGATACGCCTGAGACATCTAGTACTGAATACTAGAATCATCCAAAGCCACAAAAAATCCAAGTTATTTATTCTGAGATATTGACTAAATGCAATAAATTGTCCTTAAATACAATCATTCAAAGATAGGATTGTTGGGATCGATAAACATTCATAATAGATATCATTCAATCATTCATCTATAAAATGTTTTCATCTATAAAATGAAGAGTCGTCTGTAAAAACAAACATAAGACATTTCCCCATCCCCAAGAACCTTATAGTCTAAAGGAGGAAAAAAGATAAATGTAGTTCGAGGAGCAGCTCCTACTGTTTGCCAGAGTTGTATTTAAGTTGTTGACTTGAGGAAAAAAGATAAATATAGTTGGAGGAGCAGCTCCTACTGTTTGCCAGAGTTGTATTTAAGTTGTTGACTTGGAGGTATTTACAAGGTTCCATCCACATTTGTTTCTCTACTTCTCTGTGTTAGAAGGTCATGTCAGAGAAATGACTAACACTTCATAGAGTCAGAGTGTTAGAATTTGAAGAATCCATAGAAATGATCTGGTTCCTCAGTTTGTGGGTTTTTTTTTTTTACATATTCAAAAAGTAATTCCATTAAAGTTAAGTGCCTTGTTCAAAATTACACACAATAGAGCATTAAATCCAAAACAAGAGCATAAGTTTTCAGCCCCTCCAATTTTTCTACTTATACTGGATACCTTTAAGAGGAATAAGGTATTAACCACATTTATACAAAAAATACAAATTGCTTCTAACATTAACATACCCAACTATGTATGTTCTTGTCTTTCAATTGACTTTTAGCAATTCTGTCTCAGCTACAGTCTAGTGACCCCCCGCAACAAAAATGCACATCTCTTTATACATATTTTATAATTTGTTTTAAGATGTACTTTACAAGGTGTCTACATTTTTCTCTGGTATCCTGATTTTAGTTAATAGCAGAAAACAACAACAAGACCAAAAATATAAAATAACAGTCCTTGATCTAGACCTGTTTAGCGTTCCAAAGAAAAAATGCACCAGGGCTGCAGGCACATGAAAACATGTCAATCAGATGTAATTGCTCTCCAAGAGAAACACTTTTCAGGCAAGTAAAAAAGAACTCATCCTGAACACAAGGCTTTGTAGCTGCAACTAATCTACTAATGACAAGCTCAGTTTGCTATTCGCAAACTCGTTGTTCAAGAGTCAACATCTGAATCATGACAGAAAAGGACAACCTGACCAAGTCATAACTCTCAAACAATTATAAAAATGATATGTGCAGGCACTTATAGATTATATATTTAAATTATATATATTATATGTGTGTGTATGTATATATGTGTGTGTGTGTATATATAATAATATTTCATTATATCATTCATAGTTGCTAAGAATAAAAGCTTTCAAGTACTTCATGGTTACTAATACCAGTGCAGACTAATATCAGAGCACTAGCACATTTAAAAAAAAAAAAAAGTCTCTGCTTTTTTTTGCGCAATAACTCTTAAGGACACTCAATAGGCCAGATTCTGCCTGAAGACAGTAAAGCCCACATCCCAGGGGGTACTATTTGAAGGCTATATTTGGCCGGATGCATATAAAGACAGCTTTAAAATTCTTTCAATATCTTTTTCCATTATTGCAGTCTACTTAAATGGAAACTTAATAATCCCAGCTACAAAGGACAACTGCGAACTTCAAAAAAGAAGGTCTTGGCCTCTATTTTTGCTGCTTACATTCATTACCCAAAAACTGAGATGTCATATTTTTTATAGCACCAGAGTTGGGATATTCACTAACTAGAAGGTATAAAAGTTAAACAAATAAAAGAAAGTAAGAACAATAAAAAAAGAAAATCACAAAAATCTTATAGTAAGCCTCAGCAAAGAAGTCCATAGTAACCTCCACTTAAATTTACTGACATTGGAACCCATCGATTAAAACATTTATTCTCTGAAATGTCATATTTAGGAAAGGCTATACAATATGTATAAACGTCATTTTAAATTTCAAAATAATTGATGTTCAGTTTTAATACTGCCATGCAAATGAAGAGTACATAAAGTCATAATCTAATAGGGATTAGACAGACAAGATTGTTAGATAGGGTGCCTTCTTCTCTCTAGTTGTTATATTGCCCCAGTTCTTAGGAGAAGGCACAAGAGGTTAAACACTTCTGGCTAATCTGTTTACTCTCTAAAAGCTTCTCCCCAGGGTGCTCACAATTGCTCATAATTCGGGTATACATTGGCCACATTTTACTAGAGGTCATAGTTGTAGTGATTTAAAAATAGATCCAGGCTCCACTCCTTCTTTTTTTCTCTTCCTGCACTCAGGCAATGGGATGTCTTTGCATGTAAGTTCCAGGTTTTAAGTGCAGCAGCCTTTAAGAGGCAGACAGCAGCTCTGTCCATGTGGACTATTGGTAAGAATGTTTGGTTGGTGTGGTAGATGCTGTGATACAACCCAGATCCTCCTTCAAGGAAGGATTTGTTACACTAACTGCTAGAATCACTGTCAGCTCTTCTGGGGACTGCATTAGTCATAGACAGTCATTCCCAACCTTCCCAAGGTGACTCATCTTCCCTGGGCATCCTGGGATTGATACAGGACTATAAAAGCCTGGCCATCTTGGCCCACCTCAGGAAGACTCTGAAGGTCCATTCTAGCTCTAGAACTCCCAAGTAGTTAACCTAGGCTGTCACTGGGCCTGCATCATAGATCAACTTCTTCCTTGGTCCACACCTGTTTCCTTGCCTTCCCTTCAACAAGTGTGGATCCACAGGCACTCAGTAATAACCATCCTGTACACTACATTTTAACACAGAGTCTGCTTCCTGGGGAACCCAACCTGAGACAGTAGGATTCTGACCTCCATCCTTAATGCTCTAGATTCTATAGAGTGGGAATCTCTGTTTAGGTTTCTAGGTCAAATACTCCTGCTCCAGCTTCATTTAGCAGAGAAGTCCTGCACTTGAGTGTTATGAGCACATGATAGCTATTAATAGAAATTGTATTTCACTTCCCTTTTGGATATCACCATTATGTCATGGCCCATATGCCATTGGAGCAGATTAGGAGTGGGTGAGAAAATTTAACCCTCAAAATCCCACTCCATACTTGTAATAAAGTCTACTCCTGAAGTCAAGTGGAAAGGAAACAGTATATAAATCCAAAAATGTCAAGCCTTCTTCAAATCATCTAAATTTGCCCTCTTGAGATTCCTCATTTCCATGACAACTATAAGGGGNNNCAAAGAGTTAGTGAATACTTTGCAAAACGCAGAGAAGTTTGGAGACTGAGGAATTTAAGGAATTAAATTTAATTAGTTAGATTAAATTGAGGGGGACTTTTCTTTGTTGCTTAATAAATGGAATGAATATGGATCTGTAAGAATCTTTCCTACCCATTCCCACCAAAAGAGTAATAGATGCCCTGTTTTCAAAGGGCCAGTCCTCAGGGAAATCTTCATTTAGCTAGTTGGAACATTATGAGAGCATTCACATTTCAATGCATACTACACAGCCACCATTTGTAGGCAGAGGAAAAAGATATAAAATAAATGCGTTCTCCAAGTGGTACCATGGTCTGATATAAGTAAACTTATTTCCTTTGTGCTGCTGAAGAAAGCTTAATACTTAGGTTTCTGAAATCTACCTACATGAAAATATAAAGATTATATTCCTTTTTCTAATGTTATATTATCAATCTGGAAATACTTTACGCACAGAAAATGAAAGGGAAAATTATCTTGAAACCCACAGGGACAGTAGTCAGAATCCCTGACATTGTGGGTTTGTTGTTGTTGTTGTTGTTTAAAGATTTTATTTACTTATTTGATAGAGAGATTGCATAAGCAGGGAGAGCAGCAGGCAGAGGGAGAAGCAGGCTCGCAATGAGCAGGGAGCCTAACAGGGGACCCAATCTCAGAACCCTGGGATCATGACCTGAGCTGAAGGCAGACACTTAACCGACTGAGTCACCCAGGCGCCCCAGAATCCCTTATATTGTGATCTTGACACCTAATCTAGTCACCTGGACATTTTCCTTCATCAAACTATACAAATGTCAGAATGTCTTTACGAGGCAGAGCAGTAGTGCCAGCCAATTTTACAGAAAAGGAAACCAAAATTGAATTTAAGTTACTTACCCAATAAACAGCAACAATAGACTGAATGTCTGAGTCCTTCCAAAATTAATATGATGAAACCTAATCCCCATTGTAATGATACCTGGAGGTAGGGCCTTTGGGAGAGGATTAGGTCATAAGGGCAGAGCCATCATGAATGGGATTAGCACCCTTACAAAAGAGACCGCAGAGAGCTCCCTCACCTCCTCTATCAGGTGAGGACACAACAAGAGAATAGTTGTTTATGAACCGAGAAGTGAGCTCTCAGTAGACACTGAATCTGCCCCCACACTGACCTTGGACTTCCCAGACTCTAGAACTGTAAGAAATAAATGTTTGTTGTTTAAGCCATCCAATATATGATATTTTTGTTATAGCAGCCCAAACTAAGACAACAACCAATTAGAATTACCATAAAGCATCAGAATCACAAACTCCCATCGGTTTACAGGGTAACTTACTTGGCTTCTTCCGTTTTTGGAGTTAAATTTAAGAAACTGATGTCTTTGGCATCGAAGATACTGGTCCAGTTCAAAATCCAGCAAATATTTTTTAATATAACTTGACAGCTGACATTTCTGTTCCTTAAAAAAGAACTGATGTTTTGGGAAAATACTAGAGAGGTAGTTTAATTGTTCCCAGCATCTCCACCCTGGCCTCTGGCAACAAGCACCTCATTTGGACCATCAAGCAAGTGAGGATAACTTTCCAGCCCAGCTCTTACCTAACCCAGTGCTCCCTCTAGCCAAACTGACCTAGAACAATTTGTGCTTTCCTATGAGTATGCTTTTGCTCACTCTATTGACCTTCCTTACAATATTAGCTCACATATTTCAATAGCAATTTACATAGCAGTTATACAAATACGATATTTTACAAATACCATGTTGAGCCTGGCTACTCTGGTGATCTGAAATCTTTAATAACAAGGAAATATGTATACATTTTTTACGTATGCTATAAACATTTATTAAGTAAGTATATCTTTATTATTACATATGTGTTCCAAGTAAATCAATAAGTACCATGAGGGTCAAATGCCATATACTTCATTTTATATCCTGAGTTTAGAACAATGTATAATAGAAATTAATATCTTAAAATATAACTGCTATTTTGATCTGATTGATATGGAATTCTAATATATAGCATTCTTTTTTTTTAAGATTTTATTTATTTATTTATTTGAGAGAGAGAGAGCACAAGCAGAGGGAAAGGCAGGCAGAGGGAAAAGCAGGCTCCCCGCTGAGCAAGGAGCAGGATGTGGGACTAGATCCTGGGATCAAGACCTGAGCCGAAGGCAGACGTTTAACAAACTGAGCCACTCAGGTGCCCGTAATATATAGCATTCTTGTGCTTTCATGAAATATAAATTAAAATATTTGTTTAAATAAAAATTAAATAGACATCCTTGTTAAAACCATAAATTGAAAGTGTTTTGCTAAACAAACTTAAATACAAAGGGCTTTCCTTGCTATTAATATAAATTACTATGAACTTCTTTTACATTATTTGTACAGCTTCTTTTAATTCATAGTCACTTATATAACAATATAATTGTTGAATTTGGGTTCAAGATGGCAGATTAGGCAATTGAATTTCCTTCCTATCCTTTCCAAGATTCCACTGAACTAAAGCATTAAAAAGTACATAAAGAGAGTAAATATGTAATAGCAAAGAGACTTAAGGATGAGTGGGTACCCATAAGTGACATACTTTCGCTAACTTCTAGAATAAAGGAGAAGACAGATGGATAAAGCAAGCAGAGAAAGCCTCAGCCTTAAAAATTATAAAAGGAAGCTTCTATAAACTTAAAAGCCAATTTTCCTAACAGAATACTAACTGAGTCCTGGACTCAGAGTCAGAAAGCATGGCAGAGCAGGAAGTAAGAAGTGGGCTGAAACTGGGGTATTAGTTGAACATCTACACAAGGCACATCTGTAGTCATCACAATTCTCCTCCCCAATCAGCACTGAACTTCAGTCAAAACACCAAAGGGCTTAAAATTTCCAAGACTAAAAACAGTCTCTGAGAAAGTGGACTACAAATACAGAAAGAAAAAGAATGTTAGATAAAAGGTAAGAGGGACAGAAAACAAATTTATGATTAAAGTACTTAACTAATATAGTCCCAGGAAGAAACAATGGAGGAAAACTGGGGGGGGGGGGAATATAATTATCAAAGATATAAGAGAATTTTCTAGCACTGAAGAAAGAAAATCTTTAGATTCAAAAGATCCACTGAATAAGTATAAGAAAACAAATTCTGAGGAAAATTTTTTTCAACTTTGAATTCTATATTCAACTAGCCTATTTTCAAGCTTAAAGAAAAATAAAGACACTTTTTGATATATAAGCATCCAGAAATTTTATCTCACATATGCTTTTTTTTCAAAAAGTTACTTAAGGATATGTCTCCAAAAAAACAAGGGAATATATAAAGAAATCAGATCCAGAAACCCCAGGTCCAGCCAAGGGGAGCAGTCAAAAGAAGTCTTAGGATGATGGCAGCACATTAACACATCCAGCTTAAGATAGGAGGACAGAAGATTCTACCAAGTATCCTAAGGAAAGAAAAGAGTTTGATAGAAGAGAAACTATAATTTAAATGGGGAGTGAAAAGCAAATTAAATAAATTATAAATAAAAAGAAAGGTAAGTTAAAAATTCAGTATATGTACCAACAAGTAATCTTCCAAATATGAAACAAAGTAAGGCAAGAATTAAAGCAACTGATGGCATTCAAGAAAAAATATTTCATTTATAATTATTACAAAGAAAGGTTTTCCTCTTGTGACCCAGGTACTTCTTCTTATATCCACTTAGGACTTTAGAGAAGGAAAATTTAACACCCTAGCCGAACCAACATTAAACAATAGCCATAATCACACAAACACTGTTCATTGCTTTTCAACTTTTCTATTTATTCCACAAAGAATGGAATACTTGATTGTGATTGTAGGATGGAGCATGTTGCTACCAGTCTTAATAATGCAAAAATACAAGTGAAGCTGACAGAAAATGGTATGTGAAAGGAAAAAGAGAGAAGAACGAACCAGTAGGAATAACAATAATTTCTTCTTAAAATTTGGGAGTCAAGAAATACTAAAGGGAATTGGTGAAGCAAGAAATAATGTTTAAGGATATGATTTAAAGTAGCAAAGACAAAGCAAGAACTAAATGTTATATAAATATCATCTATTTGGGGAAGGAAAGGTGGTGCAAATGAGCCAGATCCTCATCTTTTGTTTCAAAGAGCTAATAGATATTGCCAAAAATGTATGACTCCTGAAACAGAAACAGAAATATGTTATCTAGTCTTTTGAAAGGACGCACCAAAAGAAATGGTAAACAGTTTAAAGAGATTGACTCTTGGGATTGGGACTTACTGAGAAGGGAGAGAATTGATGGCAGACTGACATATTTGCATTATATATTGCCACATGTATAGATTTGATACATATAACGAAAAATTTCTAAGTGAATATAATGTTACATTCCAAAAGCAGAGAGGTATATATTTGAGAGTAGAACTCACTCTCTGGAAAGTAACTCATCTCTGTATCCCCCTTTTCCTTAGTCACCCTGTACACCATCCAGCCCCATAGCTCTTCAGGGTCTGCTCTCAGTTCTCTTTCTTCTTTGACCCAGAAATCACTTCTAATTGGGAAACCTGTAATGTCACTGTGACTTCCCTGACTTCTTCAGTAGATTGTGAATACGAATGTGATAGAACAACACAAGCAGTTTTTAAAGAGGCAGAAAGTCTTAGTACTTTAAGCACTGAAAGGAGAATATTCTCTCACTTATTTTGAACTTTTTCGAATGCAAGCAACAGAAACCAAGTTCAAACTAGTCAATAAGACAATATAGATAGATATAGATATATATTTGACTCCAGAACTCTAAGGAATAGTTAAGTGACCAAATTGCAGGAGTAGGGGTACAGTACAGTAGGCTTCAAAAGTATGCAGCCAGGAACTTAAGCAATGCTAGGATTCCCAATCTCCATCATCGTCTGATTTTTCGCTCATGCCAATTTTATCTAGTGAGATAAAGTAACTTCAGCATCAAAGACCAGAGTCTTCCACATATGATGCAAGTGTGGCAGCAGGCAGCCAGCAATCCCCACAGCACCCCACTTTGCCATCTGAGAGACATTTCCTCAGGTCAAGTTAAAAAAAAAAAATTAGGGAAGAATTCTAAATGGCCCACCTTGGGTCAGGTACTCAACTCTGGATCAGGACAGACTATCATTGGACAGGTTATGTGTCATGTTCCCTCACCCCTACTGACAAAATAACTGTTGTCAGGGGCTCAGGACCATGTAAAAACAAACTCTAGTTAAAATAGGGGGAAAATAAACTCTTGAAAGAAGAGAAATACTCCCCCAGTAATTGGGATTGAGAAACAGCCATACTAGATAGATAAAACAGTAAGTATCTGCTATTTAGGAAATTAAACTATTTCATCGAAATTATCTTGTACATGATAATTGTGAGGAAAAAATCAGTTTCACAGCATTTGGGCTTTACAATAGTAAAGAGTAACAATAGTTAAAGTATTAATTCAACTTCATCTCTCAAAAAAGCCCACAAATGAGAGAATTATTTATAGCCTTAAGGATTAACTAACTTTTTCCCACTCCCCCTCTGAAATAATTCATTTGAATATCTGCAAAGCTGGCAAAACTTTGTCCTTTGGATGTATATATATTTAAAACAACTAAAACACAGTGGGATGTGTGTGTGAGGATAAATAAGAAGGCAATCAAGCTAAAGGTATTGATTTAAAAACAATGTTTTAGGTTTCAAAAATAAAATAAATGACTGTAAGTTATACAACTAATTATCCTGTGTGACTATAGAAACAATTCCATAGAAGGGATACCAAAAAACAAAAACCAAAACAAAACAAAAACATGTTTGGAGCAAGAGAAGTATTTTTTAAAAATCTACTAGCCACCTAGAATGACAAGTTGTCTTCTCTGTCTGACTTACCTCGCTGAACATAATACCCTCTAGGTTCTATCCATGTTGCAAAGGCAAGATCTCATTCTTTTTTTATGGCTGAGCAATATTCCATTGTATATGTATACACCACATCTCCTTTATCCATCCACGTATCAAAAGACATTTGGGTTGCTTCCATGTCTTGGTTATTTAAATAACGCTGCAATAAACATAGGGGTGCATATATCTTTTTTGAATTAGTGTTTTCATTTTCCCTGGGTAAATAGCCAGTAATGGCATTATTGGGTTATATGGGGTTTCTATTTTTAATTTTTTGAGGACCTCTGTACTGTTATCTGAAGTGCACCAGTTTGCATTCCCACCAAAAGTGCACAAGGGTTCCTTTTTCTCCACAGCCTCCATACTAAGGACTCTCCACAACACGTCATTTCTTGTCTTTTTGATTTTAGCCATTCTTACAGGGGTGAGGGGACATCTCATTGGTTTGGATTTGCACTTCCCTGATGATTAGTAACATTGAGCATCTTTTCATGTATCAGCTGGGCATCCATATGTCTTCTTCAGAAAAATGTCTATTCATGTTCTCTGTCCATTTTTTAATTAGATTACTTGGGTTTTCCTGGTGTGAAGTTGAAACAATTCTTTATATATTTTGGATATTAACTTCTTATTGGATACATTATTTGTAAATATCTTCTCCCATCCAGTAGGTCGCCCTTTTATTTTGTTGGTAGTTTCCTTTGCTGTACAGAAGCTTTTTATTTGGGTGTAATCCCAATAATTTAATTTTGTCTTTGTTTCCCTTGTCTGAGGAGACATATTTAGAAAAATGTATCTATAGCCAATGTCAAAAAGATTACTGACTGTTTTCTTCTAGGATTTTATGGTTTTAAGACTCACTTTAGGGTCTTTAATCTATTGTGAGTTTATTTCTGGGTACAGTGTAAGAAAGTGGTCCAGTTTCTTTTGCATATAGCTGTCCAATTTTCCAGCACCATTCAATGAAGAGATTATGAAAAATATTGAAATGTTAGCAGCAGTTTTTAAAAAGCTGTGCTTCTGATTAGTCTCTATTGTCCTTAATATGAAAAAGAAGAAACTAGTATATTCCCACTTCTTCCAATTCCTCCCCCTATATCACCAAATTTTATTAATTATTCATTTTACTATATCATAGGTTATAACATTTACATTTTATTCTCCAATCAATATTCCCAAGACTTTTTCAGTTATTCTTTCTTATTTTTCAAACCTTAAGAGCAGTCCTTTTCACTATGGTTTCTTTATTCATGAGTTTTAATTTTGATCTATGTTTGATTGGCTGCAATTACCCAATATTTTTTCAAGAAAGACTCATGAGTGTTTTGTTCCCTGAGTTCTTGCATATTAAGAATGCTTTAACTTTAAGCTTGAAGGATAAGATGGTTGGGTATAAAATTCCTTGATAATATTTTATTTCCTTCACAAATTTATAGATATTGCCCACTCCCTTCTGGCATTGGCCATTACTGTCAAAAGACTGAAGCTAGCCTAATATCATGTTGTATGCATTTTTGTTTTATAATTTTTCCTCTCTTGACAGAAAAGATTCTCTTTACCCCTGAAGTTTTTTAGGATATATTTTTGTGCAGATAGTTCTATAACAACTGTTCTCTAGGACAGAATAAATCCTGTTTATCTATGTACCCAGGTATTTATCTCAGGAAACTTATCCACTATTATATTATTTTATATATTATTTTATATATTTTAAATATATAAATATATTTTATATATTACATATTATATATATTTTATATATTAAATTTTTTTCTGTCCCATTTTTTATAGTCTCTACTTCAATAACTAGAGTTGTATTTTCAGTCATGTTTACTCATTTTTTTTCATATGGCTTTATCCTTGCAGTGTTTTTACTTTCTCATCCATTTCTTTCCTGAACACTGCAAGTTCTCTTTTCACATCACCAGTTTTTATTTTTTCTATGAGCTCTTTTCAAAGAGAAATCAGTAGCTTGCATTTTCTTAAGGCTGAAATTTTTGCCTTTTCCTATTTAATTATTCCTGCAGTATGTTTTTCATTTGCCCTCCAATCATGTTATTTTTCTCTCTTATTCTGTAGTTTATGTATGTAGGTCCATGCTAGTTCTTCTGTGATTATTACTCATCTTAAAATGTAGCTGGCTATTTATGGAAGAATGTGTGAAGGCATGAAAAGAGAGTTAAGTCAAAGCAGACTCAAACTGCTGGGATATGTGTCTCAAACACTCCTCTTAACAAGTCTGTTACTGCCTGGGGAAAATGGTGTGGCTAGGGATAAGCCAAGGGAATTCTTGCTGCAACTGAACACACTTTGCAAAAAAAAAAAAATAGCACCTTTTCAGCAGTATTTTAAGGAATATGTTAATGTGATGCCTATAATGAAAAGATATTAGGGTTGGTCTGCTCGTTGCACAATTAAAATGTCCATGTTCAGACTCTGCTGGCTCCTTAAACTATAAAGCATCCCCTTTACCACAACTTGCACCATCTCTCCTTCACCTATAGCACCACCTCTTTAGGACAGATGATTTTAAAATAAAGAATAAGATGGTTTGTTGACATGTTGGCTCCTAAATACCAACTTGAAGTTCTGTGATATTAAACTAAATTTCTACAGAGCTATTTCCCTCTTTTTTCTTGGCCCACCCACATCCTAATATTTCATCTCCAGTGAAAAATGATCCTTAGATATGATTCTTTCAGATCAAAGACACTTAGTTTTAGGGAAATATAGGATCTGCTCCAGGTTCAAGATGGCATTCATGGATTCTCAGCCTCCTCACCATCTCCCATTCAGACCACACTAGGTAGGTATGCTTATTTACACAAGAGGTCAGATGTAGCTGACACTTTATTTCTTTTATATGGAGTGTTTCTTTTTCTGGTAACATTCTTATAATTTTAATTGGTAGATTTTGAGGGAAAGAAATTTTAAAAATGCCTTAACTTAGTCATTTTTAACCATGACTCTTAGATAACCTTTCTTAAATCAAAAGTAAATGAAACCCTAGCCCACTGGTTACGGAATTAAGATAGAATTTGGTCATCGGTAAACAACGAAGACATTAGAATGATGATCATTAAATGAAAAATGGAAAAAAGTCAATGTCTGTGAGCATTACCAGGATAAAGAAGTTTTTAAATAAGTAGCATATTTATGTTACAATGTCTTTTAATCTCAGGAATGATATGGTGGGGAAAAAAAACAATCTTCAAAAGTAGTGAGTATAACTTAGACTCTTGGCTTAGCTTTTTAAATAACAAATAGATCTTCAGCAATATTCTGAAGGGACCTTGGATAGCCTGCATAAAAAGCATGAGGGGTTTCAACTACAGTTTCATATCATTTCCATCAAATAGGAGAGGGAGTTGCCCCATCATAGCTTAAAACCTTGTTTACATCATTTTATCAGGCATCTTTTTCTAAAATAGATGAATTTCATCTACACTGAAGGTCTACTGAAGCAAATAACCCTCTTCATGATAATCACAGCAAAGGTAATAGGGAACTCTCCTCAGCAGTTACAGTTCCATCTTCAATGGACTAACCACTCACTTTGATGTTGTGCAGATTGGAATACGTTCCATCGGGGGCTAGATGAAAGTTTCATCAGTGGTACATTATGTTTAGCTTTTAGGTTCTCAAATTCTTAACCTTCCACTAAATTTACATTAAGCTAATATGCACTTAGTATTTACTTTGATCTTCTAGCCACACACTCGAAATATTTGCCATCAATCACATTTTTTCATCTCTTATTAGTGGAATATACACATGCTGTACTTTTCACATTATGGCTGACTCACTCTGTATTTCAGAATTTTCTTGCTGTCAAATGACTAATTCACAATGAATTACAGTTATTGTCTTATTCCTTCCCACTTTTTAATTATCTCAACTCTGCATCATAACCTATACCTTTCCTGACTAGACTTTGCAACATTGCTTCTCCTGTTATGTTAGGACTAATAATAGTCATAAAACTCCTCAAAACTAAACAAGAACACTCAACATGTAAGCATTCACAAATGACAACAGTTGAGAATAAGTTCGCTGCTTGTAGCCAATACCGCACCCTTGGTTTAGGATAGTGTGCTCTAGTACCCAGCTTCCTTGTACCTCTTTGAGACTTGAAATGTAAATGTAGTAATGCTGCTAAATGACTAGCTAAATTTGAAACGCTGCTTTTCTGGGTTAGTGATCCTGATTAGAAATATGGGCAAATAATGTTGAGTATACCCAGCTTTTGCATTGCAAGATTTGGCTAAAAGAAATGGAGATGGTTGGCATTACAAGGATCCTCTTTGTATCTCAATTTTCACATCAGGAAAATGCTGACCGCCTACTCTGAGAACACAAAACTCATTTTAATGACTACTAAATTCTCTTCCATATGGTAGCATTTTCACCTTTAAAAGTTTAGAGCTTTGCTGCTTAATGCTGTTAAAGTTAGGCAGTGGATTGTTATATTTTTACTTCTAGCCACATAAATGTGAAGGTTACCCATGGGAACCAAACGAAATCCTGTTGGCATCACTGACATTTAGATGGAAAGCCTACACTATTCATTCACTTCCAATTTGCTGAACTATTACATGCATAGATTTAAAACAGATACTTCCCACTTTTCCCCTTCTTAGCCTGGCACCTTATACAGGGCATAAAGGCACATAATCAAATATTTTTATGATAAGAAAGAGGTCATTATTTGATATTTATGGCTACCATGCAATAAGATGGCATTAAAATCTAATTCTCTGCTTGGGCTCAAATTTGTTTTCAGCTGTCCTAAATACAAGGCCAAAATGTTAGCTAAGAATATCACCAGCACTTATCCGCAAGGTCCTTAAAAATCCCACAGAACTGCCTTAGGTTCCCCTGATGCCAGTGAGGGGCTGGCTGGGCAGGCTGAGGGGTAGCTCTCATTAGCAGCTTTATGTTCCCAGAAGGGCTCGTCCATGTTCATTGTGCTGCAGGTGGAAGAAGTCAGTCCCAGCTTGAACCAGGATAAGTGTAGCCAATATTCTCTGCTTCTGATTGGGCCTGAGGGCAGGAGTGGGACACAGGGACTCCAGCAGCATTTCAGCTAGGTTTGGAGAAAGCCAGCACCAGGATCATCAGAGAGTGCCAACAAACTCAGATGCTCTGGCAACACCCTCAGCTCTTCCTGGCCCTCTGGGTTGTCACCTGCCCAGGTGACAGAATTTAGGCAGAGCTCAAACAAGGTCTATCCCAGCAGGCCATGGATGAGGCCAGTAACCTTTGTATTCAATTACCATCCAGTTCTCCTGGACTTGAACTCTACTGTGTCACAACTGTTCTTAAAGCTGTACAGGATGATTTACTGCCATGCCAATCAGGTGTGCCTGCCATGTTCTGTGAATCTTGAGATTTGTGCCCGTCCATCCCCAAAACCTCCTCTGCCTACCCTGAGATCAGGGGATGCCCACAGCCTGCACAGGGTGCAGCCAAATGTGTGAGCTTAGTGTTGGTGTGATGGAGGGGCTGCCAGGTTGGCCTCGTGGTCTCTCTCGAGGGCCATGCCTGAGCTGAGGTTGTAAAGCTGCAGGACCCTTTTTAATAAATAGAGAATTAATAACGACAAAAACACAAATCCCACAGAACTAGTTTCTGATGGATCCATCACAGCCATTAAAGGTGAAAAGGCACAAATCATGATTTCCATTTATTCCTTCTCAAATACACACTTTTCCAAATGGAATTCTATAGTTTTCCCAGAAGGAAAAAAAAATGTGATCTTTGGTATGATTGCTGTTATTCAGGATATCATTGAAATACATTTAACTAGGCATCTACTGTTTGGGGAATTTGCAGTGATTGAGTTCCAGTTCATTACTCTCAGGGCTGTGATGCTATTGCCAGGGCCTCAAAATCAGTGAGATGACCTAAACCCAGGTCAGAGAGGCTACAATAGCACAAAGGCAATTATGCTGCAAGAAAAATGTTGTCCACTAATCAGCTGGCAATCAATTACTAAGAAGAGAAGATAACCCTCTCCCCACTCAAGCTCTTCAGTATTAATAGTACCGTCGTGTAATTACTTTCGGCTTGGGCAGGTGCGTGAAAGGACAGACTCTATAGCACACTGCATCGAAGATTAATGAGTTCTGTCAATTTGCCCAGCAGACATCTGATTCTCCAGCTTTCTGTAGCTACTGGTTTTACACTTGCCTCAGGGTTTTTCCCCCTGAAAAAATTAGCTAGTAATTTAAATACATTCAATAAGCATACATCTTTAAGGAAAGAAAAAAAATCCTAATTTTACAATGAGATATGAACCAAGAAGACTCTTCATCTGAATATTAACATAGCAAGTGGTTCATAATGGCAGTATTCTTTTAGTCACACTTTATTTTTAGTTATCACAATTAGTGATGTATAGGATTCAGAGGCTACATAAAGCCCCCAAAGTGGGATCATGTAAACTCAGCATCCTTGATAGTCCCCTTCTCCTTGCTGGCCTAGGAGCTATAAAGGAAAAAACTGTGAGAGCTCCAGTAAATAATGGAACTATTTTAAAGCTTCCTACAATACAAATGGCTTGACTAAAGAGGGAAATTTTAGACCGCTGATNGCAGCACTGGCCCAGAGAACTTGGTCACCCAAGCCCATACATTTGTGTCAGAACAGGAATTGCCTATAAACTGAAATGAATATCAGGAAATTTGCTGTTGCTCTAAATTGATATTTTATAACCCAACTACTGTAAAATCTCATAATCTTTAAATACACGAAGTCAATGCACTAAATGGCTATTTTATGATGCTACCTAACGCCTCCAATTTGTTTCTCATGAGGACCTAAGTCTTCCTAGTTCATGGCTCTCCTTCGATTGCTCTTTCAATGACGGTGTGAATAAAAGGAGAAGAAAAATCTGACTCAACAACATTATCTGTTCCTCTACCTTTCTACCTCCATTTAATGTTACAATCAGCTACCCATGAAATTTTTTTCCAGACTACATTTATTGGATATTAGATTTTGCTAATTAATCCTTTATATTAATTTCTTTCAAAGCAATGTTATCAATTGTTTCCAGTAAAAGGGAAAGAAAGAAAGAAAGAAAGAAAGAAAGAAAGAAAGAAAGAAAGAGAGAGAAAGAAAGAAAAAGAAAAGAAGGAAAGCCCAGCCATAACTTGATTTTCACGTAAATGATATTAAACCTACCTAAATGCTATCTATGGTCATGTTTATCACTGACCCATGTCATTGGTTGGTGTAACGTAAATTATTATTTTTTACAGTAAGAAGCAATAGAGTAGGAAATACTTTTGATATGGAGAAACTATTCCTAAGAAGATAACGGTACCTGTGCTTCCTTGAAAAACAAAGTCTCATGCCTCTAAAGCTACTAATCTTCAAGGTTGGAAATATTTTGAAACCCACATCAAAGAATCTTCATCAAAAAGAGATGAGCGACACATTGTCAAAGCCATGACCTCATACGAGTCAACAAGAACTAACACCAGCTCACCTCCATGATAAAAAGATCTTACCTGTTTGAATTTTCCTCCTTAAAATATTTTTACCTAAGTGGATACTTTTTTATTCATCCAGGAGTTACAAAAGAAATCATTTTCCTCAAATATCTGTTACCTTCCGATGAAGTCCTTAGTAGCCCTACGAGTGGCTCAATTATGAATATCCGGCCCAGAGGTGAGAGCTATTCTGTCTGCAGACATAATTGTGGAAGCCCAACCCTGACAAGCCAGGCCACTATCTCTGGTGCCATAAGGGGTGTCAAAGACAACTAATTTCAACCACGTGCATTCAAATATATTCACATGTATGTATATTTAATTAGTACTTAAATATCACGCTGTGGGGACCTGGGTGGTGCAGTTGGCTAAGCATCTGACTCTTGGTTTCAGTTCAGATAGCCATCTCAGGGTCTTGAGATGGAGCCCTGCATCGGGCTCCGTGCTCAGCTCAGAGTCTGCTGAAGAGTCTCTCTCCCTTTCCCCCTGCCCTCTCCTCTCTAAAAATAAATAAATAAATCCTAAATAAATGAATAAATATCACTCTGACTACTAATCTTGATCATTAGCTGAATACTTTGAAGGCCAACATTTAAGATGTATTTGGATGTTCTACCCAAAAAGGAGTATCTAAATAGTGTGAACTGAACAGATAGGCAAAGAAAATAGGCAATACTATAGGCAGTAAAAGCACTGTGGAAACATAGTTTCATTAATTTCTCAATATCATTGCTCTATGATTGGATGTGTTAGTGAATAATCCTAACCGGCGTATTACTATTATTGGATGAAAAAAAAAATAACACTTAGTAGAGATATAAAATGTCTGGACCCCTGTCAGCCCCAACTACACAGAACAAAAGAAAAACTGAATTTGATTTCAATATATCTTTAAGACGGAAGAAATAAGAAAACTGAAGGGGCTACAGCAGAAGAGAGGTCATAGGAGAACAGGGTAATTTTCCATCTCTGACCTTGATCAGTCCTGGAGTGTGTTTTCATCTAGATGAAGCATGCTTCTCATGTAAGAGATGCCCTTACCTGGAAAGGGCCATTATGACAGCCAAGTCAGAATTTCCACCAGTGCACACCCTGCAGGTGGCTATGTAGAGAGGTACGCTTACACACCTGCTTGCCTATAGAGGGAAGTGCAGGTCCACTTAGATGGAGGGGCGTTTCCTGCAGACCCCAAAGCTACCAGATTCTTTCATCCAGGAAACAAATTTTATTAGCATGCCCTGAAATACAAGGGCTGCAAGAAACAAATACCATCTCTCTGTGTTTCCCTCTGTGTGAAACCTGTCACCTTTCCTAAGCCCCTGTACAGAAATTACCGAGGACACATGAGGGGATAAATCCCAAAAGCAGGACACATAGACAATTTAGGCCCTCAAACAATTTTTTTTTCCTAGCCTACCGTCTCGAGAAACACCTTCATCAGGTACTCCAAATATGAAACCATGAAACCATGAAACTTTGTAAAATACAATTTTACATTTTAAATTCAAAGTCAAGTCTAAAAACTTTTTTCAGCTATTATAATACTAAAAAAAAATAATAGTTGATATTTAGTGCTTACTAAAGTTAGGCACATGCTAAGGGCTTAACGTGTTAACACTTTCAAGCCTCGTAACAACTCCATAAGGCAGGTACAATTATTATCCCCTTTTTACAGATGAGGAAACTAAGGCACAAAGAGGTTCAGTAATTTGCCCAAGATCAAATGGCAAGATAAGGGGTTTATCTGGGATTCAAATTCAAGGAACTTCCCTCAGAGTCTATGCTTTTTGCCACTGCATTATGCATAGAATTTTTTAAATATCATACTACCAAATTAGGACAAAAACAACAGAAAGTTTTTTGGTTTTTTGGGGTTTTTTTATAATTTTTATTTTGTTATATTAGTCACCATACAGTACAACCCCAGTTTTTGATGCAATGTTCCATGACTCATTATTTGAACAGAAAGTTTTTTAAATTGTATGAAATAATAGACTCAATAATGAGCATGACATATAATTGAGCAATATTGTGATAGAGCTATTTAATCAACCTAACATATCAAAACACCCCACTTGCAAGCCCAAGGCTGAGTCAATTAAATTCCTGAATTCATCAAAGTTTGTTTTCAGTGCTCCTCACCCTAAATGTCCATTTTTCATCCAACTAATTTTTGTGGTGGGCTGGCACTGTACTAACTGCATCATTGGATTTCATCTACAAGACACAAAATTACCTGACTTTTTCTGGTCAGAGTGTCTATGAGGACTGGCTTGGACTGAAGGACTTTCTTAGAGGACCTACAAAAGACTGCAAGAAGTCGTCAACCACCTCCAGTTACCCAACACTGTCTACACCTTCTTCCTCTAATGCCCCAGGCATGGTAGGCTTTCAATTGTCCCAAGACACATTGGCAACAGTGTAGGTAGCTTCCTTGCTGATATCATTTCCAAAGCAGGTTCAACGACACATAACAGAAAACTGAACTTAGGATGGCAAATAGAGACCTGTTTGTTTGTTTTCACACAATAAGAGGTCGGAACGCTGAAAATCCTGGGCTGGTGTGTCAGTGTCACAGTGGCATTGGTACAATGCCTTGCATCTCTGCTTTGCCACATGCTTGGGGTACAGACTCAGTCTGTGTAGTCTCAGACACTATGATGCTGGCACGGACAGGAGGAAGGGGGAAGGGCAAGGTGAAAGGCACATGCCAGATGAGCCTGGCTCTCACCCAAGGAACCTCCCTGAGTGTCCAATGCTGACATTTCTATGTATATCTCACTGTACCAAACTGCATCATGTTGCCACCCCCAAACAAAAAAGGAAGCAAGTGAGTTTTTGAGCTGGGCACTTTGTTATCTGGAAAAATAATCGGGATTATGACAGTAATAATAGAATAGGATTGAGTTGTCAACTCTCAGCCTGCTCCACTCACATTAGTCATGCATGGGAGAATCCTCACACTGCTTGCGACATCTTGCCTCTGCTTAACCAATTTCATAATTTGGAATCTGTTGACTGCAATGCTGATATATAAGGACACTTTTGGTTATAAGTAAAAAAAAATCAGTTCAAGTATAAAAAACTTAGCCTAAGTGTAAAAAGAAATTTAATAAGTTCACATAAATTAAAAGTCTGGAGTATACTGGCTTCAAGTATAGCTAAATCCAGGAGCTAAAACAGTGTCATCTACCTCCTTTTCCTTCTTTTCCTCTTTTTCCTCTTCCTCTTCTCTTAGACAAGCTTCTATGTAGCAGAGAAAATAAAATGGCTGCTGGCCATCCACATTCTATAAAGAGTATTTCCCGCGGAAAGAGTGGTTATGAATGATATTGAGGCTCCAAAGATGAATGATAAATTATCTTACTGTTAAGGAGTTCACAAGTCTAGTGGAAATGCTTTATTTTTTTGAGTGAATCAAGTCATGTAAGTAAAGTATTATACTCCCACTAAATTGAAATAATTTTAAAATACATTGTTCATTTCTAGAACATACTCGCATCCATCACTGTTAAATAAATATCCCATCAACTCTAAGACCATAAGACTGAGCATCATATTCCAAAAGGTATTCCAAAAAGCAGAGGCTCTGGCATGTTACATAGAAAAGGGGTTCCATGCCAAATGAGTGTCAGAAACCATGCAGACTGCATCCTATTCTTACAGTTTTAAAATGTTCATTAACATATTAAGAACTCCAGTAAGTCCTAAAGTTAGGAAACCCATATAATTTTATATAACCCAGCATTGTCTAAATTTTACCATGCAAGAGTTTTTGGAGTTGAATGAACAGAATGAACAAAAACCAGCCCTACAAAGCCGGCCCTGGATTTGAAAGAAATTGTGAGAGGCAGGAAAGAAATGAGAATTACAATTTACACTTTATAATGTGTCACATGATCTGCCTCTTACCTGTAAAGACATAATTCCATATTCATGCCATAATACAAGTCATAACTATAGCAAAGGTAAGCAGGGACCAAAGCAGTGAAAAGATGAGAGAATGGTTCACTTTGGTATTTACTGGGAGATTGAGTTATTTCTTTTAGAAGCAGCTCTGTCTTCCAACAGGAATCTAAGTGCATTTTGACAGGAGGTTGCTGAATGGTTCATGTTGTTTACGATACAGTGTTTCAGTTACTTAATTATACACTGAAGTACCTAGAAATGAAATATCTCTTTTATGTACAACACACCTAATAGAGCATTGTCTAGGTTGAAACTACACAGCTCTCTTTGTATTCAGGCATGTCGTTCAGTGGCTTATACATTAATAGGCTGTGTACTTGATGTTGACAATAACTATAAGCCTTCAGCAAAAACTAAACTGGTCTAGTGACCCTCTCTTGGCACACGTCCTGCTTCCCTACATTCACACCATCGTGCAAGCTATTCCTCGTATGTGAATGCCTAAATCTGAGGCTGATGAAACTCCATCCAATTCCAATCCTATCTCTTCTATGAAGTCATCTCTGAAGTAATAATAATAGTTAATATTTACCAGGCATTTACCATCATGGTAAGTGCTTAGCACACCTACTTTGATTTTGATCCCCATATACCTTAAAGCCCTATGGGGTCAGTGTAATAATTATCCCCATTTTATAGGAGTTCTAGACATCATGTTCTGATCACTTCCCAAGAATCATTTTGGAAATTTTCCATTGATGCATGGCTCTATAGATAGAATAGGAACTGTCCCCATCCCTTGACCACTTTGACACAGCACTAGCTATAGGTGTTTTGTGTCAGATTCAAACATAAAAGGTTATACAGAATGTGTGAACTAAGGCTGGCTATTGAGGGACATGGTAGGTTGTTGAAATCAAGTAAACACGAGCTTACTGGGGCACATGGACCTTGAAAATCATCATCACCTAATTACTCTCTAAGCTGGCCAGTCTGGATCAGATGCCATATATATATATATATGGTCTGTTACATCAAAAGAAAGATGCAGGAATCCATTCACTGAAACTGATATTGTGCCTTTAAAAAGTATTTGATTTCAGCATTTAAAATACTGTGCTCCACTGGTTTAATTTTTATAAATGTTCCCTCTCTTATAGATCTTCTCAATAGCCACATCAGAGGAAAGTGAAGCAAGAATAAGCTCCTCATTCAGGCACTCAGTACACTCCTGCTTGATTGGAATGGATATTGTACATAATATGTCCCTACAGATGTTTCCTCCAGTGGGGCACATTGAATTTCATTTAAATGCCAAGGCACAAAATCTAAAACAATGTGACTTTAACAAAAAATCTGATGAGGAATTTGATGAGAAAATGGCAAGAATTCCTGTGGCATTTGGGTAACAATTTCAAGCCTTCATTTTAATAGAATAAACAGGATCATATTTCATTCAAATCTGGCAATGAGATGAGCTTTGGGTATTACATTGATATAAACCAATAAAGAATTTGCAAATTTGAAGCACTAATTAACAGACACAATATTAAATGAAAAAAGTTTGCTCCAGGGGCAAATATATTTTGAAGACTTTAAACTTTTATTAAAAGACATTTTTTGAATCACTTCTTCTGTAGTTTACTCTTCTGCTGGTTTTTACAAAATATGGGAATATTGTGATATTTTCAAACTGACACATTCAGCACAGTATCTGATACCCTTTTTTACCATTTTGAGGCAATACATCAATGTCATAGTGTTTTGAAACGTACAGAAAAATAAGCCAAAACATGAGCCCAAATATCACAGAATAATCAGAGCAGGCTTCATTTAAGATACTTCATCAGTGGTTAGAGTCCAACAAACTGTAGTCTGGTGTTCAAGTTGACCCTAATAGATACATCCCATAACAATTATTAGAGCCATTCCTAGCATATATCAAATTAGGCCAACTACCACCAAGGGTAAGGGTGGATACTCAGAAAGGCAATCATAATGGCAGGAGGATATGGCTCCACCATCTTGGATTGGAAGAGACTTGAGATTTTTTTAATATAATCAGATAATTCACTTAATTCCACCACTCCTATGTCAAGGGCATCCACCCAAACATCATGTGAATGCTTTTGTGACTTCTTGTCCCCACAGATGTTTCTGGGATGCTAATTTGAACCCTAATTCACCTAGATAAAAATGTGAAGGAAGGTGGAGGGATAGGTGTGAGAAAATACAGTGGACTGAGGTCTTGCAAGCAGATAATAACGCTTCTTAAATAAACAACCTATTAATTTTCAACTCCATGCAAAAATTATTTCATGACAGTTCTAAAGGAAAAACTCTCTGAAGCCTGTAGCACACAAATACACTACAGAATGTTCTTCACCTCACTGCAAGGTTGTACAGAGCTACTTTCTTGAGACTACAATATCTAAGACATATGTATCTAAGGATTCATACTTCAGAAAATGGGAACATCAGCCAGAATGTTAAAGAATCAAATATGTAAAAACTGACTTTCACATAAACTATTGTGGGCTGGCTCTGTGTGTGTGTGTGTGTGTGTGCGCACATACATGGAATTATATATCTTTGAATGTGTGTATTTGTAAACAAGGAGTTATTTTGTCCTAAGCATGCATTCAGCACAAGTCAGATGGTGTTAATACTACCTGATCCAACAATTTTGCAATCTGTGCCCCACTTACAGGTTTTCACAGAGAATTAATTTGTTTGCATTATAACTAAATACCACATTCTCTAAGATGAAAGAAAAGGGGGATTAAGTATAATATAAGGAGACTTATATATACTTTAACCTCATATAAGAAAGGTATTACTACATCTACATACAAATGGGGCAAGTAAGACCCAGAAAGGTTAAGTAACCAGCCTAAGACCACACAACTAACAAATAAAAGAGCAAAGACCAAGTAAATTTGGCTCCAGAAGCCAGGCTTTTTCTCACTCTACCAGAACATCATAAAAATTACTTAAAAAGTGAAAGATTGAATCAAATTAGTTAAACCATCAAATAACTAATTTAACTCATTTTAATTCATTTATCACTCAGAAAATTATATCTGACCTAGTGCCAAGAATGTCTGTTTCATGAAAGCTGTGAACCAGATTTTGATAAAGAAAGCTTAGGAAAAAATGTGTGCTCAACACCCTGCCCCCTTGGTGTGCCATGTTATCAATTAGAACCTTATTCCTAGCTCCATTTTACCTCACTCTTTTTTCTATTTTTCCAATTTGTCATGTTTTACATACCCTTGTTCCCAACATGCAATTCCTTCTGGAAGAAAGCATACTATAAATAAATTTTCTTCTAGTGCATTAATCAGAACTTAATAGGTCAACCAGTATTCTGAGTACCATTTTCCATCCCCCTAGTTTTTGAGACAAGGGATATTTCATTGGCATGTTTATACTGTCCTAAACACAAATAAGTGATACTGTATTGTATTATAAGATCTCTTGAGTTTATATCATGGTATTTAAGTACTGTCAATTGTACATCAGAGATTTAAGTTATGGGATATCAAGAGTAAGTATAAACATCACTCAAAGTCTTTATCTCTTCTATTGGGGAAGGAGTTCGTGCATTTGCAGTTATACAGGAACTACAGTCTTGTTATTGTGTTTATTTGGAGATTAAGCATATTTTAAGGATATGTGTATGAGCACCAAGTTAAAAGGGGGTGGGTTTGTAATGGTTAATTTATGTGTCAATTTGACTGGATTATGGGGTGTCAAGGTATTTGGTTAAACATAATTTCTGGATGTGTCTGTGACAATGTTTCTGACTGAGATTAACATTTGAATCAGAAGACTGAGTATAGCAGGTTGCTCTTCCCACTGTGGGTGGGCCTCATCTAATCAGTTGGAGACCTCAATAGACTAATAAAGGCTGAGTAAGAGAGAATTCTTGCCTCTGCCTGAATGTCTTCAAACTAGGACATCGGTCTTCTGCCTTTGGTCTTAGATTTGGACTAGAACTTACACCATTGGCTCTCCTGCTCTTAGGCTTTGGACTCACACTGGAACTTTACCATCAACCCTCTTAAGTCTCCTGCTTGTTAACTGCACATATTGGACTTCTCAGCCTCTAAAATCAGGCTAGCTAATCCCTTATGGTAAATCTCTTTTTATAATTTATATATATATATGCATATATAAATGTATATATATGTTGCAGTTTGGGGGATGTAATGAATGCATTTTTCATGTGAGAAGGATGAATTTCAGGGACCCAGGAGTGGGATATGTCAACATATAACTGAAACATATGTTGAAATTCTAACCCAAATGTGGTGATATTTGAAGATGGGGCCTCTGAGAGGTAAATAGGGTTGGACTGATTGGATCATAAGGGTGAGACCTCCATGATAGTATTAGTGTCCTTATAAGAAAAGATATCAGAGAGCTTGCTTGTTCATTCTCTCTGCATGTATGCACTTAGGAAAAGTCACATGGGAATATAGCAAGAAGGTGGCCATCTGAAAGCTATAAAGAGAGCCCTCAACAAACCCAACCATGCTGGCACGCTGATCTCAGATATCTAGCCTCCAGAACTGTAAGAAAATTAATTTCTGTTGTTTAAGTCACCCAGTCTATGGTATTTTATTATGGCAGTCCAAAAAGACCAAGATACATATTTTTAAAGGCCACAGTAGAATTCTGTCAGTTCCTGAGTGTGTCTTTTTCAATTATACATTCCAGAACTAAGGGAATAACCACAGGATGGGTTTGTGTCTTAGTCCCTTCAAGCTCCTATAGTAACAATACCATAAACTAGATGGCTTATAAACAATAAAAGTGTATTTCTCACAGTTCTAAAGTCTGGGGAGTCCAAGATCAAGATGCCAGCAGATTCGATGTCTGCTGAGAGCCCAGTTTTTTGTTGATAGATGGTACCTTCTTACTATGTCCTCACATGGTGGAAGGAGCTTGGGAGCTCTGTGGGGCTCTTTTTTATAAGGGCACTAATCCCATTTATGAGGGCTCCGCCCTCACAAACTAAGCACCTCCCAAAAGCCCCACCTCCCAATACCATCACACTGGGCATTAGGTTTCAACATATGAATTTGGACTGGGGGGGCAGTACACAAATATTCAGTCCACAGCAGTTTGGGAACCCACTGAACCCACTGTGAAATGGGCCTGGGCTAAAATTCCATTCATCACTCACCTCCTTAAGCTTCAATTCTGACTCGTAGACCACAGTGACACTTCCCATTTTCTGGAATTAATGTTAGTTCACAGCCAGCCCCCAAAAGTGTGACTCTTTTCTTTTTTTCTCTTTTCAATGCACACTAACCCTGGTAAAAGGCCATGGGATCCTTTAGGAAGACTGGGAGAAAGATTAACAATATAAATTTAGGCAATGTAGCAGGGCCCTTCATCAAGGAGTCCTGGCCTTTGCTTCATTTATGAGGTTCTGGGTCTATAAACTGGCTCAAGCCTGAGAACTGATTGAGGGTTCCTGACTCTCCGCTTTGATGATTCAGTTACACTGCTATTCACTTGACCTAGAACTCTCTCATTTAACAGATTAAGTAAGAGTTTAGTAGCCTGCCCATCCATTTCACTGCTAGGGACACCATGATCAACTAGCCAATACCATAGGTCTATGCAAGTCAAGATTATTCTGAATACTGCTTTGATTCTATTGGCCATTATCTTAACCACACCCCCATGGTCTTTAGCAATTAAGGGCCACCACATGGCCCCTGCCACCCTAGGATTCAGTTATCCCCACTGCATTTAGTTGTCCAATTCAACAGTAGCAATTTCCACTGTAATTTCTGAATTACAAGGAAGAGTGACTATAGACTTCAGGATGCTGGGGCTCCCTTCACAAGTTCACCACAGTGGTGGTGAAAGGTGTGCTCTCTGGACTCTTCTAGGGTAGATGAGCAGGGCTTACATGATAAACCCACTCTACCCTGCCAGGGTCGTGTGGGTCAGTGTGTATGAATGTGCGGCCCAGAGGGAAGGGGGCAAACGACAGTATTTAAGAATTAAAATAAAACAGAACTCTCAGAGTTTTTCATTACAAAGTGCTTTATTCCTTACAGTACTAATTCTAGCAAACCACAATCTTAGAAGCAAGGACCTGGCTCTTTCTTTTAGTTGAATATAGTCTTTCCAAGGTTGGGACACCTCAGTACCCTTCGCAAAGATAGTGTGCATTTTCCCTGTCTTCCAAAGATAGTGACATCGCTTTTTTTCCATTTCCAAGCAAGAGGTAAGTGCCTACAAATATAAATGAGCCACAGCTTGCAGATGAAGGGCCTGATTGTCTTTTCAGACACTGGCATGAATCAAAGCCAAAGGGGAGGAAAGTATTGCCCGTCCAGCATTGATACTATCAACAAAACTTGAAGAAATTGAATTCTGTATTTAAAATGTCATTAACTGTGAAAATAATTTAACTGGCATGCTGAAGAACAAAAAACAAATTAAAAATTCTTACCCCAATATCCATTCTAATAGTTTAGATTTACCAGTACACAGAGCAATACAGAGCTATTTTTTTTTAATTAAACTTGCATACCTTTAAATTAAAAAATCATCTGGGAAAATGATTTGCATATTACACAGTTTAAGTGCTAAGACTGTGATGGGTTTGCCTCCTAGGCTGGTGCATTTGAGATATAAACTTTAAAATTTTATTTTAGTGAATACTGTTTATATCTGCATTCTGATCATGTATAAGGCTATTTTTCTTAGAAAATTTTGGAAACATTTGGTTTTACATAATAAAAAAAAAGGGGGAACCAACAGTTTATTTTCTGCCCCTTCATCTATGGGTACTCTTTAAGTTCATGAATATGGGTATCAATGAGTCACTTTATATCATTCATGGACAGATATGGAAAGTTTGAATTTTAAATATCAAACATTGTTTTTTAATTCCAACTGGTATCTATGATTGCATATACCATCTTATTTTAACGATCTACTTATGTTTCTGCCTGTCCCACTAGACTGTGAGCTTGTTGAAGACAGTGATTCTTACTCAATTTTTCATATCCGGTGGCTAGCACGATCCCTGGCATGAATCTCTATGGGCAGGATATTTTCAGCTTCTAAGACCTCCATATGAAGGTTTTTCTTTAGTTCTTATAATTGAATGGAATGTAGCATTACAGTAAAATTCAGATGAAAAAAATCCACAACACCATCCAGCTAGCAGGCTGACTGCTCCCTTGTCTGCAACCTCTAGTAGCATTACGAAAATAGTACTTTATAGTCATTGAATCCTAGAAAATCTCCATTTCCAATCTGTATAGAGGCCAATGCAGCAGTCCAGGAGCAGAAATTCTGGGAACCCTGCTACTGCCTCTAAGACCCAAGCTGCCAACCCTATCTCCATCTTCTTATTTTTTTTTTAAACCCCTCCATCTTCTCACTTTTTTTTAAACCCCTGATATGTAGAATTTAATTATCATGCACTCCAGTTCATGACACGTGGCTATCATATGTCGGGACAAAAAACAAAAACAAAAACAAAAAAACCCACCCATTTTATTTTTGCTATAATATATTGGATACATATTTCCTTAGACATACATGTTTCCTCAAAAAGTAGAGTGTGGCTTAGTTTATTTAAACTTAAAATATAATCTTATGTAGGCGATATTTAAGTACTAAATGTACTAATAATTACATACTGTTTCCTATGTGTTCACTAAACATTATGCTTTTGGTTTCTGTTCATTTTGCATGTAATTGAGTGAACATAATTCATTACTTCTGACTTCTGTATCCCATCATATGCATATACCATCATTTACTTAGCCACCTTTTTAATACATCCTAATCCTTGCTACTACAAATATCCTACAATGGACAGATGTTTCCACTTGTGGACTTATCTACATGCTTCATTTCTTTGAGTAGTATCAGATCTCCCTCCAGGATGGCTGTACCAGTTTATACTCCCATCAGCGTTCTTGTAAGTTCTCGTTTCTCCCTATCCCTGCCAACACCTGACATTACGCATTTTTTAATCTCTGCCAATTTAATGGATATAAAAAATTAACCCGTGTAAGTAATGGCTGGTGCGTTATTTTGTAGTTAGTAGTTGCTGCTCTAAAGCGATGTTACTGGTTTTTGTTGCAACGAGAGCTGGCATTCTTGTCTTGCTCTCACCCTCACCCTCAAAAGGAAAATATCTAATATCTCCAAGGAGCAGGATCCTTGCTGCATTTTTTCAGTGGATAGACGTTTTAAAATTAAGGAATACTTATTATTTTTCAAAAAGGTTTCTTCAGTAAGTATTAAGAACTTAATGTAAAAGAGTCACTGTTCTAGGACCTACAGATAAAATAGTGAACAAAATTGACAAAATCCCTGTACTCCAAGATCTCAGGGTAGGAAAACCAGAAAATAAACAAGATAAGTAAGGTAGATGGGAATACCCACTAGATCAAGAGGCTGAACTAGCACAACTTCTGGATCCCTCCCCTAAGACCAATCCCACTAAAAATATCAAGATATTGAGAAAATTTTGAGAAAACCCATGGGGCATGGCTGTTGGTGATGGAAGAAAGTGGACAGATTCACAAAATGTCTTAGAAAACATAGTTGGTGACTGTGTGTCCAATGAGTTCTAAAAGACGAAGCGGCAACCATTGTGGTGATGGTGACTAACTTCCTAAAAGTCAAAAAAAATCATGTGAAACCAGGACAATAGCCATACCACACACATGACATCTTTAACCTTACTCCTACCAGAGATTAAATATACAAACTGTATTAAAACTGGTATTAACATAAATAGAATTAATCACAAATCTCTCAATAATATGTTTCCCGTTTGTGAGGAGATCCTCTGAAGTGCATTTGGCATTATTGCCAGGTGTTCATAACTATTTTAGAAGTTCCTAGACTGAGATTTTTTTTTAAGATTTTATTTATTTATTTGACAGAGTAAGAGAGGGAGAGAGAGCCAAGTAGGAGGAGCAGCAGAGGGAGAGGGAGAAGCAGACTTTCTACTGAGTAGCGAGCCCGACATGGGGCTCGATCCCAGGAGCCTGAGATCGTGACCTGAGGCAAAGGTAGACGCTTAACCTACTGAGCCATGCACGTGTCCCTAGACTGAGATTTTTTTTGTTTAATAAAAAAAGAAAACTAGGTTTCATTTTTGTCAAACAGGATGATCAGCTACCAATCTTAGGTGAGGATTCCCACTGTTTGAAGGATGGCACAGATCGCAACAATGCCAACCACCAGAAAGAGGAACCCACAGACACTGGCCCACTGCATCTTCTATGGGTTCAGAATCCCCAGGAAAGACCTCAACACACAAGACACCAGTCAGAAAAATGCTTTACTCACCAAAAGAAGAGATAAAGCAAGATCAGTGTCTGCACTGTGAGCCAGTTTCTCATAGCCAAGGGGTCTCTCCCAACAGCCTATGCAGGACAATGGACTGCACAGACTCCTCTCAGGCTGCAGAAGAGTGGAGAAGAATAGGGTTGGCCAGGTGCCACATGACAGACACTTGATAAGCAATACAAGAAATTCACTGTGCATCCAGGACAGGGAAGATTTCTCCTGATAAGGAAGAAGAATCTAGGGCCAAGCAATAGCTTAGTACCCAGCTTTCCTATTAGGGAATACTCCAGGCCCAGGGCACTGATTGGGCAATCCCCAGGTGTGCAACAGGTCACAAGATGACTGCTTCCCCAGCAATTTTTATAGACAGCCACAATTTATTCTTTTTCCATTCTTAAGTACTTTTTTACATGACCATCAGAAGGGCCACTGATAGGAAATCACAAACACTATTTAGAAAAAGCTATCCAAGTGTTGTATGACAAATTCAGATTTTCTAATCCATCCTTCTTCTCCAACACATGACATGTTAATTAAGAAAAACTGCTGATCTGGGGGCTCCTGGGTGGCACAATCAGTTAATCGTCCAACTCTTGGTTTCAGCTCAGGTCATGATTTCATGCGTCATAAGATCAAGGCCCATCCACCCTCCCACCCCCACCTTATCCAGGCCTTGTAGGGCTCCACGTTCAGCAAGAAGTCTGATAGAGATTCTCTCCCTCTGCCCCTCCCCCACTTGTTCTTCAATCTCTCTCTCAAATAAATAAATAAATCTTAAAAAAGAAAAGAGAAAAAAGAAAAATTACTGATTTTGGAAATAGAAAAAAAAATTAAGTCATACTGATTTGCAGTGTATCAAAACAAGTATATCACAGAGAGTAAAGGTAGGAAATACAACAAAAATTTCATTGAAAACAAAAGTATTCCCCCCAAAAATGTTTTACAACCTCTCAAAAGCTGCAGGTGGGTTATGGAATTCTACCAGGTCAAGTAATTTCAGTCTCTGTTTGGAGACGAAATTGCTTAAATCTTTATCACTACAGTGCTTACCACATCTGAATCAGAACAGCGTTGATAGATACCTGCTAAAAACCTCCTCTCAAACTTAAGAGCTTATTGTCACTGGTCCCCAGAGGACTGTTCATTTTTATGAGTTTACATATGTCAATTATACCTTATTTAATGGGCTTGATCTATTTAAGACTATCAACAAAACTTGTATCAAACTGCAGACAGGCAAAAAAAATCTAATACGCTACCAGTGAGAGGATCCATGGAAATAGACTGAAAAGGTCAAAAGGAATTTAATGCAGGCTTCTTTTAAGCACTCTAGCTGTTGAGTGGAAAGCTGTCTATTCCTGAGAAGGAAGAAGAGGTCTAATTCCCAAGTATATAGAGCTAACACACTATGGTTTCTAAAAACATACTCAGAAAAACAGGACTCAGACTTCTAAAAGACAAAATACACTGCTCCTAAAATGTAAAGGCCACACTATGAGACTCTGTAACCCAGTTTTGGACTATAATCTAGTGTTTATAATACTTTGGTAAACCATGCTACTATCACATTCGAGTTTTCAGTTATACTCTTGCCACATTTGTGGCTATGTATGTGTCTCTCACTCTAAAGTGCAAAGTTGTTTAGGGCCAGGAATCTAGTGTAATGGAAATAAGATGGATTCCAACGATGGAAGACTTGAGGTTGAACTTCATATATGATACTTTTGTGTACTGGAATTTAGGCAAGTCTCGGAGGCTTGGTTTTATCCTCTCTAACTGAGGATAGCCACATAGTTACTCCCCAAGGTTTAAAATCAGTAGATGTCTGAGAAATAAATGGGTACATTCTAGAGTGTTCTACAAATACTGATGAGTATTATTGCATATCCTTGTGTCCCCCGAGTAGCACAGCGTTGTGAACGTTCATAGCACTCACTACCTGGTTGTTGACTGGAACACACTCATTTAAAACAGTGAATTCATCTTATACTACAAGAACTGGGAGGTTTCCAGGGCACCTGGGTGGCTCAGTCAGTTAGGCGGCTGCCTTCGTCTCAGGTCATGATCCCAGGGTCCTGGGATCGAGCCCTGAATCAGGCTCCCTGCTCGGCATGGAAGCCTGCTTCTCCCTCTCCCACTCCCCGTGCTTGTGTGCTCACACATTCTCTCTCTCTCCTCTCTGTCAATAAATAATAAAATCTTAAGAAAGAAAGAAAGAAAGAAAGAGAGAGAGAGAGAGAGAGAGAGAGAGAGAGAGAGAAAGAAAGAAAGAAAGAAAGAAAGAAAGAAAGAAAGAAAGAAAGAAAGAAAGAAAGAAAGAATTGGGAGGTTTCCTCTTCATGAGCCACATTTCAGGGCAGAGAAAACTCAGATTGTGAAGCCAGCCTAGTTTTCCCAATGACCCACAGCATGTTTAGTGACCTTAAGCTGTCCCTCTGGTGTCCAAGAGTTTATTGTTCCCCCAATATAACCCCAACTCCTCTGCTATCCTCAGTTGTCACTTCTCAGAAATCTTATTTCCTAAAACTCAAAAGGTCTCAGTTAGTTAACTGGGTAAACTAAGCTTTGCAAATAAGGAAGAGAATAGAGGACCCCATAACACTCCCCTTCCTGCCATTGTCTCAGTATTTCCCATTTTATATATATCAGATAATTTCTCACAAACTTTGGATCCCACCCCGAGCAATATTTAAAGCCTGCTTTAAAACATTTTAAAAGTATATTCAGTTGTTGTATTTAATGGTGCTATAGCCTTTCAAATTTTTGTAATTATTATAAAAACCTTAGGTTCCACCCGGACAAATCTGGGGCTCCACTGGTAGTGTAATGACCACCAGTTAAGACTCACAAATCTAACAAATGAACAATGATTCCTAATAAATACTTAAGCTAAAGCAGGACATATTCTTCAGATGTATTTTCTTCAGGCAAGTCTTTAGAGGTCTTGTGCCAGAGGTTTTTCAAAAGCTCACAAAGACAATAAAACTCTATTATATGGTATTCTTCTCTTCTTGAGCTCAAGGGTGCTCCATGTCAAATCAGAAAACCATAATTAGGTGTAAAGAATATGGAGTCAACCAGTGAAAATTTGAATATCTATAACTCATTAGTAATGTGATTGCAGACAGGTTGCTTCGCTTCTCTAGGCTATAAAGGGGGAAATAAAAGCACCCACCTCTTGCCCTACCCCAAACCCGCTGGGGCCTTTAGAAAAAGCTACTCCTTCCTCAAAGTATTTTACTGTGTGCCAGAAAATTGTCATTTTATATATACACACACACGCGTGTATATATACATATGTATGTATATATGTATGTATGTATATATACAAATGTTCATCAACCACCAATGTGAATGATACTTCCTACAGTTTATGTGGTGTACCACCTGCAAAGCCATGTGTGGTGTTAATCCCTTCTTCCTAAGTAAGTGAGATTTTATCTTGCCATTTAAAGCATTTAGAACAATTTCTATACATTTCTATCATCATCATCATCATCATCATTATTTAGTAAAGCCCACCCTACACACCTATGATACAAAAAAAAAAAAAAAAACAAACCTATAGCATTAATACAGTCCTTCCCAGACAATAATATAACATCATTATAATCAAGTTCCACTGTACAAATGCCTTGCACTTCCTAAATGAGAAAAGCAAACAGAAGCATTAAAACCATTTTCTAAACACTTTTCAATATTTTAGAGTCTGGTAAAACTAGTCGATCCAAAATGCTTGCACTGCCAACACATACTTACCAATACCACTCTAGTCTGGCTTTTCTCTGTCTTCTCATACTAACAAAAAACAAGAATGTTAACTATAGCAAAGTATGCTTATAGTTCAAATCTGGACATAGATTCTCAGGAAAAGCAAGTACAAAATAAATAAATAAAAAGGAGAAACAAAATATATTGAAATTATATTCGGTTCTCCTGCTGAATTGAAATAAAAATTTCTTCAGAAAGCTAAAATTTGCTTGTTTGTTCCCTTTGGTTTGGTTGGGTTAATTTTATTTGTTTTTAGGGTAGAGTAGGATTGTTAAGGATTTGGAACAGGGGACAAGTACCTTTCATTTTTAAACAGATTGGGTTTACAGACTGATATTAATTTGCATATAGATATGTGAAAGAAATCTTTGAGCTCCAACCTCATGGCCATACGCTAGTCTAGAAGCAACTTCATTCACATTAAATGCAGGGGAAAAGAGCGTGTTTATAAACGGAAAAAGAAATAGTTTATAATTAAGCAGAGCTGAATGCTCTAACAGACAATATGCAAGGAATAAAGATGAAAAACATTTCAGTCCTTCTTTTGCTTTCTTGGTCTAACACATCTCTCCTTGATGAGCTAGTCTGACCACAGCTGGGCTTTACATTTCTGTAATTAGCACAGCAGAAGCCCAAGCAAGGGCACGGCTTTTCTTCTTCTATTGTTTGCACGTTGGGGGGCAGGATTCTAAATGTCAGATGCTTCTTCCTATTACAAAGTGGCCTACTAGCTCCTTAAAAACCAGTTTGAAAACCTTTCAAGAATCATTGAAAGGGGCCCCATATCCCACATTAGGTAGAGATTGTAGCAGCAGGGACCTCCAAAGGGCTTGTCAGTTTCCTTAGGAAAAAAAAAACAGAATAAAAATAAATGAGCTTTTAGGCTGCCTTGCGGAAAGCTCTGGTGTAAATTTAAAGGTACTAGACCCTGCCCCTTGATTTCATATTCATGTCATTCCACAGAAGAAGAGAGGCTTTCTTTTAAGTCAGCAGAGAAAGCGGGAGGAAAAGCCAAATCGTGACTTCTGTGTGTGAGTTTTATAATTCCTAGACGTTCATTTTCATACCTACTTACTGACAGCTAAGTCTCCTAAGTCAGTAAATAACCTAAGAAGAAGTTTGGATTCTTGTTTTCCTGACAGTTACATAATATGTAGGTCCTGTAAAACACTCGGCACTGATTTTATATCACTAGAAAACTGCCGGCTATCCAGACATCTAAAAGTTTTATATAGTCCTAATTACTGCAGTGTAGGGTGGTAGGGAACTAAATCAACTGTTCCATTTTTTTTTTCCCTTGTAAGTTGCCAACCCCACGAAATAAAACTGAGGATTAACTTCAATGGGAAAGAAACCCTACGTTGCTTAGGTTATTTGAAAAGTCCACGTAACTTGGACACACACTCTCATCTTCTTTTTCTGTTTTTCTGGGTTAGATGAAACCCTAAAGACCATGATGAAAAACAGAAAAGGGGTCATTATTCCGAGAGCCCTGCAGGCCAGACTTGTCTAAGGACCTGTGGCCCATTACTGAGTAACACGGTATAAAATTCCACAAAACCAAAGAGCAAGATCACAGATTCGTAACTCGAATGGCCACAATCAGGGTGACGGTGCGAACGAGGATAGAGTATAGAATCATGTAGGCCAATTTTTCACCCCTGGTGGGTCATGCTCCCACCCCAAGTTTGAGAACCATTACATCAGACAAAATTTCCTAAACTCTTCTTTACTTTTCCTCTACTTGAAAGGGAATAAAATGGTGTCACCACCACCATGACAGTCTTAATGGAAAGGTGAAATCCTATTTAGAAGATAGGAATCACTTTACTGACGAGTGAGAATGTCTTTCTCACTTATCAATAATCTCCTCAAGCAGCCAAATGCTTACCTGTGGGGTAGTTTTTAATTTTTAGAGAATGAAATGAAGAAGACAGCTTAAGGAGAGAAAAAGTCATTAGAAAGAAGAGTAGCACCGTGTAGTTACGTGAGTCTGCTCCACCCTTAACCTCCATCTCTGGTGATAATGCTCACCACTCCCCCGAACTTCCATAATTTCTCTTCAAACTAACAGTTATTCTGTCTACAGCAGAAAAGATATTGTGGAGAGTCACAATGCAACGCATGGATTTGGATCCATTCTGTGTCCCTTCCGTTATATATGTGTTTTTATGTGTTCACCTGCATGTATGTGTGTGCATGTGTGTGCACGCAGGCATGTGTAGGTGCCTGTACAAGCATCAAGTCTCAACAATATAGCTCAGTGCTGTCCATCAGAACTTTCTATAATGGTGGAAAAGGTCTATATCTTCCCTGCCCAATATGGCAGCCACTAGCCACCTGTAGCTGGTAGGCACTTAAATTAAAATTTTAATTTGAAATTCAAAATTATTTAATTTAAAATTTAATTTTTTAAATTATAATTTTAAATTAATTTAAAGTTAAATAGCCACATGTGATAAATACTGGCTACTATATTGGACAGAGCAGGTATAGAGGAACAACGTCCTTATTAGATATAATAATAGCGCAAGTTGGCACAGGTATATAAATGTTCCAGTTGTCCACAGATCAATCTCAAATACATAGAACAGTAGACTGTATATACTATATATAATATGTATATACTAGCATACTAATGGATGAGTCTTAATCAGCTCATTCATCAGGAACAAGCTATGCAGTCATTAAGGAATTCAGGATTCCAGCGACTCCCATGGCTGTTCTAAGGATTATCGTTCCATTTAGCTCAAATAGGAGAAAGCTGGGAGGAGGCTATATCAGAGTTTCTGATAGATCAGGCCTCGAAATAGAGTACTTCCACTTAATATTTCATTGACCAGAACTCAGTCACATGTACATCTATCAGCAAACATCAAAAATATAGCTTTGTATTCAGAAAGAAGGGAAACAGATTTTGGTTACCAACTAACAGTTTATGCCACTACAAGTGATCTTTTCTTTCCATATAAAAGCATACTCTTCACTAAAACCAGAGAAAAGTAAGGTAAGTTTTATTTTTGAAGGGAATACTGAGTATCTTTCCATAAGAAGATATAATAACTAATATTTAAGGTTGAAATATACTCTTCAAGTCCTTGAAAAGGGTTAGTAGGGAAACATAAACTTTATTTATAGAAGATACTGTAAATTAGAGCTAAAACAGATATTCATCATTATCTAGCCATTTGTGAGATAAGTATTGTATACATATGTACTGTGCACACGTGTGTGTGTATGTGTGGGTATGTAACTATACATGTAAAAAGACTAAGATTTTTTTTCCCCCTTCATCCCAAGGTTAAAATTGTTGAATCAGTTTTGTCCCCTTGGGGGCAATATCACAATGAGATAAGGAATCTGAGTCCAGAAAAGTTAGGTTACTTATCCAAGGTCACAAAGCTAATTAGCTGACCAACCAGAAATGATTCTTAGGTGTCTTGACCACCAGTCCAGTGCTATTTCCACTATACTATAGTGAATCCTCACATTAGTTAATGAATACACATATTAGCGTCCCAATTGTCCACAATATAAACAAAAGAGAAAAAAATGAACAATGTCTTATAAGATAGGATATAGTAGCTGATTGGGGTATTTTTGTTTGCTTGCTTAATGACCTGTTTATTTTTCTTTTAGATTTTTTTTTCCCTGTGTAGTAAATAACACAGGAGGAGGTATACCCAGAGTTTCAATAACCATCATCTGTAAAACTGCTGGGAAAAAGGAAATGAAAATCAAGTCAAAGTAAAAGTCACACCCAGTCAGCCCTCTAATGACCAAATGACTTTTCAGGTCAAAATGTGTCTCCACTCTCTTTGCATCCCTCAGTGACAAAGAATGGTGAGTGTCAAGAAGGGTGGTCTACACTTTCCCAGGTACAAATCCAAGACTTGTTTAAAAGTGTCTCAGTGTCGCCAGTACCGAAGGGATCAAGGATGGCTGCTTTTCTAACAAAATAGCATTGCCATTGTTTCCAAACAAGCACCAGCTAATGGGAAAAAATTAAAAACAGCACATCTCAACAAGCACCTATCTGAAACCTCTGTGTTCAGAGCAAAAAACAAGGGACAGATGTCTGTCACATTAGAAATGGCTTACAAAATCTACAAAAGTAATTTCTGGAGCTACTTTAAAATATTTTATACCGGAAAGATGATGGTACTGCTATATACATTAGAATAATTTGACAAGAATAAAGTTGATGGTCCTGATGTTGCATCAGGTTGAAAATAATGACATTATTATCAGGTTTTATTAGGGAATATTGTAACTGTATTTCAGAGTGAGAAGAAACTGCAACTTTTCAGAATTATTTTAAAGTCTTTTAAAGTACCTCCAGAAATAAGCATAATCCAACTTTTCCTTTTAGTAACTTATTAATCTTCCATGGTATGAAAAGTTACATTCTTTCCTTTTAGTAGGACAGGTAAAATTGTCACTTAGAACATCAAAGCCATTAAATTTGTTTTTCAAAAGAATCACCTCTTAGATTCCATAACACTAGCATTCTAGATACTTTTCTACTACCATTGTAATGAAAAAAAAAATCTGGCTAAAATTGAACTATCTGACCTTTGCATTAATAGTCTTGCCTCTTGCCTGTCAAGCTAATAAAGAGTTCAGGGAATCATAAGGACTCATCTGGAAATGATAGAATTTCTGTCTTTGTCTTTCTTCCCTGGACACTAATGGCTTTTTGTCAGTCCTCTTCACTCAGTGTATGACACATGAAGGCTTTCCATTTTAGTTGTCCATTAACTTCAAGCATTATGACAAGAACAAAGCAACCCCCTAAAGAAACTAAACTCAAACACTCATATTAAATTTCTCCAATTCCTCCGCTTATAAGGTGCTGTTTTCAATTGTCAATAATGTTCATAAGAGTAAGCGATATCCATTACTAATTAAAACAAGCTGTTTAAACAAACACAAAAGGTCACCAAGCCTGCAGATCAACATACTCATGCTATTGTTTGCTTTCCTGGTCATTACCATGGGACGATTTGTTTCTATCTTCTCGTCACCTATTTTTCTAAGTAACAAATGTAGGAAATAAGCATACAGAAAGCAACAGTCCACACTAAGTGCCAGGAGGCTCAGGGCTCCAATGTGGCAGTGGATACTGCCTCCTGAAGGTCAGTAATGTGCATCATATCACTACAAATGAAAGCAAAGAAATTTTCATTTATTTTTCCTGAGTTCGTAGGGATCAAAGGCATAAACTACAGGGAAAATGCAGTTTTTATTAGGAAAAGTGACACCTGTAGTTTTCTGTAAGATTTTTAAACAACCTTTTATCTATATGGATGTGCTATTAAGGCACAAATAAAATGTAATACCTTGTCTGACATGCTGAACAATGGCTTATTTTAAAAGTTTTATTTTTGTGCAACTAAGTCCCCTATAAAATATTTTGAAACTATTTGCTCAATCTTTGCTTGAGCTCTGACATTTGAAACTGACTTTTCTTTTAGACTTGAATTCCCTAACAGTATATTAATTACATAGAGGATATAATCTCTGAATTAATATCAAACCAATTGAGTAAGCTGGTATAAAGAGTCAGATAGACTTTTTAAGCTTCTTAATATTAAGTTGTGTGATTCAGTTATTATAATCAATTCCAAGTTATCAACAGAAGTAGAAGGGAGAAATAATTTAAATTAACAAAACCCAGAGATAATTCCCAAGCCTCACTTTAGCCAATAGTATCAACATTGTCCTCCAAAGCTTTTATCCAGAATATTTATGCACAATTGTGTTACTAATTTACAGATTTTTAATTCATCTTATTTAATTTTTTTCTGGCCTAAATTATAGCAGAGGTATAAATAAATCTTGAAGAAACAAAGAGTAGAAAATAATCTTTGTTGCTATCTATTACATTCCTGTCTGAGTGATAAAACCTTTACATACATCATTTCATTTCATTCTGTGAGGCTAGTAATATTACCCACAATTTGAAAATAAGGTTACTAAATCTCAAAGAGTTTACATAAGTTATTCAAAGTCATCCAGCTAGCAAGGAGTAGAATCCATGTAAACACTCCAATTATATAATCAAGTCCAGCAGCCCTAGGAGTTGACTCAACTCAATATGATCCTTTTACGTTAGCTAACCAGAAGACATACTGAGTTTGAAAGTTTTAAATGGTGTTTATTTGCAAGACATAATGGAGTTGCCTTATTCCATTCTAACCCTATGATTATACATATTGTGACTTTGCTTCCAACTTTACAGCATTGTAGTTCTTTGGTGCATGGAAGCACTTCATTAGTTACCATACAGTGAAAACAATACAGCTGGATAGTAATGTTGACTTTGCCATTCAATGCAAAAAAAGAAAAATTCAGATGTCTCTATCTAAAGAGCTATAACATTTAGACATTTGAAAATTGTGGTTCTTATATTCTGAAATTCTGCAATACTTGTAGCCATCAGTTAAACTCCACTTAACTGTAGTCTGCAAAATTAAAAAGTAGGCACTTTTGATACATATAGCATTGTGAAAAACAAGCAACCTCAAAAGCAGAATCTATAGGACAGTGCATTAAAAGTTAAATCTGACACTTTTTCTACTCATCTGAGTAGTCTAGTTAAAAAGCTATTATATCCAGTATAAAGTAAGCCAAGATGAATATGTTTTGCCAAAACTTCAGAACCCACTTATAAATCACCAAATTCAGTATAAACCATCTTCAATAAGTAAAAGCATGAGATACTGTGTATTAAATGTTTCTATATCTTAGGAGAAAGACTAAGATTTGTAGACATTCAAAATAATAAAGAAATAGAATGTTTAACTTAAGAATAAATAAATCAGAATACTGGATTAAATGTCCTTTAATAACCTTAGCTTCTAAAATATAATGAAAAAGACATTTCCAATTTTTTTTTAATTTTCTGAAACATGAAACGTCAAAAAAGAAACTGGAGATACCTTTGATGACAAGAAAACAAAAGTTCATTCAACTTAACTACCTCCGTGCAGACTCTCCATTGCCCTTCATTTTTATTCTTCCTTCCCACTTTCCTGTGCATTAACATATTCACTAGAACCTTATTTGGAAAAAAATCAAAGAGCGCGATATTCAAACCCATCGATTCACGGTATATCTTAGCTACTCCGAGGAAAGGTTTGGTGGCCAAAAGGGTTTACACTGCAAAGCGAAGTGCACCATGGATAACCTGCAAGACTGAATTTCACCAGGCAACTGAGAGCGGACTCTAAAATGTGGGTGCCTCTTGGGGAAGTTCACTTGTGGAGACATAGCTGTGGCTGCCGAGGCTGGGGGGTAGCCTGCAGACGCGGTGGAGCACAAAACCTGAACTTTGAAGTTCGCTATGGTGGGGGACGTACCGGGCTTAAAGGTGCTCCGATGGCGAAGAGGGACACAATTCCAGGAGCGACAGGGTGGCCTGAGGATCCCCGGCGTCGCAGGAAGTACGGGTGGCGCCAAGGTGCTGCGCTCTTCCCAGGGATGGGAGCCGGAAAGCCGGCAGAGAGCCCCAGGTCTCGGTGCCCACATAAATTGCCAACCGCCTCAGGGTAGAGGGACCGCCTTCGTGGACAGGGCTGCCCGGGGGGGAGACCCTCCCCCTGAAGAACAGAGCGGGCCCATGCCTCTGGCGACCCTGAAGTTTGGAACTTTGAAATTTGGTCACTCACCTGAGATAAAAAGGCTCCCACCCCGGCAGGGTGAATGCAGGGTTCAGATGAAAACCCGGGAAGCAAATAGGGTGATTGACTGCTTTCCTGTGAGGGCTCACCGAAGAGTAGAGGACACGAACTTTCAGGTCCAAAGCTGGAGACCAGTAAGTGGCCATTTTTATCCGGCTAGTCAGTGTTCGAATCCTTCAGGGAGCAAAACAGCACCACCTAGTGGAGGCCGCAGCCCTACACCAAGCCCCGCCCCCTGGGCCCTGGAGAAGAATTTCCTCTGAAACACGTCAGCCTGAGAATTGGCCGCCCCCACCCCCAGAAGACCAGCACAATTAGTTCCCATCAACTTTATTGATCGTAGAGTGCTGCAAAGCTTCAGCGATAGGGGAAATAGCATCAAGGTTCCTTTTACTTTTATTCTTTATTTTTCTGTTTTTATTCTTTTTTCATGTATTTTCCTATATTCTCCGATTCCTTTTTTAAAATTCGTTACTATATTTTTAATTTATATATATATGCTTTTCATATATTTTTTACTTTCTTTGTCTACTCTCATTTTATTTTAGTTTTTTAGCATTTTAGTTTTCTAGTTTGGGATCTAGTTTCTAGTTTGGGATTCCTTTAATAAGCAGACCAAAATACCCCTAGGATCTCATCTCTTCTTCAGTTTTCTCATTTTGTGTTTTTGTATTTCTTTTTTCGGGGGGGAGGATTCTTTTTTTTGTTTTTTTGGGTTTTTGTTTTTTGTTTTTTGCTTTGGTTTTTGTTGTTGTTGTTGTTTCTCTTCCTTCTTTTCTTTTCTGGACAAAATGACAAGATGGAGGAATTCACCCTAAAAGAAAGAACATGAGGTAGAACTCACAGTGGGGGATTTAATCCCTACAGACATAAATAAGATGTCTGAACTAGAATTTAAAACAATGATTATGCAATATGTGCCCTCCTTAATACCCATCACCAGCCTATCCCACTGGGTGTTATATGCAAATAATGAATCATGGAACACGACATCAAAAACTAAGGATGTACTGTATGGTGACTAACATAATAGAAAATTATTATAAAAAATAAATAAATAAAACAATGATTATAAAGATACTAGCTGGGCTTGAAAAAAGCATAGAAGACACTAGAGAATCCGTTACTACAGAGATAAAAGAACTAAAATCTTATTAAGCCAAAATTAAAAATGCTATAACCAAGATGCAAACACAAATGGAGACATAAAAATGAAGAAGGACAAAACAGAGGAGCACATCAATGATACAGAAGATAAAATTATGGAAAATAATGAAGCTGAAAAGAAGAAGGAAAAAATAGTAATGGACCATGAAGGTAGACTTAGAGAACTCAGCAACTTAGTAAAATGTAATAGCAGTTGTATCCAGGAGTCCCAGAAGATGAAGAGAGAGATAAAGGGGCAGAAAGTTTATTCAAACAAATTATAGCTGAAAACTTCCTGAATCTGAGGAAGGACACAGATATCAAAATCCAATAAGCATAGAGAACTACCATTAAATTCAACAAAAGCTGGCCATCACCAAGGCAGAGCATAGTCAGATTCACAAAATACACAGACAAGGAAAGAATCCTGAAAGCATCAAGGGAAAAAAGGTCCTTAACCTACAAGAGAAGACAGATTAGGTTTGTAGCAGATTTGTCCACGAAGACCTGACAGGTCACAAACAAGTAGAAGGAAATATCAATGTGCTGAATGGGAAAAATATGCACCCAAGAATTCCTTATCCAGCAAGGCTGTCATTCAAAATAGAAGGAGAGATAAAGAACTTTCCAAACAAATAAAAACTAAAGGAGCTCATGACTGGTAAACCAGCCCTGCAAGAAATTTTAATGGGGACTCTTTGAGTGGAGAAAAAAAGACTAAAAGCTACAAAGCCTTGAAAGGAACAGAGAACATCACCAGAAACACCAACACAATGGCACTAAATTCATATCTCTCAGTAATCACTCTGAATGTAAATGGACTAAATGTGCCAACCAAAAGACATAGGGTATCAGCATGGATTAAAAACAAAAACAAAAACAAGACCCTTCTATATGCTGCCTACAAGAGATTCATTTTAGACCTAAAGACATGTGCAGATTGAAAATGAAGGGATGGAGAACCACCTGCCCTGCTAATGGACATCAAAAGAAAGCCAGAGCAGCCATACTTACAGCAGACTCTCAAAGTAGATTTTAAAACAAAGACTGCAACAAAGAAATTAAGAAAGATGTTATAGCATAATTAAGTGGCCCATCCATCAAGAAGATCTAACAATTGTAAATATTTATGCCCCCAACTTGGGAGCACCCAAATAGATAAATCAATTAATAACAAACACATAAAAACTCATCAATGCTAATACAATAATAGTAGGGGATTTTAACACCCCACTTATAGCAATAGACAGATCATCTAAGCAGAAAATTATCAAGAAAATAATGGCTTTGAATGACACACTAGACTGGATGGACCTCACAGATATATTCAGAACATTTCATCCTAAGGAGTCAGAACATACATTCTTCTCGAATGCACATGGAACATTCTCCAGAATAGATCACATACTAGGTCACAAATCAGGTCTCAACCAGTATAAAAAGGTCAAGACCATACCACACATATTTTCTGACCACAATGCTATGAAATTGGAAGTCGACCACAAGAAAAAATTTGGAAAGACCTCAAATACATGAAGGTTAAAGAACATCCTACTGAAGAATGAATGGGTTAATCAGGAAATCAAAGAAGAATTTTTAAAATACATGAAAGCAAATGAAAATGAAAACACAACAGACCAAAATCTTTGGGATGCAGCAAAAGCAGTCCTAAGAGGGAATTTTATTGCATTATAGGCCTACCTCAAGAAGAAAGAAAAGTCTCAAACATACAACCTAAACTTACACCTAAAGGAGCTAGAAAAGGAACAGCAAATAAAACCTAAAGCCAGCAGAAGGGAAATAAAAAAAAAATTAGAGAAGAAATAAATGATATAGAAACAACAACAACAACAAAAACAGTAGAATGGATTAATGAAACTAAGAGCTCGTTCTCCAAAAGAATTAATAAAATTGATAAACTTCTAGCCAGATTTATCAAAAAGAAAAGAGAAAGGACCCAAATAGATAAAATCACAAATGACAGAGGAGAGATCACAACCAACACTACAGAAATGCAATGAGAATACCATGAAAAATTATATGCCAAAAAACTGGGCAACCTGGAAGACATGGATAAATTCCTAGAAACTTAAAAACTACCAAAACTGAAACAAGAGGAAATAGAAAATTTGAACAGACCCAGAACCAGCAAAGAAATTGAATCAGTAATCAAAAATCTCCCAACAAACAAAAGTCCTGGGACAGATGGCTTCGCAGGGGAATTCTACCAGACATTTAAAGAAGAGTTAATACCAATTCTTCTCAAACTGTTCCCAAAAATAGAAATGGAAGGAAAACTTCCAAACTCATTCTACAAAGCCAGATAAATTACCCTGATTCCAAAACCAGACAAAGACCCCACTAAATAGGAGAATTACAGGCCAATATCACTGATGAACATGGATGAAAAAATTCTCAATAAAATACTAGCAAATCGAATCCAACAGTACATTAAAAGAAATATTCACCATGATCAAATGGGAATTATTCTCATGCTGCAGGGCTGGTTCAATATTCACAAATCAATGTGATACACCATAGTAATAAAAGAGAGTATAAGAACCATATGATCCTGTCAACAGATCTAGAAAAAGCATTTGACAAAATACAACATCCTTTCCTGATAAAAACCTTCAACAAAGTAGGGGTAGTTGTAACATACCTCAACAACATAAAGGTCATATATGAAAGACCCACAGCTAATATCATCCTCAATGGGGAAAAACCGAGAGCCTTTCCTCTATGGTCAGAAACAAGACAAGGATGTCCACTTTCACAATTAGTATTTAACATAGTACTAGAAGCCTTAACCTCAACAGTCAGACAACAAAAAGAAATAAAAGGCATCCATGTTGGCAAGGAAGAAGTCGAAATTTCACTCTTTGCAGTTGACATGATACTCTATGTAGAGAACCCGAAAGACTCCACTAAAAAATTGCTAGAACTCATACATGAATTCAGCAAAGTCACAGGATATAAAATCAATTGCAGAAATCTGTTGCATTTCTATACACCAACAATGAAGCAGCAGAAAAAGAAATCAAGGAATCAATCCCATTTGCAATTGCACCAAAAATAATAAGATCCCTAGGAATAAATCTAGCTAAAGAAGTAAAATATGTATACTCTGAAAACTATAGAACACTTCTGAAAGAAATTGAAGAGGACACAAAGAAATGGAAAAGCATTCCATGGTCATGGATTGGAAGAACATTGTTAAATTGTCTATACTACCCAAAGCAATCTATACATTTAATGCAATCCTGATCAAAATACCACCAGCATTTTTCAGAGAGCTAGTACAAACAATGTTAAAATTTGTATGAAACCACAAAAGACCCCGAATAGCCAAAGCAATCTTGAAAAAGAAAAGCAAAGCTGAAGGCATCACAATTCTGGATTTCAACCTATATTACAAAGCTGTTGTCATCAAGACAGAATGGTACTGGCACAAAAACAAATACATAGATCAATGGAACAGAATAGAGAACCCAGAACAACTTTATGGTCAACTAATCTTTGACAAAGCAGGAAAGAATATCCAATGGAAAAAAGACAGTCTCTTCAACAAATGGTGTTGGGAAAACTAGAGAACAACATGCAGAAGAATGAAACTGGACCACTTTCTTATACCATACACAAAAATAAATTCAAAATGGATGAAAGACCTAAATGAGAGACAGGAAACCATCAGAGGAGAACACAGGCAAAAACCTCTTTGACCTTGACTGTAGCAACTTCTTACTACACATGTCAACACAGGAAAGGGAAACAAAAGCAAAGATGAACATTGAGATTTCAAGATAAAAAGCTTCTGCACAGCAAAGGAAACAATCAACAAAACTAAAAGGCAGCCCACATAATGGAAGAAGTTATTTTCAAATGACATCTGATAAAGGGTTAGTATCCAAAATCTACAAAGAACATATCAAACTCAACACCCAAAAAATGAATAACTCAGTTAAGAAATGGGCAGAAGAAATGAATAGACAGTTTTCCCAAAAAAGACACCCAGATGGCCAACAGACACATGAAAAGAGGTTCAACATCACTCATCAGCAGGGAAATACAAATCAAAACCACAATGAGATACTATCTCACACCTGTCAGGATGGCTAAAATTAACAACACGAGAAACAACTGGTTTGACTTACCACCATAATAATCATTTGTTATCTCTTGTGATTTCTGTGGATAATGAATTCACAAAGGTCTCAGCTGAGAAGGTATCATTTGGGGTATCTCACAAGATTTCAGTAAGATCCCTGCTGGAGAGTCAGCATGGAAAGAATGGGGTAAGAATATCTGACTCCACTTTAAATGAAAACTCAGATGACTGCTTTATTGTGCAGAAGATCTTCAATAGCAAGGTTTACAAATTTGGTGGTCAGATACTCTTTTAACAGTAAATAATGGGTACATATGTAATTCTGTCATAGATTAGAGACCTCCCAGCCATTTTTTAAAAATGTAATGTATTTGTACATATTATGGGAAAAGTGGTAACAGTGAGTGACTTGTGATTTGAGGGTTGCATTGAAAAATACAAAGTTAACTAAATATTGGGTATAGATCATTTAAACAGTGTTAAGAAGAAGTTCCAATGTAACAGTGGAATTTTGCATTTCATAGTGGGGTGCCATGAGAAAAAAATAGAAGAAAAGATTTGATGACTTGCTTTTCTAGAAAATAAAAATGTATAAATATGTTCTGTGTTCTGCAGCAAGATATAATATGGGATTTTAATAATACATTGCATTTGAGATCAACAAAAAAGTTGAGCTGGTAACTATATGCTAAACATTAACAGGTGCAATTAATATGAATGTCACAGCACAAGTATTTTAAATGATAATGCATCATATTTACTCACAAAGATACTCTCAAAATGACCCTCAATGATCCTTGCAACAGAGTTTCCTCACTCTGCTTCCTATATGAGTAGGTAGGGAGTCCAAAGGCCTTTCTAATTTGAATTGTCTTTGTCCCTTTCAGGTCAAGCTGGCAGTGGTTCCATGAGTACAATTCTCTTAAAACTTTTGTGGGTCTCCTACAAATCTTATTAAGGCTCACTCTGCTAAAGAAAAACCACACTACAAATCTTGTTTCAATATGTCCTTATCAACTATAAGTTTCTCATAATGCTGCTGTAGAAAACCACCCTCAATATTCTCAGAAGCTCTGTTGTTCAGTGGAAATGTTTTGTGAAGAATGCTTTTAAAGTCTGCACAGGGAATTTTTTTTTTTCTGTTACAGGCACTTCCTTAAATCTTTCTGAGTTCTCTCACAAAAGATGTTATAGTCACATACACTGGCTTCACTATGTTTTCCTGACAGTGCCTGGATTTGATATTTTCCCAGAAGCCTTTTCTTACTTTTAGCATTGTTTGCTCTCTGGAGAGCCTGGGCGTGAGAAAAAATTTTATTTTTTGAACTCAGCTCCTTAGGATTTAACTGAACTTCTTTGAACTTTTCTTGTTCCTCTTGTGCTTTACTCTAAACAAAGAAATGACCAGGTAGCAATGTCAACACTTGGCCTAGAAATATCCTTAGATAGATCACCCAGGTTCTGAAGTACATTTTCTACTTTCAATGTTACCACAAGTGACAGTGCTGAAACTTCCATAAAGATCTAACAGTAATCCCCTTTTTTCCAGCTTACAATAGCATGTTTCTCACTTTCTTTCTGGAATAGCCTCTTGAAGGGCTCCGTTAACAGTCTCAAGGCCCTTCTAGCTTCCACTCACCACCCAACGCCAAAGCAACTGCCATATTTTTTGGGTTTTGTTTCAGCAACACCCTACTTCTGGTACTAAAATCTGTATCAGTGTTTATGATTCTGCAACAAATTTCCCCAAAACACAGTGACTTACCACCATAATAATCAATTTTTATCTCTTGTGATTTCTGTGGATCATGAAATCACAGAAGTCCCAGCTGAGAAGGTATCATTTGGGGTCTCTCACAAGATTTCAGTCAGATGCCTGCTGGAGACTCCGGCATCTGGAGGCCATTTTTTTATTGAAAAGGAAGGTGAATTCAGGGAGAAGAACCAAAACCCAGAGGCCAAAGGGAATCATTTCTAGGCTTTAGAACTGAGCCCTAATCCAGGGACTGGCAACATGTGCTTGACTGGGCTTCAGAATCCTTTGGAGTGGGGCACTTGGGTAGATCAGTTGGTTAAGCATTGCCTTTGGCTCAGGTCATAATTTCAAGGTCCTGGAATCCAGTCCTGTGTTTGGCTCCCTGCTCAGTAGGGAGTCTGCTTCTCTGTCTCCCTTTGCCCCTCCCCCTGCTTGTGCTCTCTCTCTCTCTCTTTCTCAAATAAATAAATAAAATCATTTTTAAAAATTCAATCAATCAATCCTTTGGAGCAGGGACTTGTGTGATGCTTATCTTTCCCAGTCTGAGACACTAGAGTTGATAGGACTATTCTTGCCGGGGACAACATTGTATTTGGTTGGATGGAGAATCATATAAGATATTGCTTTAGCTCAGAGGCCTTCGAATAAGAAACTATACTCAAGGACTGTTAGTTATGTAGCCTTATTCATATCTAAACCCGAGTTAGACGACAAGATCCTGATCCTAGAGCTTGAGCTGATGCTGTAACAGCTGAGACTTTTGGGAGCTTTGAGAGGGAGAAGTATATTTTGCATTTGAGAAGGATGTGAATTATTAGGGAGGGGACTGTGATTACCAGCCCCTAATAGCCTTGTCTCCTAGTGTTCATTCCTTATGTATTACTCTCCCACACTGACTTAAGGCTGGCCTATGTAACCAATAGGTTATGAGAGAAGTGATGGCATTTGACTTCCAACTCTAGGTTATAAAAGGTATTTCAGTGTCTGCCTTAGACTCAGGATCTCTCACTCTGGAGGAAGTCAGTTGCTGTCTCATGAAGACACCCCAGCAGCCCTGTGGAGCTCCCCAGATGTAGAAAACTAAGACTCATGGCCAACTCTCAGCAATGGTGAGAGAGCCACCCTGAAAGTGGGTCCACCACCACCAGTCAAGACTTCAGATGATGGCACCCCTAGCCAACATCTAACTGCAAATGCATGGGAGATCCCAAGAGATGTCCGGCTGAGCACTTTCAAAGATTGAACCCACAGAAAACAGGAGAGTTAATAAATGATTGTTGTTTGAGCCACCAAGTTTGGAAATAATTTGTTACACAGCCACAGTAGCTCATACAGAAATATCAGATTAATTAAATGTTGAAAATAAGTAGTTCAAAAGTATTCAAAATACTTTATTTTGAAAACTTATTCAAAATAGGTTATTCAAAAGTAAAAATACAATAAAGAAAACATAAATTATGTTTTGTAGCAGAGAAGATACATTGAGAAAAAAGAAAATGTGACAAAAATAAAGCTATTTTGACTAAAGAGAAGGAATTTTATGTGTGTTTTGCAATGCATTTTATTTCAGTAGTAAATATAATGTGGGACATCAGTAAGACACTATATATAAATCACTCAAAAAGCATATTTGATAATTATATACAAGACATTATCAGGTGCAATTGACCCAGAATTTCATAGTATAAGCATTATCTATACATTAATGTCATACATATTAACAAAGTGCACAGAATCAGTTTAAAAATATAAGGGTCTAAAACTTCATACTTCACAATGGAGACCATGTTATATAATTCCAGAATGTAAGCAAAGTTATCATTTTAAAAAGAATTTAAGATACTGCCAAAATTTCTTTTAAATAAACATGGCACCAAAAGTTTGTTTACTCTTATTTGCTTGCAACAGGCAAAATGTATTAACCTATCCAACTTTACATATAAACTAATTGTAATTATTACAATCCATATAATTTAGCAGGTTTTTTTTTTTAAAAAATTACACCCAAGCAACACCTTTCCATATGGCCAATTAGTAGAGTCGTAAAATGCAGCAAATATATGATGCTGTATTGAACATCTGTGTTGGTTATCCTATGGGAATTTTTAATAAAGGACCAAGCAGCATATTGATGTTAATTCTACGTTACCGGGACTTTAAATAAAAAACTAAAATAAATAGCATCCATTAAACTGATCATACTGTTGTAACTCAAATTGTGTTTATTATGCTAATGGAACATGAAATTAAGAAAAAGACCTTTATGCCAGTGGAATTAATTAATGAGCTTTATGAAGGCATTGGGATGTAATTTATTTCTAGATAAGTAAGTCTAATTTGCAGTTCCATGGGTCTCTGCAATGCTGATTGTAATAGTTATTCCTGCAGATGTGCTGCTCACAGCATGTCTTTCCATTAGAACTGAACACCTCATTATATAAACTGTACCTAATTAAACATAATACAGTGGTGACTTGTTAAACTGGCCTTTTTAAGTCAGCAGCTGCCTAAGCTAATAATACTGTACACAAGATTTATATCATCTTCCCTATAATACTGATATTAAAATATACTGCCCAAGGGATTGATAACTAATTTACCAGTATGTAACAGGTACATTTCTGATTCTGTGATAAGAGATTAAAGACCAGCAGCCCATAAAAATAAAATGAATTCAAGTCCATTTGGAACTCAAGAGTACTTGGGAAACTTTATTAAATAAACTACATACCTTTTTAAAAAATCAGTGAAATAGTCATGAAAAGAAAGTGAACACTAAAAGTAAAAAATATAAATAAATAAATAAATGTGAAAGATCTAGAGGTCCTTTGGGTATTTTTCAAGTGCATACAAAAATTTTTTCAGAGTCAACATGCTGCAGTTACAATTGTCACTTGTAGTCACATCTGGATATGAAATATGGCATTTGCCACAGGAGGTAAGGAAAATACTTAGAATACCACACCTTGCTCTGCTTTACTTGGGTTTTGAACTGATATCCTTAACAGAAACTATAATCCTCTTCCTTTTTTTAATTGTTAGCCAGTAAGGTGAAAATAATAGCCCTGAAGCTTGAACTCAGTAACACAAAGGATAGCATACACAGACATATCCATGCCAATTCACATTCTTCTCCAACTTCACGTTCACCTGGTTATACCCTTCATGCTTCAACACTCAGCTCAGGCCTGAAATGCTCTGAAAAGCTCTTCTTGACTCACACCCGCTATCTCTTGGGTATTTCTTGTAATCTTTCCTAAACGTCAGTGTTTCTGTGTAATTCCTGCAGGTATAACTCTGTGCTATAGAGGTCCAGAACATGTGTCTATCTCCTCCCTCCTCCCCACCAATAAATTACAGGACAAAGGCTACCTAAAATTTATCACCGCAACCCAACTCCTAACTGGATCATAGGAACTAATAAATATTAGTTGATTGCATGATTCAAACAATCCTCAGCATGGGACTTTGCTGGTAATTCTTTCTGCATTGAACTCCGTTAACTTTATAGGGTTATAACGGGTCACTTGGTAAATAGTTGTCAGTGTAATCCATTGATAGACATTACTAAAGCCAAAGTCCATTTAACTTGTGAACTAAATACCAATTTAACATCAAACTTAGAGAGTCCACACTTCACCCAATTTTCTTTTTCCGTGTTGTCTCTTTCTGGTCCCCAACAGCCACCTCCCCCCACTCCACTTACCACAGGGGATACAGTAATCACAGATAGTACCAAATCCTATATACACTATGTTTTTTCCTATACATACACACCTATGATAACCTTTAATTTCTAAATTAGGCACAGTAAGAGATTAACAGTAACTAATAACAAAATAGAACAACCATAACAATATACTGTAATAAAAGTTACGTGAATATGCTCTCTCTCTCTCTCAAAATACCTTATCATACTGTATTTACCCTTCTTCTTGTAATGATGTGAAACGATTAAATACCTATGTGATGAGATGAAGTAAGGTGAAGGGCATAGGTGTTGTGACATAGTGTTAGGCTACTATGGAACTTCTGACCATATGTCAGAAAAAGGGTCACGTGGGGCACCTGAGTGGCACAGTCAGTTAAGCATCCGACTCTTGGTTTCAGATCAGGTCATGATCTCAGGGTCATGGGATCAAGCCCTGCAGGGGCTTTTCTCTCAGCATGGAGTCTGCTTAAGACTCTGTCTCCCTCTCCCTCTGCCCCTACCCACACTCAAAAAAACAAACAAACGGAAGGAAGGAAGGAAGGAAGGAAGGAAGGAAGGAAGGAAGGAAGGAAGGAAGGAAGAAGGTCATCTACTTCTGGGCTGTGTTGATCAAAGATAACTAAAGCTGAGGAAAACAAAACCACAGATAAGGGGGTCTACTGTATATATTATTTGAGTCATGAAAGACTCTTCTTTCAACAGTTCCAAATATAACCTATTAGAAATATTATGAAGTGTCCATATGACCATTTGAAACATTTAAACACAAGGTATGAGAGATTTTGATAATTACAAATTGGTATTTATTTGTGGCAAATAGTAGAACCAGTATACTCCCTGCTGCTAGCTCCTCCTAAAATGTTTATGAGCCCTATTATTCTCATTTTAAGTTAGCAAATGGCATCAACCCTGGGTTAAATAACAAAACTTCAGGGGTGCCTGGGTGGCTCAGTTGGTTAAGCATCCAACTCTTGGTTTCGGCTCAGGTCATGATCCTGGGGTCCTGGGACCGAGCCCTGCTGTCAGACTCATACTCAACATGGAGTCTGCTCAAGATTCTCTCTCATTCTCCCTCTCCCTCTTCCTCCCCCTCTGCCCTTCCCCCAACTCTCACTTGCTCACTCTCTCTAAAACAAATAAATATATAAAATCTTTAAAAAAACAAATCCATACGCTAGCCAAAGACCAATGGTGCACATGGACTAAAAAAATAAACTAGACAAATGAGATTCCATTTTGGAGAAGATCGAAAAAAAAAAGAAAAAACGATTAGTAAGAAATAAAGATGCATGTGAAAATATTCATGAGATTGGGTAAGATCCACGGCAGGCCAAAGCCATTTAGAAGCTAATGACATGAGAGAGGCATAGAGTGAGAAGCGTCGGTCAGCTAAGAAGGGTACAATTGCTGAATGGGAAGCAGAGTTACCACAAGTGAAACAACGGAGCTTTCCTGTTACGATTTCACTGCACATAGGAAAAAGTCTTTTCTTTAGTCAGCCTACGTAGACATCTGTTTTTCATAGCCAAAAGAACCAAGATTAAATGCATGATTAAAGGGGAGGCATTTAAATTGGCATAATGCTAGTTGCTAAAACAAATAAACCCCAAAACTTCAGTAGCTGTTCTCTTAAAAGTAGGCTTTATTTAAAAACAGGCCAAAGAAACCACTGTTTCCAAACCATTTGCAATGATTGCACCAGAAGTGTTTGTTTCAGTATCTAATGAAGATATCGACGCTACCAAGGAGAAGTAATAACTCCAGCAAAGATGAGCAGAGGAGAGAGAGAGAGATTTTTAATTCTGTTTGTTTCTTAATGCAAGTCTTACAAAGCATGAAGAACACCGGAACCAGACCTGAAAAGGTCATTTTCTGCATTGTTCTATCACTGTCCCTCTACCTTAAAGAGGAAGCAACAGGGAATAGCGGAAGGAGTCAGACACCTGACCGAATCCTGTCTTCATAGTTATGTAACTTTTAACAAGACTTTTGAATATTTTGGAACTTGAGTTCCCACATCTGAAAATGACATAACACCTACTTTGCAGCTGTTGTGTAAATTAAAAAGACAATATGTATAAAGCTCCAATTTTCCGCTAGAGCTCTGAAATGTAACCTGTGTATGGCACTACTCTTTTGATAACATGTTACATCTAGAAAACTTAGAGGATCAGAATTGCTCTCCTCTGCTTTCCCAAACAAAGCAGGTCTCAAGCTGTGGATATTCCAACAACCTCTGAATTTAAGAACACAACTCCTCAAATATCTGGGTAATCTTAGCCATGTGTCAGGCATCAAACTAACAGTGCGAATTATTCTCTAAATCTGCTCCAGCCATGAGGCATCCAATAGAGTATTAGACCCTTTCTTCTAAATGAGAAGAGACAACATGTAACAATCGTGATCCAAAGTTTTCCCCAATCCTCTCCAAACTGCTGATAACAATGAGGTTACCCAAAGAGCAACAACCCAAATTTCACTGTCGTCTTTGCACATTGCTGGAACTCAGCCTCCAGTCAGTCTCCTCAAGCTATCTCAGGAAGTGCTGGGGGGTGTCCCACGTTCTTCCGAATACCATATCTTATACTTACACTATGCCTCATCCTCCCTCACCCTGCTTCTAGGTTTCTACTGCTCAGGACATCACTTGAGGGAAATTTTCACCCACATTGCTACCAGTGCCATCATTAAAAAATAAATTTTCCCTGCCTGAGATGCTGTCTCCTATTTATACTCATATAACCCAAACTGCAAAGGCCACAGGGTTAAAGTGAGTCTGTGTTATCTTCAAACCTCACTGTGTGAAACCTCCCTAGGCTTTCGCAGAAATGGACAGAATGCACCCCTCCATCATTCTGTCACTTGGGCCTCCAACAACACTACTTCTGCCTTCATAGCTTAGAGTCTTTGTAGAAAACTGATCTACTTCTTGCCTCTAAGAACTGCATGCTGTCCTTTCCAGTTCCCTCATTCTTCTCACCCAACTCTACTTATATAGAAGTAGCTTACAAATCTCTGTCCTTCATACAAATAAACACTAAGTACCACAGGCTCTGCCAATGTATCACACAAGCCCAGACATGGGAGAACGTCAATGAGGGTACAACCAGAGCCTTGGATATAATAACAAAATATACAGAAATTCACATACGAGGAAAGACCCAATCAGAATACTCCTAGACTAGAAAAAAAAAATGTCCTATTCTATAAGGCCCCGGTATTCAGTTTTAAACAACTCTAGGCCCAAAATACACCAGTTGGCAACTAAGCTGCGAATTGGGCCCTTTAAAGATTTGTCATATAGAGATCATCACAGATTGACCAAAGAAAACCAAAACTTTTCGATGTGGAAGTGTAGCCAACAACTCACAGATCCAAACCTTTTGACTCTTAGCATAAGAAGCCAAGCTGTGCTTCCTATGGCCCCTGGAAGTGAAACATACATGTAATTTCAAATCCGTGTCCTTAACTACATCCAGAAGGGTCTGAAATAACTTTTTTGGAGAAGATTCTATTTGATTCCTCTAGGATTGGCTTTCAGAGTCTCTAAAACAAGAACACTTCATAGATGCCATTAGAAACAAGAGCAGAAAAGTGAATGTTCTAACAACATCAAAAACAAAACAACAACTACCTGAAGATAATGAGGTCACATTTCAGTGCTTGAAAGTGGATTATTGCTATCTTCAATCTATCTCCTATTTATCTCCTATTCCACAGCCACCATTTTCGTCTAAGTTCTCATCATTTCCCATCTGAACTACTGCCACAGCCTACCCCTTGCTGTCCTGCATCCTCACCTGTATCCCTGTTTTCACCCAGCTTATCCCCATGTATTCCACAAGCTTCTATGTAAATGTCAATCCCTTAAAAAATCAAAAACAAAACAAAACTTCCCTGACCACTCTTATCGTAGATAGATTCATATCATATGATAGGGGCGCCTGGGTGGCTCAGTTGGTTAAGCGTCTGACTCTTGGTTTCAGTTCAGGTTGTGATCTTGGCGTCCTGAGAATGAGCCCTGCATTGAGCTCATGCTCAGTGCAGCGTCTGCTTGTGTTGTCCCTCTCCCTCTGCTCCTCCCCCACCCATCAAATAAATAAATAAATAGATAGATAGATAAATAGATAGATAAATAAATAAAATCCTTTAAAATTTTTTAATAAAAAATAATTTAAAAAATCATATGATAGGCAGAATAATGTCCCCTCCCCAGTGATGTCCTAATTCCTGGAAGTTGGGAATAGGTTACATTACATGGCAAAGGGAGAATTAAGAGTTCAGATGGAATTAATGTTGCTAATCAGCTGAACTAGGATAGGAAGATTAGCCTGGATTTTCCAGGTGGGTTCAATGCAAACACAGGGGTCCTTAAATGTGGAAGGAGGCGAGGCTATCAGAGTAAATATGAAAAGGACTCAACCTGACTCACTTTGAAAATGGAAAAAGGGAGCCACATGCCAAGGAATGCAGATGGCCTCTAGAAGCTGGAATGAGCAAGAAAACAGATTCCCTCCTAGAGAATCTAGACACCTTGATGATAGCCCAGCAAAATCCATTTTGGATTTTCTGACTTCCAGAATTGTAAGATAATAAATCTGCCTCAACCCAGAATCAACAAATACCACAAGAGCCCAGACGTTACCATCAGCATACAATTTCCCTTTAAATGAAACTATGACTGTTTAGAGAAATGGCTAACTTCGTTTGGGTCAAGGATAGTAAATGTACGAAGTTGCCTTAGAACATGTACATACCATGTAGCAAGGAAATGATCAGACTACAGGGTGATATGTATATATAACTCAGGAGACAACTTAAGGGAAGAAGCCAAGGGTTCAAAGATAGGAAAAAATGAGCTTTATGTAATAAGGATAAGATTATAATGGATTGAAATCTATAAACTATGCTTAAATCCATGAATTCAGAAAAATGTCATGAACTAAAAAATTTAATCATCTTCGGCAAATGTTAAGAAATCAATTCATTGTCGGGGCGCCTGGGTGGCACAGCCATTAAGCGTCTGCCTTCCGCTCCCGACGTGATCCCGGCGTTATGGGATCGAGCCCCACATCAGGCTCCTCCGCTATGAGCCTGCTTCTTCCTCTCCCACTCCCCCTGCTTGTGTTCCCTCTCTAGCTGGCTGTCTCTATCTGTGTTAAATAAATAAATAAAATCTTTAAAAAAAAAAAAAAGAAAGAAAGAAATCAATTCATTGTCTTGAACACCAAACAAACAAACAAAAATATCAAGAATTAATCTGGTCTTTCCTATGTGATCTTTATCAATAGATTACAGATAATATTTTTTATAGATTTTATTTATTTATTTGTCAGAGAGCTAGAGAGAGAGAGCACAAGCAGAGAGAGAAGCAAGCTCCCTGCTCAGCAGGGAGTCCAATGCGGGACTCGACCCCAGGGTAATTACCTGAGCCACCCAGACACCCCGATTATAGATAATAGATAAGGAAAAGTATCTTCTTAAAAAATTATTACAGCTAATAAATAAAAACAACTTGAAAGAATATCACCATTTTACAATCCTCATTGAATTAACAGATCCAGGCGTTGAACATCAGTGGCAATTAAAAACAACAAAAAAGCAAAAACCTCCTGATGAAAAAATATATGTAAGTACCGCCTATAATACTGCTAAGCGATTAAAACTATGTCTCATCCAGCCTCTGGATCCAGCTGCCAATGTTCAAAAAATACAGAGAGGACAGAGAAACATGTAGAACAGCTTCATGAATATAGCATCAGAAAAATCCAGGCTGTAGGAAACTCAACAAACACCCAGGGTTTTTTGATAGATAAATTATAAATAAAGGAAAGGTTAATTGTCAAATTTTAATTGTGTATTAAAAGACACTTAAGAGACATCAATTTTTTTAATATGCAAAACTAACCTATAGTGCCTAGGGAAGTGAGCAAACCATAAAGAAATTTCTAGAAGAGATGACTATAGAAGTCAGGATTCCAGGGGAAGAGACTAGGGTGACTGGAAAGTTCTATTTCTTGTCTCAGATGGTGGTCACAATGGTTTTCACTTTATAACAATTTACTAGCTACATATTTTGGTGTTTTGGTGTCTCGTGAGTCTTGCACTTGCATTTTATTTTATAATAAAATGTTTGAAAAATATGAATGCAGTTTCTAAGAACACAGACAACAGAAAAATAGAGAAGCAACTTCTTACCCCCTGATTTGGTTGTAGATACAGATAGAAATAAATGCTGAGGAGATTCAGACCAATAGAGTTATCAGTGGTATTAATTTTTTAAAGATTGTTTTTTATTCTTAGGAAAAGGTGCTTAAAGAATAAAAGTAAGATCAGATTCACCTAGATTGTAAAACTCATGAGAGCCTAAACATCTTTTCCCCCATAATTTTTTGCATGATTATTGCGGTTGGGAGAGGGGATACTGATTTGTGATTGACAAAATTACAAACAGCTACAAATTTCCAATAACAATTTAATCTACACTATGGGAAATTTGAGAGTTGGGCCTTTCTTTCCTCCTTAATATTGTCATTCCCTAGGTTCAGCTGAGACTAGAGGTAAAAATAACAAATCAACTGCTTGAACTGAACCCCATCCTATTTAATTAAATAACACAGTTGGCCCTTTGCAACACAATTATAAATAATTTTAGATGCTTATTTGAAATTTTCTCAGTTTCGTAAACATCAGAAAGCTGGAATTCCACTCAAAACTAAATTTCCAAAACATAATAGGTTCAATATAATCAATCATGAAACACAAAACATAACATTTAGACCCAGTTGCTATGAAATGAAATAAAATTGGATATTTCCCTGAAAATATACTAAAGTTGGTAGAGACAGAAAGTAGATTAGTGGTTACCAGAATCTGGGAGGAGTAGGGGATGGAGAGTGACCACTAATGGTTATATGATAAAAATGCCCTAAAATTAGTGTGATTGTTGCACAACTGTGGGTAGATGAAAAGCCATTGCATTGTGCACTTCAAAAGGGTGAATTATATGATACGTGAATTATATCTCAATAAACCGTTTTACACACACACACTCATTAATAAGCACCCTGTGCTTTCCCTCTCCCTCACTCACTCTTGCTCTCACCTACTTCCTATTTTCATTCCCTTATTCCTTGACATGAAAGGTAATCAAATTAATTCTTTAAAAAGTCTGTTATGGGGTGCCTGGGTGCTCAGTCGGTTAAGCTATTGGCTCTTGATTTCGGCTCTGGTCATGATCTCAAGATCCTGAGATGGAGCCTTGCACTGGGCTCCGCACTCAGTGGGGAGTCTGCTCGAGATTTTTCTCTCTCTCTCTCTCTCCCTTTCCCTCTCCCTCTGCCCCTCCCCTCCTCTCGAAAATAAATAAATAAATATTTAAAAACATGTTATGAGTGCTTCCTCTAAATATCAGGGCATGCATACAGCTAGAACAGGTTTGCATCCTTTTATTTTACTTACTTCAAATTAGAGCTTTGGGAATTAGTCATGCAAATTTATGCAGAATAAGAACATGAGTGCATTACTATTTCAATTCAGAGACAAGAGAACTATCGCTTTAAAAAATAGAACAAACCTACCTCACTGTTATTGTGATCTTTCTGATTTCAAGAAATAGCAACTATTTCTGATTAAAGTGCCTCCTCACTATTATATGTATTTCTAATAGACATTAATAGCACATTACACATATTACATCCATTAAGTGAAACACATATCAGCAAATTTGTGTGCTGCATGCATCGAATCGAGCAGAAATGATAGCATACTTGATTAAAATACTGGGTAAAAGTGTTTCTATCCAAGAAGTCTCTAGTATAGATATAATTTAGTTTATGTATATATAAATTATATTAACTGCCTTGGTTTCTAAGTGTTTAAGTGTGACGCTACAGTGATTTTCAGCACCATGTACCCCTACTACATTTCTCATGCCACTGCAGAGTAGATATGTCTTCAAAACATAAATGTAACACCAGAATTTTATCTTATCTTTTCATGACTCCTATCTATAAACCAAATACTTCAATAATGTTTCCTAAATTCAAACAAGACTTCCACAGCTTTTGCAATGGAAATTTTAAAGACATTACTGGGCTTTAATTGAATTCCATCTCCGCATTCTCTCTGATTATTTGAAAGGCATTGCAAATTTTACTTATAGCAAATGCTTAAGGCTTAAACATTTTATTTGCATTTGTTTCAAGGCCAGAGATTTATTGAAACAATATCAAAAAAACATTTTTCAAACTTTAGTAAATACAGTGTCTCATTTTATAAAGCAAAATACTCAAAATTTGTGCCAGTTTTCCTGTGGTTTGTAAAATCTGGTGTACAGTATGTTTGGTGAGTGAAGCCAAATCATTGGGATAGAAAATACGGTCCCAAGTTAATACATCACTTTACCATCTAGCATTTATCAAACATGTAGAGGAAAGTAGGAAAACAGGACTAAACATGTTTTGCATTTTAAGGTAGCAAATACATTGGAACATTTCCTTCAAGTTAGATATCTTTCCCTAAAACAAACTAATTCTTACTCTAAAAGTTTTTTACAAAGGAAATTTTTTTTAAATGACAAGAAAACAAATTATAAGAAAGGTCTGTCTGTCTATGACTATTTTTTTTCCGTATTAAAGGAAAAAGAACATATTCACAGTCACTGTCCGTTTTAGCTATGTGATATTAGTCACAAAGTTATTTTAAAAGTAGAATTTGAAACATTTAGTTAAGCCAAATGACATTAGCCTAAGACCATGGCATTCTCATACCCTGATTTCTTCTCATGCCAGAGTGCTATTTATAATAAATGGTTTGATCCAGTTATAGACATTCTGACGGGTAGCACTAGGAGATGGTAAAGTTCATGAATCTCTTCTTTTTCCCTAAAACACTTTCTGTTTATTTCCCTTTCATCCCCAAAAGTTGCATTTTAGCAAGAGCCTAGAATTTCCTGTTAATTCTGTATATTTTTAACTAAACTTGCACACCTGACGTACCAAATAACTTGCAATACTGAACAGCATGTTATAAAGCCACTAAACATGTATGAGACCTGTTTCTAATACGCCTTGTCATTTCCTAATAATCTGATATTAAACTCAAAAGATAATCTAATTTCTCACACTAGTTTTATACATTTGTATACCTTAGACTTGGCTATGAATCTCTCTGCTTAGCAAGACAATGATTAAAATAAATATGATATGGTATACGACAGGGGTATGCTGAAATATTAAATATTTGCTGTTTTATATTATTAGTAGTGATTCTTCAGCAAAATCAGCCTAAGCAAGCAGGACTTTTGTTTCATTCACCATTCAATCCCCAGCACCTAAAACAGAGTCTGGCACATAACATGGGTTCCTCACGGACACATTAAATAAATAAATGACTTAATAGAAAATTAATAAATAAATAAAATTCAGGATGCTTGATAACTATCTAGAATGTTTCATGTAAAGACCTGCAATTTGAATGCACAGAGAGGCAGCATAGAATAGCTATAAGTTTAAAAAATGGATTTTTAAAATATCCAGTGTTAGCAAAAATATAAAAAAGTAAAAGAGGAGCTATCACTGACTGCTGGTACAAATGTAAATTGATACATTCTTGGATGATAATTTATAACATACATTATAAGCCTTAATCCCAAAAGTCTATTTTTACCACTTCATTCTATAAAAATAATCAGAGATGGGCACAAATGTTTACTGACAAAGATAATAGAGTTGTTGATAATAATAAAAAAATGAAATGATTTATGTGTCTAAAAGTAATGGAGTGATTAATTAAATTAATGAACACCCATAAAATGAAACACTATGCAGCTCTTAAAAATTGTCATAGTATTCAATAACATGAAAAAGGTGTTCTGAAAATACTGTTAATTAAAAAGAAAACCACAAAACAGCATGATCCCCTTTTTTAAAAAAGAGTTTAATATGCATATTCATTAAAAAAAAGAATGGAAAACACTTCAAAATACTAATGGTAGTCATTTCTTGGTGGTGAGATGACAGATGATATATATTTTCAATATTTGATTATTGCTATTTTTTCAATATTTTCCAAATCTTCTACAATGAAAAAACATTGCTTTTGAAGTAAAGTGATTTTAATGATATAAATATAAAAGCTAAATGCAAAAAACAAAAAAATTGAAACCAGACAAAGCTAGGTTTGAAATTAATTTCAAACAATTTTCTTATCCCATCCCTTTATGCATAGAACACCGTCTACATTGCAGGGCCTTGCACATAGCAGATGTTCAATAAATGATACCTAATAATGATATCTAACTACATCCGGTTAATACTACACACAGGTATCTATAGGTGAAAGCTAAAAAATGTATTTTTGGAAAATGTTCCATTTTAACATCTTTATCCCCATCAAAAACATATTTCATTGCCTGTTACACAGGTCAGATAAAAAAAATAATTGCATATGGAAGGACCATGGAAATTACAGCCAAAGCAATTGCTACTGCAGTTCACCAATGTATTTTTGAGCATATTGCTCAAATGCTTAAAATGTGATTTTTTTTTAAAAAAATCTATCTAAAACATTTTATAACTGGCCAGCTTCTATGACAATTTAAATTTTTCCATATGGCCAACAGCTGACAGTATTATGCCAGCTTTAGAGTTCTTCTCTTTTTATATATAAATACGCACTTTCAAAAACAGATCTGAATTATTGAGAAGAGAACCATGAATTTTTAGAGTTCATGTTGACATAGGGCTTTGTAATACTTAAACTACACCTTTACAGTATATCCTTTATATCATTTTTCTCCATGGCACTTATGGAGTTTTAACTTCATGAAAATCCTGAAGAGGTGGGTTTAAAGTCTTTTTAACACTATTGGGCCGTCTGGGTGGCTCAGTCGGTTAAGCATCTACCGTCTGCTCAAGTCATGATCTGTGAGTCCTGGGATTGAGCCCCACGTGGAGCCCTGCGTGGAGCCCCGCGTAGGGCTCCCTGCTCAGCGGGGAGTCTCCTTCTCCCTTTCCCTCTGCGCCCCGCCCCCCGCTCGTGCATTCTCTCTCTCTCTTTCTCTCTTTCTCAAATAAATAAATAAATAAAATCTTTAAAGTCTCTTTAATACTTGATTCCTTCATAACAAATTTTGTGCTAATAGCTCAGTTCAGTCTGAGCTTTGGCCATTGAAGGAGATCCAGACCTAAATTTCCAAAGATTTACATTTGAGTCCTAGCCCCCCTCACCTCTAACTTAGTTTCCTTGTTTTTAACATGGAGATAAAAAATGTTTGTATCACAGGGATAGTAAGAATCAAATAAACTCAGATGTAAGCAAGACTTTGTCAATGGTGAAACCACCGTAAGAGTCTTCCAAATAAATATTTACCATCTACTGGCCCCAGCTCTGCATGAGAATGGGGTTTTGAGCTCACCCGAGTTTGGGAAAACTTTTCCATGTTGGAGAATCACTGGTTGAACATACTAACCCTGTGATTCTCAAAATTGGAGAGGAAGTTGGTGGAGAGCAATAGAAATATTTCAGAATCACCCAGAGAGAATTACCAAAATGAACATACAATCCCATCCCCCATCCCCACACACTGAGCAACCGGATCTGGACTCATCCTTGAGGCGAGCATACACTCTTGGGGTGAGGACAATAAATCTGTTTTTTAAAAGTACCTAAGGGCTTGTGATGTATGGTTATGTCAGAGGGTTTAAAGCTACTCTATTAAAGGTGATAATTTCTACATTAATATATGGGCTTAACTTTTTAATCCCATTGTTTCACATACTGTTTTGAATAATATTAGTTAATAACCCACACAACTAGCATTCTTCAGAGCACATCTTAGGAAACACTCTGCAATGTAAGCTAACATTATTGCAATTACTCTTCACCACAATGGCTTGAGAAAATCACATTGGTAGATAGACTGTGGTCACTCAAAGACTCACCTGATGTGTGGGACTCTGGAAAGTTCTCTGTGGGGTCTTCGAAAGTTGCTAGTCAAGACTTACTCTGAAAGTGGGCATGTAAATAATCAAAATGCTCAACTAAGGGAAAATATAGAAGAAAAGGTCTATTGCCTTAGGACAGGAAAGGCTTTTTTAAACAAAACACACACACATACTTAAACAGAAGACACAAGATTCATAAGTACTCCTACACAGTGGCCAAGACTGTTTTTCACAGTTATATTGTCAAAAAAAAATTAAATCCTTAGGTCTAAGTGTGTCATTTGTTCTTTCTTTCATTTATTCATTTACCAAATATTTACTGCATATCTACTATGTAACAGCTTTAGCGGTGATTTTCAGAGACTTGTGTACTAGTTACCTTTTTTTTTTCACATAGAATTTCCTGCAGTGATCATATTCAGTAGCAGGAATTTTCAGTCACAACGGTTGGGCAAACTTTGAAATTATGACCTCTCTCTCAATTCTGTTCTTTCTACCCACTTTCTTCTTCACAACATGAGGCTTCTAGTACAAAACACCAGCAGTATTCACTTCCTGGTCTAGCAAAATAGATATTTCCCCCCAAATGACAGACCAAACATTCAGGTGAGAGCAATTGCAATGCCTTGCACATAATAGGAACTATACAATAATTTAATATGTATTTGATGTTTTGGTTTTATCTTTTTTAAGTAGTTCCTTTTATTTAAAAAGTCATTTAAAGATATGTATTTGTGTCAATGTGACCAACATAGATTATGTACTATTTTACAAGATTAACTGGGGAGGGAGAATAAAACAATTCAGAAATTTGCCTGTGAAGCAGTTAATATTTCCAACTGCCGACGTCCCTGAGGGATATTGTGCATGCGTTCATGTGCTTCTGCAAGCTTCCAGAGCGCTGAAGCAATCGCGCGTTGAGGCTACCTCCTCTGATAGGTCTTGGTGTGGATTTCATGGGATTTAGACTGTTTGAGATTAACTCAGTTTCTTAAATCTGTAGGTTTCTCATGCCAAACTTGACAATTTTTCAGCCATGATTTCTTTGAATATGTTTTGAGCCCCATGATTTTCCTCTACTCCTCCAGGGACTTAGTTGATACAATTGTCAGATCATTTGTGATAGTTTCATAGGTCCCTGAGGCTCTGTTCATTATTTTTAAATCTATTTTTTCTCTCTGTTGTTCAGACTGAGTGATTTCTATTGTTCTATTTTCAAGTTCATTGATTCTTTCTTCTGTCCTCTCCATTCCACTGTTGAGCCTATCCAATAAGTTTTTAGTTTGGTTATTATATTGTTCAGTTCTAGCACTTCCATTGGTACTACTTCATATCCTATCTCTTTGCTGATATTTTCCATTTCTTCCTTTGTTTCAAGTGTGTTCATAGTTGCTCACTGAAGCATTTTATGATGGCTGCTTTAAAATTTTTGTCAGGTAATTCCAACACCTATGCCATCCTTGTGTTAGACTCTGTTGTCTTCTCTCATTCAAGATGAGATTTTCCTGGTTCTTGATATGACATGTGATTCTTTTCACTGTATTCTGGACATTGTGGGTATTATGTTATGAGACTTTGGATCTTAGTTAAGTCTTCTTTTTTGGCAGGTCTCCTCTGACACAGCGGTGGCTGCGGAAGGGGGAGCTGCCTCAGTTCTGCTGGGTGGGAGTTGAAATTCAGGCTCCCTACTAGGCTTCCACTGACGTCACCCTGGCTGGGAGAGGGAGAGGTGTCTCATCACTGCTCCAAACATGGACAATATGGTTGAGGGTGGCTCAGAACCTCTGGGAGATGGTACAAGTTCCAGATTCCTATTCAGCCTCTCTGACACAACTTCAGTGAGGAGTGAGAGATCTCTCATTACCTCCAGGTGAAGGTGGAAGTCCAGTCTCCCCATTCAGCCTCTGTTGACAAGAGTGGGAGTCAGGCCACCATTTTTTTCCCACAGTGTTTGGCTGGAGTAGGGTAGGGAAGTATCTTCTAAAAGTTTTTTTTGTCTTGCTAGGCTGAGTTTCCCTGCTCCTCTGGCTAGAGAGCAAATCAGACATTTACTGGGGCTTATTTATGTGTTTGCTTGCAATTTTGGCATTTCTAGGTTGCTGGCTTCTCCAGCACCCAGTGTGGGGTAAATGTGGTAAAAATAGAACCCAGGGCTCACTGCCATGTTGTTCCTCAGGTCTGAAGGTCCCTAACTGGTCTGCCTTCTTCCGTCCATCTTTCAGAATTTTCTCATGTTTGTTTTATATGAAATATCCAGAGTTTTTAACAGTATTTAGCAAAAGGAATAGGAAGAAGGTGTGTGTGTGTGTCCTGTCTTTTCTAGAACCAGAAGTCAATATATTTGATTTTAACATTCTCTATATTATATGTATGTTATTTCTCCAGAGATTTTTGTGTTCTGACACTATTATGATTTCATTCATTTCGAGGCTTGCTTAGAAATGTTTTTCATAACTACTACATCTTTGCATATTTCTCTAAGAAATTTTCATTTCACCGTTAAAATTTTCTTAATCTGCAATGTGCATCCAATTGCATTTTTGCTGCAGACCTATGTTTCTTGGAAGATATAACATCCACAGCCACAAAACCCAATTTCAATGAAAGTACAAAGGTAGTATACGATTATTCCACATGGGCGAAGGATGAGATGCTACCCATCATATCTCTCATAGGCTTTTTCCAAATGCACACGACCAGAGCCTGATTATTCTCTTAATTTCAGCCTCACCTGAACAGATGTTCCTAGTTGATTTTCTTCTACTTGTGCACTGATAGTCTCATTTATTCTGATTATCATTTTGTGTTTTTATTGAGCATGATCTCCTATTTGCTCATTTTCATTCCCCATTCCTGTTTGAGCACCTCCATCATCTTTCACACAGTTTGCTTTTGATGTCTGAAAAAGCCAATAATACCCACAAATCTGCTGTGGCTCAGACGCTCACTACAAAAGTCTTTTCCTATTCAGTCCATCTCCTGAAGATATTTTCCTGGCAGGCAATAAAACAACTTTGGAGAAATAATGTCTCATTTACTTCTCTCCACTTAATTTGCTTTTTTAATTTTTTCTCATCTTGGGAATTTGCATGAGAGAAAAACTTCATTGTTTTTGAGTTTGTCTCATGGACTAAACATAACCTTTGACAACATTTCAGTGATATGATGCTCATTTGGAAATTTTACTAAAACTGTAAAACCTGTTTGGTGTAGCACGCCATGCTAACCATTGTTATTTCCACATCTGCACTCTTTTGAAACAAAGGATTGTAAAAATCCAAGTCATCTTGTCCCAGACCATTCTGTTGGTTAGCAAAGGGGTTTCATGAAACTTAATGGGTAGGTAACATAAATTCACATAAGCAACACTAATTCGTAAACTGATTGAAAGTCTCTGTACCATCAACTCCTTTTATTTTCTTTCTAATCACTCACTAAAGGGTAAGAAAAAAGTTAAAAAAAAACAGGATTAAAAAATCCTAGAACCATTGAACCCACTACTTTGTTTATTTCCTTTGTGGCATGAATAGAATCGCTACTGAAATCCTCTTGGCTCTTATGATGTCGTTATAGAAATGCCCTCTTGCAAATCCTTCCCATTTGTCTCCTTCACTGCCTGCTCTGTAGTTGAAACGATTCTTTTCAAAATAATTTATAAATTGTTTTGTATGATACCAGTGACATTTATTACAGGCATCAAATTCAGCAAAAGATGCCCAATTATTTCCATTCAATTCGTTTATCAAATGCTAAAGGCTATGGCAAGAATTCAGAGGGCATGTCACTTAGTATCTCACAGCGAGGAGGATGGTTTTGTTCCAAGTAGGATGAGCTAACTCGGAAAGCATTGGTCAACAGGAAATTTTTGAGAGAAGAAGCAACAGTGGCATTGAACAGAGAGGCTTGAGACAGAGGCTAAAGATGAACCACATTACAAATAGTTTATTTGATTTGCCATCATTTTCTCTTTTAATTTTATAAAGTGGCCATTTTCTATTATTTCTTTAAAACTGTTTTACTTGTTTTTGTCAAATTGTTATATTGCATGATTACAAGTGATTCTTTGGATAAACCTGACTCTTCTTTAACCTTAAAGATGACCCAGCTGGCATACCAACATTATGCACATGATGGGATTCCATCTGAAATGTAGGGAGAAACCACGCTCAGTTTCCCTCCCTGTACTGTACACAATTACGTTTGCATGAAATGCAAATAGCTCCCCAAATTATTTTTCTCCATTGAAATTTTATTTGAAGAATTCATCACAGAAGGAGGTTTATAAAGGACTCTGCATCTGTCTTCTGGACAAGAGAACACCCTTCCCTCCATCTTCACCTCTTCTCTTTCGAAAGTATATTCAAAACTATAGGGATCAGTGTCTGCTTTGGCTTCATTGACTCCACCCAATGGAAGAAAATAAGAATTGTTGGATAAAACCATAGCATCACTCTCTTCTTAACTTCTCTCCTTGCTATGTTCATAGCTCGACCTGTACAACTCTCCGTGCTGGTGTTTTACATGTAGTGATGCTCAACCTCCAAGAAGAGAATATTCCAAGATTTATATTGAATGACGTCTTCAACTGAACTATTTTTTTAACTGAACTGTTTCAACACAGATTTCAACATTGATTATTCACGTATTGTGGGTATTATGAGTTCACACACACACAAAAACATTTGGGTGGAAATGAAGCTCTTCCCTAGTACTTCCCTAAAAAAAGACTCACCAACTGATAACCAGAAAACTCCTTGATCTTGAGGAATGCGTGAGATAGATGCCATTTAGAATTGTAAGACCGCTAATGAGTGAAGACTCTCACCAAAGTCAGCTGAAGCGCCCTGTTCAGATGGACTCCACACGTAGCCACAGAGAGGACAGCAAACACGCTGTTGTGTTGCCAAGTACAAGGGCCTCTGACTGATGTTAGGAATCCTCTGCTGTCCTAACCTTACACTGGCACCCGCCCCCTAGAGCCTTCTGTTCTTGTAGGATGGGAAAGGAGGAATTATTCATTCTGGGATGCTTAATGCATTCACGTTAAATTCTTTATATGCTATTCAAACACTTGCATGTTGATAGCACCTTGAGGTCTTTGAAGTTTATTTTTGTGCATTTTCTTATCTTTTGGCCCACATATTCCCTTTTCTTCATCCATCTGCCTTTATTTCTCCCACCATATCTATCTATATCTTGAAAAGAAAGGCAGCGACTTTAACATTTTCCCTTGCAATGCTTCTTCCCTAGAGTCCGTGCCAACAAATTGCAACCATTGACGAGCCCTGGTGTGCTAGTACGCTTCTGTGCATCACCACGAGGAACAGTAAGAGACGATAGCAAGCGCAGATCGAGCATCTAGCGTGGAGAGAGAGCTAACATCCACTACTTGGCAAGCCGTGTTCAGGGAGGCTTACTTAGCTCTCATTCTGGGATTATTATAAAAATAAATCTTTTAACATTTGTTTGGGATTAAAAGTGAGGGAATCTAGACTCACATTTTAAAATGCACATCCTGATGAATAATAAATACACTTAGTAAATATACATTAAGGGAGAATTATATTTTCTGCAGCTTGTTGTGTTCACTGAAGGCATTCTGCACATAACAATGAATTAACAGAACCCAAATACGAAATCGAGATTGGAGGAGTGAGTGTATAATTTGTACCATCTCTTAGGAATGAAAGAGATGAACAGAGAATGACAGTGTTCGGTATGAGAGCTAAGCGGAGCAAGGCGCAGGATAATCCGGGGCAGCAAATGGGAGGCTGCCAGCGGGGGGCGCTGGAGAGAGTCCTGGGCTCAGAGCCAACAACGTGGGTTCTACTTGGTCTGGCCAGCGAAACCTCTGCGTCTTGGGTTCCTTAGCTGCATTGGGAATCAAAATGCCTATAAGGATCGCAAGACCTCCTGGCTGCAGAAACACATGGAAGCCATGTAACTGACAAACATGAAAGAAGGGCAGAAGTCCGGCATTTTCAGGATCTAGGAGACAGCTAGGAAAATGAGTCCATCAGATTGGCCACAAGCAAATCTGCAAAATTAACTTTCCGCCTCCTTAGCTCCTCTTTTTCCATGCTCATTTCCACAAGTCCTTCGCTTCCAAGCCCCCAGCAGTGATCAGGCGCTCACGACATCTACTCTCCCACCACTTAGCCTTCGCTTTATGCACACGCCCTCATCTGCCGAACAACACCTTCCCAGACTCACCACATTAAAGTTTAACCTCATACTCTTTTTTTCCTGGACGCCATTCTCTGCTGACGCCAAGTCGGAAGAAACTCGGACTCAGCAATCAGAGAATCTGGGTAAAAACCTAGCTCCCCTGCTTGCCCACTCTAAGACTTGGCAAATAACCCTCGTATGTCTTTGTCTCCTCATCTGCAACCTGAGGATAATAATAATAATACCGGCTTTATAACATTCTTGTGAATAATAAGGTAAATAATAAGGATAACATCTCTGACATAAAGCCTAGCTCATAAATAAACACTCAATACATGTAAGTCTTATTTGATCTAAAATGTTAATGATGTCAGTTTAATGTCACTCCTCCGAAGCAACTCCTGAGTTTACCAGCAGCCTTAACATAAAGGAGAGCAGAAGTGTGTGACCTTTAAACACCATGACAAGGTGCTGAGGGAGATACTTTGGGGCAAGGGGCAAAGGGTCCCTTGGGACAGGCTATTCCAACACACCACACCAGCCCTACCTGCCCGGATTAAAATAGCGGGTCCACACATCCCCTCCTTCATTTGCATAACAACAGAAAATGCAGAGGTCTGAACCAGAAGACCAAAGGAAATATCTATTTCTCGGGACATTGTTTACTCTGGGGCCTTGTCACATGATCCACTTTTTATCCAGAACTGGGTAAACAGAAATACTTTTGCGGAAACAAGTAAACAGAGGACCGTGCAGTGATTTCACAAACAACTATTTAATAGTCCATTACCTGCTTTTCCACACAAACGGTCACCGAACCTCCCGTTTTTGTGGAAAGGGCACTCATTTCTTTGTTTATGGTTTGAGGGGTGGGGGGAGGCAGAAGGGACAGGGAGGTGACACTAAAATTACTTGTCCTTCTTTGAAGCTTTCCAGGTAAGCTGTGCCCAGATTCAAGGACAATGTGTGAAGACTGACTCCTGTGTCGCCCCTGAAAAGCCCTGGGAATTTTAATTGAAATTACTTTTCAACACTGGCATGCTGCCTTATTTGCAATTTGTATTATGAAGGACGATGCTAAATAAGGAGGGTGACTTTTTTTTTAAATACAGGCGCCAAAATGGCATGTTGGCAACCCTCCCCTCCCCACCTAAGAAACAAACACAAGATTTTTTTTTTCATTAAAGGACAGTAAACATCTTTGGTTATCGACATTCAAAAGCCAACGGAAACAGCACACGAGCTGTAGTGAGAGAAGGTCCCCAAAGTAGAGAGCTATTCATGGAAATGGAAACAAGCAGAAGAACAAACAGAAAAATCTCCATGTTTTCATCCTACGTTTCAAAGCTGCATTAAAGTCACAGTTCCTCTCCTGGCAAGGCATTTCCTAAAAATTCATGAAATTCCATAAAACAGGAAGTTCAGACTTTTTTACTTTTTCAGTATTATTTTCCCTTCTCGATTCTACTTCAGCTTATTTGTTAATTTAACAGAATATTAAAAAAAAACAACAACAACAACCTAAAAACTGATAGCCCTCCCATAAATACCTTTCCTGCCAAGGCCCTCATCCCCAGCTCTCACTTTGATAGTGTTCTAAGCCGGTGGCGTGCTGCTTTCCTGTGACTCAAGAACACTTTTCCCCAGAAGGAAATACCACAGGACGCACGATTTGCTTTTTCAAAAATGCGACCAAGAAAATGATGCTTTAGATGGGGCGCCCGGATGGCTCAGTCGGTTAACTGTCTGATTCTCGATTTCCCTTCAGGTTGTGAGATTGAGCCCTGTGTCAGGCTCTGCCTGCTTGAGATTCTCTCTCTCCCTCTGCCCCTCCCCCCACTCAGACTCTCCCTCCCTCCCTCTCTCTATCTCTCTCTCTCTCAAATAAATAAAATAAACCTTTAAAACAAAAAGAAAAGAAAATGATACTTACCTAATTTTGAGATACTATGTCATCTTGGGGGAAAAAAAAAATCAAACCCTGCTCCTGAAAGGAGGCGATCTCAATAAGCTTCCACCTTCCTAATGTAGGAACAGGAAGAGCCTTTTCTTGGGGCCCAGATATGTGCCAGAGATAACACTCCAAGAGAATAATTCTTTCCCCATGACGAGCTACTATGATTATCTAGCCCATTATGAGTCAAGCCCTTGAAAATCCAAAGGTAAGCCGCAGTCAAACAGCTATAAACAGTGGTTAATGAGAATTTTGAGGAAAGATGATGAGGTGACGACACTGGGAAGCCCACCACAGAAAGGAATCCCTGAGTATGAAAAGAACGTTTCCCACATGGCAGACTCGTACACACTCTCCCCTTTTCCTTTGATGATCTTCTCCTTTGTCCACCCCCACCCCCTGCCCCCGCCACTTTCCCTCTGTCTCCCGTCCTGTGTTCATTTTTCTCCAGTTTATTTTTCTGTCTCTACTTCCTCGGCCTCCCTCTCTCTCCCCTCCTTTGTCTCTTCCACCCGCCTTCTCTCATTTCCACGCACGTCCTCCAACTTCCCTCCTCCAGTGCTGTGTCACAATATTGCATGGACGTTTACTGTAAGCATATTCGGGTTCCCCGTTGTTATTTTTTAATCAAAGTTAACCCTTTTATATCACTCTTTCTGTGTACGAAAGGAAACAGTTTTGATGCTTTTTATTTTCATAGGATATGCCTGTTTGTTTGAGAGCCATTTGCCAAAGATGGGGAGGAAGGAAGTAAAGAATAAAATACCTGATTCTTACCCTCAAAAAAATGCCAAAGCTCTAAGAGACTCATCCAACTAGATTCCTTTTATTCCATCTGCCTTGTTTCCCAGCTTTTTTTTTTTTTAATATTTGCTCATCATAGATTTACTGAGTGCTTAATGTTTGCTAGGAAGTTTAAGCATACAAACAATCGGTTGGTGCAAAGAGGAAGTATAAGGGAAGGAGGAAGTTTTCTACTTTTTCCTCTCACATTTATTCCTTCTTTTTCTTTGTGAGGAAACTAGGGCAGAAAGAAACAAAAGAGCAGGAATAACCAACCCTCTACACACACACACACACACACACACACACACACACACACACACGAGTCTCAAGTATCTCTGCTTTCCTCCCTTCGCCAGTCCCTGCCTCTGTGTAGACCTCACCCTGAGACTTGCCTTTTCTTCTAGGCACACTGAAGAAAAGGAATTAGGGGATGGGCAGTGGAGGGGTTGGGGAGGGACAGTGTCCAGAGGCCAAATTCTTTCCCTCCCAGATCGAAAGATCTAAACATCAGAAAAGGAATGCAAATATGCAGACGGAGATACTCTGACCTGGTCTATGACCACCTGCCCAGCAAGCTGGATACGCTCATTCTTGAATGCTGAGTTTCAGAGAGGTGGAGCAGTTGAGTCAGCAAGTATATGGCAGATTCTAACCCAGTTACCTGGCTGCAAGACTCCTGCTCCGTCTGCTCTCCTCCACAGTTGCCCTCTCTACCTTGACGAGCTCCGACTGATTCTTTAGCTCAGGTTCAGTTCACCTTAAGTGAACTCAGGTTCAGTTTCCTTCTTATTTAAGTGATCCTTCAGCCTCTCTCCCCAGAGCCCTGCCTCTATCTCCGTTATAATATTTATTACATTGATGTCAATAATTTGCTTCTCTGTTACCTTGACCACTCACATACGAACCACTTCAGGACAGAGTAAGCATTGTAGTCATCTTCGTAGCTCCTGAGATTTTTCATATAATGCCTTCTACAGAGGGTTCAACAAATGTTGGTTGCGCTGAATTAAGTAGAACCCCAAAATATGGTAAATTAGAACATCTGTCAGATTCTAAAAGAATAAATGGCAAAGCAGTTAGGTTATCACAGGAAGAAAAGAGACACTAAATCCAATAAGTTACTTATGCTGCTTCAGATTGGCCGGGGGGGGGGGGGGGGGGGTGGTCAGGTCAAGAGAGACATGCTTTCAAGAGGAACCTAGAGAGACACAAGGACAAGAGAACCCAGTGGGTTGATTTGGGATTGTAAAGTTGATAGATGAGGCAGAAAACGTGTATTGGTCAAGCCTGACAAGGCAACAACTAAATTCCTCAGGAGAACCGTAGAGAAGAAATAACATCTATCGGTTGGGGTTCTAACATTATATCTGATTAACTGGCCATCTACAAGGCCTATAATCTTGCACTCAGATATTCCTTAGACACACATAGAATTTTTCTCAGCCAGTATTTTTCTTCAGCTTTATATAATTGTACAGTCTGTATAATTGACATATAATATTGTAAGATATTTGAAGTGTACATCATGGTGATTTAATATATGTATACATTGTGAAAGGATTTCCCATCATTTAGTTAACTAACACATCCAATCACCTTATTTATTTTAGTTACTGGCACATTTAAGTTCTACTCTCAGCAAATTATACAATATGGCGTTATCAACTATATTCACCATGTTTTACGTTAGCCTCTCAGACTTTATTTTAGAGCTGAAAGTTTGTACCCCTATACCAACCTCTCCCTATTTCCTGCCGCCCCCAGGTAACCACCTTGCCACTCTGTTTTTATGGGTCTTTTTTTTTTTAGATTCCACATATAAGTGATACCATTAAGTATTTGTCTTTCTCCGTCTGCCTTATTTCACTTAGCATAATCCCTCAAGGTCCATCCATGTGGTTGCAAATGGCAGGATTTCCTTCTTAAGGCTGAAAAATAGTCCACTGTACTTGCACTCAGACTCATTCTCTCTCTCTATGCATGTATGTAGATATTTATATATCTTCTTTATCCATCTATCCATTGATGGACACTTAGTTCATTTCTATATCTTGGCTATTGTGAATGATTTTAGCTGGTATTTAATTTATATACACACATGTGTGCATACATGTATAAATATATATATATACTTACTTATTAATTTCAGCTTCAACTGAGAGGTATAAAGCAAAGTCCCCGCCCTTTCCACACTTAACTGAAGTTTGAGCAGATCTTCAAATTGAATCAACTGTAGATAAAAAATATAACCTTCACTATGTCACTATGGTGACATCACTTCTCCTACAGCTTTTGTTTTGATCCCTACTGCTTTAAAATATTTGTCAAAAGTTTTTTTCAACACATGGTGATGAAATTATTGAAATTATATGATTCTATATAATTCTGCCTGAGGTTTTTTTCTTTTAATTTAGAAGAAAATGTCATTGATTTTATCTGAACTGCTTTTGTGTATGATATGTTTATATTTATGTTAGTTTTCTAACATAGAAGACTGAAAACCCAATTTTATAGATCTGAAAATAAAATGTATTTAGAAAGTAATTTATTAGAATGGTGGGAAAAATGTGGTACTCTGGTTAACTCCATGTTTTTATTAACTGAACTACCCCTAGTCATCATAAGTTGGAGACTGATTCTCAAAAACTTGATACAATACTCTCACAAGACTTAATAAGATTTTATCTGTTTTAATTTTATTGGGTGTTGAGTTCTTAGAAAATCATCATTACAGACATTACAAATCATCATTACAAATGCTCATTATACAGTTTTACCAAGAGAGAAGTTGTAAAATTCTAGCCATTGTCCAAGGACAGAGGTGCACAGAAGATTTTAAGGGCCCCAGGGTCAAGGCTAATGAAAGAGACACACCTGCCTCCTAGGCAAAGCCATGAATAGAAAGTTCTTTTCAAGTGCCTCCTTTCCACCCTCATCAATGCGTCCATTCTTTTCTTCTTTGCTCCTCCCATTTCCTGCCCCCTTTCCATCCTCCAAATTCCTCTAACGTGCTTTTTGTTACAGGTAACAATCACTGCTGAAGCAATAACTAAGATACTAGTTAATAAGAGATACAGATGAGATTACCACGGACCCAGGAATATCCGTACTCCCGTGGCAACTGCGTAAACAGTTGCCCTCCAGACTAAACGAAGAAATGATTGATCCTTAACACAGAAAGCACTTTCACTTACTGGTCTTAACCCCGGCTTTGTAGTTCAATCTCCAGGCACATCCTGGCACAAACCTAGAGCCAGCTTTCATTCCAGTCCATGCCCCTTTGCCATGCCACATGCTCTTCCTTCCACCCGGTAAAACCTCCTTTGCTCCCACCCCCTGCCCTATACCACCCACACCTTCTTCTTGGCGACTTGCCCTTGGAAGTCGGGCTGAAGCAAACACTGCAGGGAGAAGCCTTCCCAGGCCTCTGGTTTCGGTAGATACCCCTCCTCCACGTGCCCCAGCGCTCTGTGCACAGCAGAACACTTACTACTTCATACAGTAATTATTGTTTCCTTTCTGTTTTCCCCACTAGCTAAACTGTAACTTCCTACAGCCTTATCATTCTTCATATTTTCAACATCCAGCAAATTGCCCGCTACTCACAGCTCATTAAGGTCAAACGAATGAAACATTGCAATGAAACGAAGGAGGTTTGAGATACCACTGCTTCATGGGGGATGGAATAAATAAATGCTGGAAATACTCATTGAAAATGTTGTCAACCCCCACTGTAGAATATAGGACTTAATATGCACAGAGCCCAGCACACTATAAAGCTTCCTGGGTTTTTGTTTAAAAAAAAAAAAAAAATCCCTGATACTACCTTATTAACTTTTCATTTGTTCCCTTCCCACTAAAGTAGAGCACAAAGCAATCCCGTTATTTCGGCTTCCCAATTGTCTAAGTTCCAGATAAATAGGCTTACCGGGTTTGTGTGTGCTTTTATGCACTTTAATCAATATATTTCCCAGTTTGAACAAGACAATAAATTAATTCCTGTCTTTTTTAAACTAGTTTCCACTTACTCAAAGATGTCACTACACAACTCGGAAGCAGACTTGAATAGTGAAAAAAGAATCTCTTTGGCCCAGAAGTTAGTTAAACCTGCAAGTTTTAGTCCTGGCTCTGCCTCTGGCTGACTCTGTGGCCTTGGGAAAATTACATAACATTTATGGGCCTCAGTTTCCTCATCTATAAAACATGGGAGTTGGACCAGGTGATTGTGAAGCACCCTGTCAATTTTAAAATTCTATTATTATATAAATCTTTAATTCCAACATAGAGCAGGTGGACCCTGGAAAGTACTGGAAATGACGATACTGTACTGTCACACAAAGAAGATAATCTCCATCCATGCAATTCAATTTAAAATTCACGGCAAAGTCAAATTTGCACGCACCATGTCTGAGTGGCCAAGAGTAATAAAACGCGCACATGGAAGGAGCAGGAAGCAGAGGGGAGGGGACCCGCACACTCTGTGAAACAGTACACAGCCTAAATGCATTTTCTCACACTGATGTATTTTAAATTTGTGACTATGAATATACCACAGTGAACAGCTTGAAGTTCTTTGGAACAAACATCCCCTCTTCTAAGGTCACTCCTGAAGGAACTGCAATAATACATTTGGCATATGTAGATAGAGTGCTTTGCAGACTGGAGCATGGAGAATTATGCTCTGCATGTTCCAGAAAAGATGATCCATGATTCAGATGAAAAAAAATGTCAGGTACATTTTTGACAGTGGCAGCAAACCCAAACAGTATAACCATGCAATCAATATGGACGCCCTCATTAAAATCCCCAAGTAGCTATGAGTTTGATTTTCAGCAGGGTCTGGACAGGAATAATGGATTTGGTGGCCTGAAGGAACATTAGAGGTTTTAATAAAAGGAACTTAAAATTACCAGTGTTGGCCCTGGTTCCAAGGAAGCCCTGGCTCAGCGTCCGTAACAACACAGGATGAACCTAATTCCTTGCCTCTCGGAGTCTTGCTATTCAGTTTAAAATGACATTTTATATACAGCCTGATAATTTCTCCTCAAAAATAAACTCATAAAAATTGCTTTAAAATTCCTGATCAATGTTTTCAGTTCACATAGACACTAAACCGAATTTCCTAAAGCCTGAAAAGCTAATTATGCATTCAATTAGAGTTTCTTAATAAAGATTAAAACTCTGAAGTCTATTACAAGCCCATATTTAATTCAACTGCCATTTTATCCATGCCATGGAAGTGTAAGTGGTAACAATGAATATAAATTATCATACACGCCACAGAAAAAATGCTATTTGTCCAAGTACGTTACTATAAAGAATTAAATTTTGCTATCAGTTCCATGATCTAGTTAAAATTGGTATTCTTTATTTGGTCTTTCAATGTATTCCAATTTCCTACTTTGAAAAACAAATTCTAGGGAATAAAGAAAAGAGATTAATTTATCATTAAGACTCTGCTTAATTGAAGTCAATTCCGAACAAACTTGAATTCAATTTCTGCTCATTAAATTGAATGTGCTCTGCGTTCCTCTCTGCATTGCTTTGAGCAAGCAGCTGAGAACAAGGGACTAACATCAAAATTATTAAATTGAGGAGATTTTATTTGGTCTTCACATGCCAGAGCCGCTTTGATGAGGAGCTGTTTTGGCACTGAAAGGAAAGAAGAGCAGCTGGAGGAAAAATCAAATGAAACTAAGCCTTGGAAAATTGAAGAAAACGCAAGCTTAATAATATTTAATAATTAAATTTCCACAAACAATAGCGGCAAATGAAGTAATCTGCAAAGTCTGTGAACTCATTTGCATAATTGATGCCGGTCCCCTGTAAATGAATAATGAAGATAATAAAAGATGTTGCTAAAAATGGGCACAATAACAGCAAATTTCATCAAGCCGCGCTCTCTGATTAATCTGCTCTTGCAAATCAGCAGCGAGAGGGGAGCGCGTGATTAACCGCGCCGAGGACGGCAGCAGGCGGCGGCGCTGCCCTTTCTCTGCGTGTCTCTGGGCGCGTCCCGCCCGCTCCCCGCGCCGCCCGCGCTCCTCTCGCCGCAGCTGCCGCTGGGGCTGCCGCGGGCGCCGCTCAGCCGGAGCGCGCCTCCGCCCGGCCCGCCCGCGCCCCGCGGCCGCGCTAGCTCCCCGAACCCCCCGGCCGCAGCCTTTTGTCGCGGCCGCTCAGCCCTCCCGGGCCCTCCTCCCCCAGCCCCCCGATCTCCAGCCCGGGGGCTTCCCGCCGGCCCACCACCTAGACGCGGAATAAATGAGAAACCGTTAGCTAGCCGCGTGGGGAGAGGCGTAGGTGACTCCCGTGCCGCTCGGCCCGCGTGCCCCCGCGCCGGCTTAGGGATGCTGGGCAGGTGGGGATTTCTGTTTGGGAACCGAGGTGAGAGGTGCTGGGGCCGCCCTCGAGGGCAGCCGCTCTCGGAGAACCCGGGAATGGCGCTGTAAACGTGCAGGCACTCCTCCTCCTCTCTCCCCACCATCACGCACAAAAAGCAAGGGCTTTGAAAGGGATGACTTTATTATGCACTTTTAAACGACTATTCAGAAAAGATTGGGAGGCACAATAAAAAATGCTTCCCACCCTGCCGATTGCCTTCCCTTAACGAAGGGAGGGGGTGGGGAAGAAAGAAAGAGAAAGCAACCCACAAAGGTGGGCTGGGCATTGCAGATTTTTCTTTTTCTTTTTTTTTTTTTTTTTAAATCAAAATAACATTTTCCAGTTTGCGACTTACGTTTCCGAGTGTGTTCTTCTCAGGGCCAACCCAAGGGGCTAATAAAACCCCTGAGAGCAGTTATGCCCAAATACATTTCGTGAGGGAGTTTGTGAAAACAACTTTGCCGACTGCAAACCTTATAAGATGAAAATACTCCGAAAATCACACAATCCTCTTGGAACCCGAGGCGCCGCACTTTTCCACCTCTCTGGGATAAAGTTGTCTCAGGAAAATAAAACTGTTGATAAACCATGGTTCCAGACTGTTACTGACTTTACAACCCTCGGTTTGCAATCGATCATAGCTTGGGCCTAACAGGACTGACTGGGGCTTTTCATTTGTTTATAGTGTGTGCAGTGTTTTATCCCTCAAATGTACCATGTCAGCTATGTAAAATAATGTATTATTTCTGCTCGCATCCTGGATCCACCTCCACAGTGGTTTTTGTTTAAAATAAAGGCCTTGGTTATTTTCCATTATTACAGAATGGAAACTTCAATCCTAGACATCTGAGAAACACATCTTTAAAATCCAGTACTGAGTTGGGAAAAACAGAGAAGAGCTCTTGTTTACTTCACTCGCAGGGTGCTATTGACTCTATTTAACTTGACGAGTTTTAATCCAATTTAATAAATCACGAGCTTGCTTTTCCTTCAGAAAAGCCACTATGCCATCCCGGGTCCCAACTCCAGCTTTCTCAGTGTCACGTCAGCAAATAATCCTGTGACTCCCTTGTTTTTGCTAAGGAAAGAGCTCATCCATTGCAGTTAATTTTTCTGGCACAACAACTACACTGTAATTTTTCCTGACTTCTCTCTGAAAGTATAAAGACATCCTAGAATCATGGACTTTTGAGCCAGAGGAAACGCCGAAGACTGAGAGAAGTGAAGTGGCTGCCGATTCTCACACAGGCTCTACCGCCAGGCCCAGATCTCCCCTCTCCCAGACCAGTGGTCTCTCCCCACATCCAGCCTCACAGGGAGGCCGAAGGAAGGAAACTGGAAAGGGACTCAAGAGCACGGGGCAACCAAGGGAATGCAGGAACAGAATTAATGGGATGTGGGAGAGGTTAGGAATGATAAATCCAGGTGATAAAATGAGTTTCGAAGAATCAGGAGCCAGATGGTAGTAGAGGAACCATGGGAAGGGCAGAGACTGTGTAAAAAAAAATAATCTGGCAAAATAAGGACTGTAGAGAGAAAGTAAGTGGTTTTTAAGATGTCTCAAACGTAGGGTCAAAGTTAGGTCAAGAGAAGAAAGGAAGAGTCCACGGGAATGTTTGTAGACAGGCAGAAGGCGATTGTAAGTGCGTTGGTGTCCGAAAGAGTCTTTCTTTGCCGTGCTTCTGAGGAAGAAAGGGTGACAAATTGCCTCATGAGAATGAACAAGTGGAGAACCTGAGAGACGCAAGGAATGGCCGCCGTCAAGGTGAATTGTAGGCAGTTGTGAGAGTTTCATCCCAGGAGCATGATGAGAATGTCAGAGCCTGACCCACAGCAAGGGTGCTTCATCTGCTCAGAGACAGGGTGTCCTAAAACCATCAGCCCTCAGAGGAAAAGCATGCTGCCCAGTGTCACCAGCAGCCCACAGCCAGGCAGGGAGAAGGCAGCCTTCCTCATCCGCATCCGTGCGTGGCCGTGGAGCACACCGTGCTCTGGGGTGGGATCTGGGATCCTGCACTCCGGAAGACCCTGAAGAGATGCCCTCAGAGGTCTTTGTGGTTTTCTGTTCCAAATCACCCTAACATATAAAATCAGAAAGTGTTCTGTGGCGTTCCTCAGCTTGTGAGCTCCCTTGTGAGGAATGAATGATCCTCATCGTCATTTGAAAACATCCACATTTTGGAAATGCCTAAGCTACCTAAATGTGACAATAAAATTCATTTCAATTTGTCAGTCTTGAAAGTTAATTGAACAGTTATGCTTTAGTCTAATTATTCCTGGCTAACATGAAGCAATGAAAAATTAGGTAAGGATTGTAGCCAACTCCAACTCCTCAGCTTTTTTCTCTCAGACTTTTCTTTCTCTTTCCTTTTTTTTTTTTTAATGACTGACGAGTTTGGGCAAGAGCCTAACACTTAAAGCAGATGAACTTGGCAGCAGTGTTTCTGAAACCCTGGGTTCTGGGATACTTTATGGCTCTTCATCACCTTCGAGAGCTGTCCTTATGAGGCCAGGAATCTAGCTGAGTTCCATGTGGGTAGAAAATGTAATGCCCTGGTTGCCTGGATACTCTAGTTAACCGATGGTGACCACATACATTAGAAACCAGCGTCTGATTTGTAGAAACTTTGAAGGTTATTAAAGGAGATGCCAGCTCTCCTTATACGCAGCAATAGGCAGGAATTGGTAATCCGGCAAATCAAAAAAATCATACTGTGTGATGTTTACTGCCTGTTTATATCCTGAAATTTGCGCACAATCTAGAGTTATTATTTCCTCCAAATAATTTATCTCTAATGAATAATGGTGTCTTTTGTTGTGAGCCCAGGGTCCAAATAGCAAGTTTTCCCTAGTCATGATTATCTACAACTATTACATGTTTTCCCATTCGATTAAACTTTTCTTACAGAAACAGAAAGTTTTATTAAAATAGTCAGAAATTATTTAAAAATTAGCATATAGGGGCGCCAGGGTGGCACAGCAGTTAAGCGTCTGCCTTCGGCTCAGGGCGTGATCCCGGCGTTATGGGATCGAGCCCCACATCGGTCTCCTCCGCTGGGAGCCTGCTTCTTCCTCTCCCACTCCCCCTGCTTGTGTTCCCTCTCTCGCTGGCTGTCTCACTATCTCTGTCAAATAAATAAATAAAATCTTTAAAAAAAAATAAAAAATAAAAATAAAAATTAGCATATAAACTAAAGAAGGCAATATTTAAGTAGGATACCCATAAGCCATGGAAAGCATAATTTATGGATATACAGACGATTTAAACAATTAGGTATTTTCCCCCACTGGTTATGAATTCTTTTTGTTGATAGTTCTGCTCTCTATGCTCCTCCCAAGCTAAAAAGCACATGTTATTTATCATTCCTGGTTTGTGAAGGATTTTCGAGGATTTATTTACAGCCCCCTCAAAACAAGTGTCCAAACCCCTGCATCTGCCCTATTTCTATTTACTCCACCCTTCTCTCTAGCTGGAAAGCCAAAAGGAAAGGGAATTAAAGGAAAAGCCTGCAATTCTAAGTACCCGAACTCCTGCTCTTTTCCTAGCTCACCATATTGGATTTAATCAGCATTAGTGACAGACATTAAGGAAACTGAGGTGAATAAATATGGTCCCAGTCCTTCAGGAGCTTACAGACACCTGGGGAATACCTACCTGGACACAGATAACGTTTACATAATGCAGTAAGTGCAAAAGCACGGAGTCCAGCCCCAAAACTCGGGATGTTTTCATAAGATGAGAAAAAATGGGGGAAATCGTACGCTGGCTTAATTCGCCATCCGCTTGTTAACTTTGTGATGGTCTTTTTCCAACCATAGACGTCATTTTGTAATTCCCCATCTCCAACATGTATTAAAAAGGTTCACTTCTTTATAGTTCTAGTAGGCTATTGGCAATCATAGCTCTAATTCTAAATTATCCCATAGAATGCACCTTTTCGAAAAGCTTATGCTTTAAAGAACATGCCAAACAAACCTTGCTCATTGTTGACCTGTATGACATTGATTTCTAAGATCTATTTTCAATATGTGTATGTGTACACCTAGATATATACGTGTTTCATTCCAGATACTAAACTTCAACTTTTATGGTAACTTGAGATGCCATTAAGACAGTAGTCTAAGAAACCAAATATAAAAATTACCAGGCAATTAGGAATTGATGCAAGTTCCTGAACTTTATTAATAGCATTACAAACATTATCATAGCCTGAAAGGCTTGACCAACAAATTCTGACTACTAGCTGGAAGAAACTGTGGCTGGAATATATCATGACTTCGGGAAATGTGAAGAAAACCAAAGAGTGACTGCCAAAGTCGAGTAGTAGGAGCCTATATTCTCAGAGACTATACTCTAACCAACGTGTTGTGTCACACTCTGTTGTTCACCTGTTTGTACTACTAGTCAACTGGTTTAATCAAATAGGAATTCTTCATTTGGGGGGAGGCAGGCCAGGGCTAGTTCTGTGGCCCCAAATTTCATCAGAGACTCAATTTCCTCTGTCTTTCCTATTATCCTTAGTACCCTATTTTTTCCCCTGATGGTCACAAGATGGTCCCTTTGCCTCCAGCCATTGTGTCTGCATGCCAAGCGAAAAGAAGGAAGGGCAAAAGGTAATGTACCAGCTGAGTTTGTTCCTTTTAATAGGAAAACAGTAGTTTGCCAAGAGCTTCCTTCCCCCCAACCCGGTAGCGTTTGCTCACATATCATTGGATAGAACTAGTCACATGACCTTAGCTTTAAAAGAATCTGGGGAGGTGAGAAATTTTAACTGACCCAAGTTATTATCCAATTAAACTGGATATTAAACTTCAACTTCAACCAATTAAAATTATCCAATCTTAACAATCCAAGTTATCTTGATAAGGAAAAAAGAAGCAGCAGATATTGCAGAGAATCCCTGCTGATCCAGTTACTGTTTCTAATTCTAGAAGGTGTCTCCCCACACCCTACTTCATGCAAGGTCCCTGTATTTATATACAATGTAGCACTGTCATAAAATAAACATATCAATAATTTTCGTATCTCCTTTCCTCAGTACATTTTTCTTGGGTAAAGAGAAAGCATTTTTGTAAATGTGTCAAGTGGCCTGACCATTTTTAAAGATACCTAATATTATTATAACTATAAAAATATATACTCCATTCTGAATGTTAATCTTACATGATGCTATATTTTTAAAGACTTTGTGTCCTTACTGCTAGAAGTTTATTTGCTGATTTATAATAAATGCTGGATAACATTAAGTAACGTTCTAACACACAAGACAGGTATGAGGGTTTCTGAGCAACCCGAGAAACTGTGATCTGGGTCAGTGATAGAAGAGGAAGAGATGGGATGATATATTTTTATCATCATACATCCCTCTCATTAAAAAGCATTTGTTAAACACCCACATGCCTGTACCACAGTTGTCAAAATAAAACAAAGAGATGTTTTACTGCAATCAACTCTTGATTTTATTAATCCTGTTACCTATTTTCTGGAAACCCTTTTTCCACTCTGCAGTACGTCAACAAGAACAGGGGGGAAAAATGATAAACCTCAAACCAGTCAACCTAATTTTGTTATTAGCCATAGTTAAAGGTTTGCTGAGAGAGAAGATTGAAGCCATTTGCAAAATGAGGTTCATGTTTGTCTGTGGATTTCCATTATCCATGCTATTCCTTGTCCCTATTTCCAGGGATAATCAAGAGTTGGATGAATCTAAAACTATTGTTTTGGAGCAAGACTTGGTTGCTGTCAGAAATCATAATTAACATCAAAAGGCATTTATTCTATCCTACTTTTGTGTAAGGCATTGCACTCGCTGGTAGCAGCAGGGACATTTGGAAACAGGAATGTATGGCAGCTTTCCTGCCTCATGCACATTTTCTTAGAAAAAGCAAGTCATGAGTACATAAGTCTATAACCTTCAACACGATGGGAGGAAAGAGTACACGTATTTTTTCCCTCAATAATTAGATTCAGATTCTTAGGGGTCTGGCTGAAGGCATCAGCCGACATGTAGCATCTCATCCAGTTATCCCAAAAGGGAAGTTTGAATGTTCAATTTACACAAATGTGTTGACTTAGGTTTTGCAAATGAAAGACTTTTTTCAAATGTTTCATGCTATGTCCCACCTCAGAACCTGTCTCAATCTTCCTTTACAGTGAAAAGAGACAACTCTGCCGATTTCTCTGTGACTTTAGGAAAATCACTCACTTCACCTTTCTGGGCTTCCCTTCCCTTATCTTTAAAATGGGGCAACAATATCTACGCTGTGAGATTGTTACAGGGGAGAAAAAAATGGTGACTCTGGATGTACAGTCACTACAAACTGTAATGTGTTACGTTAAAATAAGGTATTATTGTTTCATTAATCCAAGTATCCTATTGAGGAATCTTTTTAAAATATACACGAAGCTTTATAAAAATGCAGTCAAGCAATACATACTATTTGTAACAATTTCCATATGTCAGCAAATGGAGATCTATGTCATAATAAGTTATCTCTGAATATGGGATTCAAACCATATTCAATTTCATGAGTGGATTCCCCTGTGTTGACATTTGTTCTACAGATTCTTACCAGTTCATAAGTAACATTTTCTTCTTCTTTTTTTTTTGCTAATTCTATATGTTTCAGGTGTATGGCTTTATAATTCCACATCCGTATACACTACAAACTAATCGCCACCCCAAGTCTGGTTACCAGCACCATACAGTTAATCCCCTTCATCCATTTTGCCCAGCTCCAACCCCCTTCCTCTCTGGGAACCACTGGTCTGTTCTCCATATCTATGAGTTTGTTTTTGTTTTCTTTTGTTCATTCATTTGTTTTCTTAGACTTTTTTTTTAGATTCCACCTATGAGTGAAGTCAACCAGTATTTGTCTCTATCTGGCTTAATTTGTTCAGCACAATACCCTCAAGGTCCATCCAGGTTGTCACAGATGGCAAGATTTCATCCTTTTTATGGCCCAGTAATATTCCAGTGTGTATATATATATACAGTGTATATCGATGTATGATATACAATCATACATACGTTGTATATATGTACAATGGAAATATATATATACACATACAATGGAATATCTATCTATCTATATATGTATATATATCTATATCACATCTTTATCCATTCGTCTATCAATGAACACTTGGGTTGCTTCCATATCTTGGCTTTGTAAACAATGCTGCAAATGGAACATAGGGGTGCATATATCTTTTCAAAACCGTGTTTTCATATTTTTCAGATAAATACCTAGAAGTCAAATAGCTGGGTCATATGGTATTTCTACTCTTAATTTTTTTGAGGAATCTCCATACTGTTTCCCATAACAGCTGCATCCATTACAATCCCACCAACAGTGCTCATACGTTCACTTTTCTGCACAGCCTCTCCAATACTTGCTATTTCCTGTCTTTTTATAATAGTCATTCCAGCAGATATGAGGTATACTCATTGTGGTTTTGATTTGCATTTTCCTAATAATTAGTGATGTTAAGAATCTTTATCTAACATTGAAGTCATTGCACATTTGAGTGACTGAGCTTTGAATAATTTTGTTGAAGTATCACACGGTCTCAAAGACCAGCCAACATTAGCTAGCTAATTGGAAATTCTCTGGTTTTTGAAGTGAATGCCAAGGTAGGCTATAATATGCTTCTGCTTCAGGAACCCTGTTTAGGGTAATCCTACTTTGGAAATACTCACAAACTATTTTCCAAGTTTGCTGAAATAAATGATCCTCAGCCTTCAGAAAGAACAGATAGGCAAGTAAATATGGTCACCATTTACTTCTTTAGCATAGAGTATTGTTAATACCTATGAAATGTATCAGAAGAAACCTTTACCTTTTATTCTCCCTTTTAAGGAATGCACTAACTAAAATTAAGAAGACACTGCTGAATGGGTGTATGTTAGTCTTCATAAATTGCTGCCACAGAAAATCTGATTATTGTTTTCCCCTTTGTGACCTAATTTTCAGCTTCCCCAACTCAAGGGACACCCAACAATGAAAATACCATGTAATTCTCGCCTAATATATTGCATTAAATCATCCAGGGTCGTTCAACTCTTTGGGTGTAGATATCATTATAATTCTTCTTTTGGGAACCCAGTTTTTATATGAAGTACATATATATAAATTTCATAAACATTTGATGGTAGAGTTTTTATTATTATTTCTTTCTAAACTTCTGCTCAGTTCTGGTGATTTGTAAAGGTAGGTTCATGCTAAAGAACATCAGGTACTGTACTATACCATTTATAATGCATGCTTCCAAACATTTGTGGCCAATTTCTAAAATGGGTCTGAGCAGAGGATCTTAGGAAAAAGTATCATTAGTATCCCTCCTCGGCTAATTTAGCCAAGTACATTCCAGAACTCTCCCAATCAGTATATTAAGCAGATGTGGTCTTTGTCCACCTAGTATGTTGCGTTAGACCTTTCAACACTCTGCAGTCTTTTTATCACTCAGCTGCCAAGTTCCCTAGGGTAATCATAGACAGCTTGTCAATTTAATTGCAAAGAAACAGGCTTTCTTGTGACCATTCCAATTTTAGCTGCTACTTTAAATTGTACATGATAGTTCTTCCATGCTGTCTGCCCTTTAAACAGTGTGGATCTCTGCAAGCCTCTTAATGGTGATGGAAAGAAGAGGCAGGGATGAAAATTTGGCTTGCTGATAGAGCCTAAAACATGCATTTTATTAAGTTGCTGCTTTCAGAAAAGAAGTTTCTCCTTGAGCCCTGTATGTCACCATTACATTGCCAACACTAAATTATTTTTTTTTTCTTTTCAGTGTTCCACTTTCATGCATATTTTCCTCCTTTCTGGGTGATAGAGGATTCATAGGCCATCTGGATTCTGAAACATCTGGACACTGAATTTCTGCAGAGGAGAATCAGAGGAAAGAGACGATCAGTGGTACTGGGTGTCTCCGGAGAGATTTAAATCAACGATGATATTTTGGTTGTCTCCCTTTGGAACATTAACACAAAAAGTGAAAGGAAAAAACAACACATCACAGGAACCCAGTGTTCCAAGAATACCAAGACTATATAAGAAGGTAGGACTTTAGACATGAATTTAAGTCAGTAACTGGATCCATCTCTATATTTGATATAATTTCTAGAATTTCCCCCTGTTTTTCAATTGTTATGCATTTTGGGAGTTAGTTAAATATACTTTTAACACTGCTAGGTTTAGATGGTGTATCCTTTGAAACTAATAAATAAACCTTCATTAAGTTTTATATGTAAAATCACAAAACTATCATATTAAAGGTACTGATATGGTCGACTTAATAGAAAGACTAGACATGGGCACCACTCGGGTAAATCAAGAAGAGTTACATTTCTGAGATACGCAGAAGAAAATTAGTACAAAGAGATAAACAATGTTTCCCAGGACCGTTAGAGCTCTAAGTTTCTGGAACCAAAAATCACGAACCAAGATGACAACATATGAGTGAGAGAGGGTCTCAGACCTTTAGAAGGTTCAAATGCCCTCCCACACGTGTGCTCAGCTTTACGTACGTGTGTTTATGTGTGTGTGTATGTGTAAGGATCTGCAACAAAGTCGGAGGCTGCTCTGGAAATGTGCAGGGGATGCCTCTTCCAGGCCATCAGTCTTGGTGTTATACCATCCGTACCATGAGTGCGCGGTTCCATACAGTCTAGCCAGCCGCCAGCCCAGTGCTTATTCATCACCCTCAGCCTGTCCCCACTAAGACAGCTGGGTCCACTGCCTTCCCTGAACTTGGGCTTCAAAACCCGAGCGAGCGTCATTGCCCAGACTGCTCAGCGAATCTCAGGAACAAGCCCTTAGACCAGTATTAAAGCTTCTCTTTTGTGCAAAGCCACTGGATTTAGCTCTCAGGAAAGTATGAGGACATGTTTAGATCCTGTGATTTATTTCCCACATTATTACAAATTTCTGTTCTTTTACTATATTTTCTCTGGTAAATATTTGGGCTCTTAATTAATGGATTTTCTTTCCTGAAAAAAATTGAAATGGCTATAAAGTGCACTTTAAAAGACATGTGTTTGAAGCAACTAACGCTTCGCACCTTCGGGCAGATTTCCTAAACTCTGTGATGCTCTGCCACGTTAAAAAAAAATAGCGAAAACTGTCCATTTAAGTTGATTTCTAGGAACCCGGAACAGTTCAAAAGAAAAAGAATCTAACAATAAAATTTTAGTAACTATTTTTTTTAATTAGGCACGGCTACATTTAAATACAATAGCTCTCTGAAATAAGGGACCACAGACACATTCTCTGGCTTCTGCCAGTCCATTGTGTCCTTAATTTCCTCTCACTGCGTTTCTTCGGTGAGCCCCACAATGAAGTACAATATTAGATGTTCACTTGTGTGATATCAACCTTGTATGAAGAGAATGAATAAAAAATGAAGTTCTTAGCTGTGATCTATTTCAGATTAGCCATTTTCATTTATAAAACTGTTTATTTTACTTTGTCAGCTTGAAGGTCAATCCAACTTCAAATTGCATATTGCAGAATTTCAACAAAGATATGAGGCCCGTCTCTGCCTCCTTTAAGACTAAAGGTGAAAAGCTGAGTCTTAACACGGGTATTAGGCAGAACTTTATGAAATGGACCAGATCGCATTGATATAAGACTTGCAAAGACACTCTTCTTTGAAGTCAAAACATCAGGGCCTGGACAGGGTGGCAATGGCGTCAGGATCAGCATGTAGTAATTGTGGACATCAACCCAGAGCAAGCTATAGGAGCAAGTTCAAGGGAACACTTGTCATACGCTAAGGAAAGAAGAAAGAACAAAAATCATAACAGCTATCATTTATTAAGCACTTCTATGTATCAGGGACTGTTCTGTGCATTATCTCACATCTCTACAAAAACTCTTTGAGGTAGATACTGTCGTTATCACATTTTACAGATGAAGAAGCTGAGGGACATGGAGGTTAAGAATCTTGGCCAAGATCACACGAGCAAGTACATAAAGGAACAAGGATTCAACCCAGGCAGAAAGACACCTCTTCCCATATTCTGAGTAACGGTGGTACATGTACATGCCGTGTGAAGACCATTATGAAGGACACAACTCAATACGGTCAGATGTTGACGTCCATTAAAGCAAACCCAGCCCCTCCTACATGGGGCGCGTCACCGCACTTTACTATACTTATATATTTCACCCCATCCCACTTGTTTGTAAACTTCACTTAGAGACCATATCTGTTTGGTTCACATTGTAATGTCAGTGCCTAGCTAGTACCTTGTCACATTGTAACCATTTAATTCATATTTATTGACCAGATATTAATAAGTAGATCTATTGAATATTTTTTGAAATGTGATTTCCTGTGAGACACTGTCCATTCCTTAAAGAGGTTTTAAATAAGGCCACATTGTCTAGTGAAAAGAACATGGGATTCAGACATAAATAACTTAGGCTCTAGTCCAAACATCGCAATATTCCAGTGCTGTGGTCTTGGACAAACCACTACACCTCTGGAATCTTGATTTTATCATCTGACCAGCAAATACAATAAAGATACATTTCTTAGGCAAGTTTGGGTGTCACACAAACTATCATTATGACAACTACAGGTTTGTCTATTAGATGATGAAATATATCTAAAGAGACAGACACAAATAAGGAAGCCAAATATTTTTTGTGGATTCTGGGAACAGAAACACAGAACAGAAAGTCATAAATACTAAATGCCCATTTCACTGAAAAGATCCTATAGCCTCAGACTTGACCTGAAATAGGCCTGGCTGCTTTTTTTTGTAACATATCCCATCTTGGTACTTGTCCTGAAGGAAATGGCAGCCTGGGTATGTCTCTGGGATTAAAGCATTTCTTAAGTGATTCAGGTCATCAAACTTCTGCCCCATAAGGTGGGCTGGCTATTTAAAAAATTTTTAAAAATACCCCAAATTCTTTGTCCAGCGCTTAACTCCCCAAAGGTATCTTAGGGCTTTTACTCAAGTAGAACTTCTTAACATTCCAGCCATGCTTCCTGAACATACTGCCTCCTCTTAGGTTGGCTTTTTGGGAAAGTAGTCTTTTTTCTTCAGTAAGGAAAATAGTTTTGCTTTTTTGGTCACATATTTTCCTTTTCTGAAAGGCTCAAGCTGAGAAACTACCATGAGATAAAATCATAGATGCACTATTTCATATGGAGTGAACCCAGATTTATTTTTCTTTGATGGGAATTTTAGCAATGCCCACAAAATATATGGCTTTCCTAAATCAGTCAGTTAGAAAAAGGAAGTATGCCTGTATTTGGCAAGTGAATTTAAAAACGGATCCTCATGCTGTAATAATTCCTCATAAATGGAGTTAGTTATTAAAATAATTTTACCATCTTAACCTTTTCTTACACCAATTTTAGCCCTAGCAGAAAACCACAACTTCTAAAATATTCTTTAAAACCAAATCCCACTATAACAAAAACCACGAATAATTTTGTTATTAAGTATAATAATAGCTGATATACTTTTTATGATTATAAGCATTACTAATATAAAAACAGATTTTAAAATTGCAAACACATCTCAAAAAGTGACCTATCCAGGAGTTCTTAACTTGTGGTCCATACATAAAAGTAAGAAAGTCTTTGAATTTGGATAAAAACAAAAATTTTACTTTTATCTCCTTATCTCTGATTAAAATGTTACATTTCCTTCCATTATGGATGTTAGGAACCACTCACAATGGTATTACCAGGCCTGTGATTTTGTCACCAATAAAAATCACAAACATTTTCAAATTACAGTTACTACAAATATTTCAAAATATCATTTTACCCAACACTACATCAAAATTATGGTAGTTATTTGACAAACTACCAGAGCATGTTAACTAATGTGTTAATAAAAACAAAACATATTTCTAAATCACAACGTTTTAATATTTTGCTAACTGCCTTTCCACAAAATTGGTTTCCTTTGTAAGCCTATGTAATTTACTTTATGCATTTAAACACTTTATTCTGAGAGGGAGCCCATAGGCTTTACCAAACTGCCAACGGGTTCTTTGGAACCAACCCCCCCCCCAAAAAAAAACAAAAACCCATTATGAACTCCTATTTTAAAGTCCCGATTAAAAACCCCAATTTAAAAAACCCTGTATTAAATAATTTAGAGTATGTTATGGGCTGAATTTTGTCCCGCCAAAATTTATATGCTGAAACCCTAACCCCCAATGTGACTGTATTTGGAGATGGGGCCTTTGTAGAGGCAATTAAGATTAAATGAGACCATTAGAGTAGAGCCCTGGTCCAAGAGCATTAACACCCTTATAAGAAGAAATACCAGAGCTTACTCATTCTCCTTGCTAGTGAGGACATAGCAAGATGGCAGCCAACTGCAAACCAGAAAGAGTTCTTACCAGAACCTCCCCATGCTGGCACTCTGATCTTAGACTTCCAGCCTATAGAACTGTGAGAAAACAAATTTCTGTTGTTTAAGGCACCCAATCTGTAGTATTTTGTCATGGCAAGCTGAGCTGAATGACACGGAGTAATATTAGCTTTTATCCTTTTTGAAGGCTTCCTTACTACTTCCTTGGGTTGCAAACCTGGGTCCAATCAGGGAATTCACTGTACTCCTTCATCAAGATTCATGCCCCGGAGCTACTTTTAAGGAGAAAGTCCTAGATGTTATTTAAATAAATATCATAAAAAGGAGCCAACCTATCAGACAATAATAAATAACATTTTAAATACAGCTGTCATTTGGCTCTAAAGTAGGTGGCAATTGCTGTCACTGTTATCAGACTCTGATTCCATCAGCAACATTGTTTCCCCAAGTCCTCTGTGCTCCAACTCCCTTCTGAGATACTCAACAGCTCCTTCGCAGGCCCCTGCCTGCCCCACGGGAAACCCCACAATTCACCCAATTAGGCAGCTGGGTGTCCTGACTGCAGGTGGCTAATTGTGAAAGGGATTTTTGTGAAGGACCCGTATTCCTACATCAGCACTATAACCTATTTCAGAAAACACACCGTACCATTTCTGGTTAACCTTAAAACAATCACATTAAAATAAAGAGGACTGTCAGTAGAGCAATTTTATAAATAGCTAAAATTAAACAGAGCAAGACTGGCAGTGCTAATGCATAAGCAAAGAACTGACTTCCTGCATTTCATTGAGAATTCCTGATAGCAAACTGCAGTATGTTTATTATACATTAATTCAACACAGCATTCAAAATGAATTTATGCCCTGGCTGAAGGGTGCGATATTGAAACTAAATATTATTTATTATCTTAATATTAGTAACCATACTAAAAAAAATTGTGTTAACAATTCAGAGTGTTTAAAAAGCTAAGGATACCATAGCTCTACTTACCAACCAACAGCTCTTGCCTTAATTTATGCAAGTGTAGCCTATAGCTAAAAGCTTTGTATATTTGTTTCCCCATGGTATTAGTGCTCAAAAATAGGACACTCTTTCAAGGGCACCTTATAAACACAGAACTATAATTTATTTGGCAAATTAAAGCTCATATAAAATGTGCACACAGAGGTACAGATTAACATATTTAATTTCAATATTACCTGCAAACCTATTTTTTCCCATACACTGTTCTAATTAGTCATATAAAATCGAGTGTGTGTATTATAAGCAATTATTTTAGTGGAAATAGAAACTGGATCTGAATTAAATATACTGTAAAAAGATAACACTTTTATGGAAGTTAATACATCCATTTGTATCTAGAAAAATGTGTTCTAGTTAAATGGCATGAGAATGTTGAGCATTCAAAACCCGATTGCGGTAAAAGTTGAGTTTTTTTATGATTTAATAACACAGAATAATATGCAATCTTGGTAATATAGCAATATTTATATTTTGATGATATTTCCAAGTTTCCAAATCCCTAGTAACCATTAGATTCATTTTTTGCAGTGGACTTTTTCCTATTATGAATATTCACTCCCCCTACAGTTGAACGTGCAAACTGTTGGCAAACATTTTATTTAGCAAACGATTCTTTTCCTATTGAGCCTGTACTAGGAGCTCTAGTGTTGTGGGTACCAGGCTTCCATTGCATTAAGATGGTTGAAAATAGATGTTGATAAAGAATTATGCCTGCAAGTAAATGGAAGCTATAACTTAAGTGGCAGGAGTGTTAGGCTTTCTAAAAGTTGTCATAAACTGACATAAAGGCTTCACCACATAAGGAGATTTTTGAAAAGAACAAAATTAAATTGAAGCCACTTGACCTAGCACAGGGCATGTGAATGGGGATGATCTAATGCCTCAGATTATAAGCTTCTCATTCTCAGGTCTCAGCTTGAATGTAAACTCCCCAGATAAAACTTCCCTGAACCCCTGATCTCAGATGGCTCCCCTGCCCCAGCCTGATCCATTACTTCTCCCTCCCCACCTGGTGTGTTACTCTCAGAGGACAAATCAAATTTATTCATTTCCTTGTTTACTATTTGTTTTCCCCACTAGAGGAAACCCCATAAGGATAAGGACCAATCCAATAGCACTGCTCCCCACACAAAGGAGCTCAATTACCATTTTGGAAGGAAGGAAGGAAGGAAGGAAGGAAGGAAGGAAGGAAGGGAGGGAGGGAGGGAGGGAGGAGGGAGGAGGGAAGGAGCTAATGAGATTGTTCTTTAAGACATTTCTGCAAGATTGTTTAGTATTTGGTTGGCAAGTAATCTTACAGTTCTTACATTTTTAAGATCTTCCGTTTGGGGGCGCCTGGGTGGTTCAGTCGGTTAAGCGTCTGCCTTCGGCTCAGGTTATGATCCCAGGGTCCTGGGATCCAGCCCCACCCCCACCCCGTGGGGCTCCCTGCTCAGCAGGGAGCCTGCTTCTCTCTCTCTCTCTCTCTCTCTGTCTCAAACGAATAAATAAATAAAATCTTTTTTAAAAAATCTTCTCTTTGATTCAGGATTAGCTGTCCATTATATTCACAAAAGCATGGGGCTAGAAGAATTGTGTCCTTCCCCTTTTGTGTACCTCCCCACGCAGATGAGAATCTGCCTCCTACATTGGCAAATTTAACTGCATACTGTGGGGGGGAACCCACAGAACTCCCTGAATGATACACTGTTGCTTTTGCAGCTACCCTTCATGGCCCCAGTAACTTCCTACAAAATCCCACAAACTCCCCCTTCTAGCTCTCTGCGCTGACTACTAAGTCTCATCATTCCCGCCTCCCGGAATGGTTTCCTAGTTAGAGGCAGTTACAACTAATAAGTCCAAGTAACAAACCACCCTAAGATTCACCATAGTTAACTTACTTTAAGCATTGTCAATCTTCGGTCTGTCCAGCTCCTAAAGACTTGCAGAAAAGGCAAGCCCACAAAATTTATTACCATGTGTCCTCATGTCAAAACATTCTTGCTCCGACCTCTCCTCAATCCTTAGAAGAGGCTTTTTTTTTTCTTTTTGGATTCTCAGGGTAGATGGAAAACAGCTTGTCTCCACTTGTTAACCATGACCTGTTCTAACATCACAACAAAGGACAAACGGGGCCGGCCGCCTGGTCGCTTCTGTATCATTCATGATTTCACACGCCCGGTGCCATTCTGCTTTCCAATTTAAAAAAGGCTTTGCAGCTCTCAGGCTGGGGGTCACATCACCAGCCACACCATACCCGCTTTCTATTATTCCTCTCTAGCTTTTGTGAGGTTTTCAGTTTTTTAAATAAAATGACCGTAAAATTAAGTATTACTCCCAATTCCACCTTGTTTTGGTTTCAGTCATTGTACCTCAAGAACCGGTGTTGCAATTTTACCATCCATTCATCCTGCTTTCTCCCGCCTGTTTAACACACATTTTAAGCAGAAACTTCCATTACACCGTCCTCTTCATTATTCACCTCTTTCCAGCTAAAGGATTTTAATTGCTTTCTAGTCTTTTTCTTCTTAGCATTTTGAATGGTTTCCCATTGCTCAGAAATTCGAAATCCTCACATGGCCTGCAGCCCCTTACTCAATCTAGTCCCTACCTTCCCCTTCAACCACATTTCACGTCATCCTCACTCTGGCACACCGAGTTCTTGCCACACTTGCCCGCCCGCGCTCTGTTCCGCCCATCGGCCAGGTGGCCCCAGGTCTCTTGCTCACACAACTGCTCTGCGCTGGTTCTCTTCACTCAACCTCTCTCCCTTCGTAGGCTGACTCCTTCCTACTTCTCCTTCAGGTCTCCTTGAAAGGGTCACGTTCTGCGGGAGGCTCGCCCTGACCATCATCCACCCCAGAGCCCCATGAGATTTTCCGCATAGCACTTGCTCGTTACTACAGTTACATAGTTAGCTCGCTAAGTGTGTGTTTCATGCCTGCAGCATGAAGAGGGACGGGGTCCCCGATCCTCTCATCTCTCTGCACCCTTACTGCTTTGGCAGTCTCATGCACTCGAGGTTTTAAACACCATCACCCCATTGACAGTTCCCAAATGCAGATCCATATACCCACTCCAGATTCATCTCCCAAACTCCAACTTCTCACATCTCATTTCCTTCTTGGCCGTTGACCTAGATATACTAAAAGACAATATTAGGGGATGCCTGGGTGGCTCAGTCAGTTGAGCGCCTGCCTTCAGCCTTGATCATGATCCCGGAGTCCCAGGATCGAGTCCCATGTCAGGATCCCTGCTCAGCGGAGTCTGCTTCTCCCTCTCCCTCTGTCCCTCCCCCGGCCTGTGCTCTCTCTCTTGCTCGCTCACTCTCTCTCCCAAATAAATAAAAATCTCTGAAAAAAAAAAAAGACAATATCAAACTTTACACGTCCACTTCTGAATTCCAGCCATCCCCCAAAACCTGTTCCACGTGCAGCCTTCCCTCTATTTCCATTGATGGCAACTCCCTCCTTCCAGGTGTTCAGGCCAAAGAACCTTGGAGTCCTTCTTCACACGTCCTTCTCTTTTACCCTCATCCAATCTCACGAAATCCTGTCTGCTATTCCTTCAAAATATGTTCAAATTGTGGTTGGTCATTTCTCACTATTTCCAGTGCAACTTCCTGGGTCTGAGCCGCCTCAGCCCTCTCCTAGATTAGTGCCTGAGCCTCCTGACTGGCCTCCCTGATAACCTTGTCCTCTACACTCTACCTCAACAAACAGCTGGGGGGAACTTTTCGAACTCAAGTGAGATTGTGTCACTCCTCTGCTCAAACTCCTCTCATAGCTCCACATTCCCCTTCAAGGAAGAACCAAAGACTTTATGGTGGTCTGTACTGTCTGCTGGCTTACTTCATCTCTTCCTCACTGCTCTAACCACATAAGCCACCTTGCATTTCCTTGAGGGGATTGGCATTCCCCGCCCCCCTCTCCCCACCGTGGATCTGGCCCTGACTGGTCTCTCATCTTGGAATGCTCTTCACCCACATATCCCCATGGGTAACACCTCACTTCCTTCCAATCTTTTCTTTTTCCTTCTCTATACTAATTATCATCCTCTAACATCCTATTTACTCTACTTGTTTTTTACATGTTATTTTTTTGTCTGTGTTCCCCACGAGAGCGTCAGTTCTGAGGTCACAGACTTTGTTCACTGATGTATCCCAAGCAGCTGAAATATAGTAGGTTCTCAACTATTTGTGAGATGAACATAGAGGGGCTTCCTATACAAACTGAACTTTACAAGTCTTTCAAGGCTGAAAGAAATAGTGTGTGTGAGGGTGCTTTGTGGGTTCAGTCCCCTTTGATCTTCAAATAAAGACTTCAGTCTTTATTTCTTCTACGGAAGTCACCACTGTTGTCGGTGGCAGATTTTTTTTCCACATAATCTATTTACATATACCCATAATAAATATAGTATTGTTTTGTGTGAGTTTTTAAATAATGAACAGCATCATATGATTGAAAAACAAAAAAGCCTTTGCAACAAGTAAAGTTCTAAGTGTGTGTGAGATTATTGTTCTTTGGGGTAGGGAATAAGGGACTCTCAAAACAAGTGATGAATTACAGATTTTTGCAGTAACCCTGTACCTTAGCTCCAGCATGACCCTTGAATATCCCTCTTCTGAAAATGGAGTGCCCTATGAAAATAGAAATAAATACAATTTCCTTAAGGTTAAGGCAAAGATTGAGGAAATAAAATTCACTTTTCTAAGAGATGGTCTATTTGGTTTGCCATTCTCCGTGTGTTCTAAAGGATTCTGGTAGGATTTATATTTAATTTCTGAAAAAAATGCTGAGAGTTCTGGACTTAAACACATCACAAAGGATATTCTTCTCAGTCTTCTAGACATTTAATTCTCACGGCTACTTCTATTTTCTGACCTCAGAATTGATGTAACATAATTTATATATTAATTATATTATATACAAATCATAAGATATAATTTACTTGTTTCTGAAGCATTTGACTATTTTTAGACTAACTTTCTGAATATTTCATCTTTATTATCCACATATAATAATCAGATAGCACTACCTTCAACACTCTCTTGAATGAAAAACATTAATTAGTTCCTTTGAAATGCTTTTCCCTATTGAATGCTACTTATTTACCTTAAAAGTAGATTATGCCACTTTCTCTTTTAAAGACCTCCTGTTATTTGTAACTTTGCCAATTTTTGTATAATTTTTGCAGTCTCCATCAATATTTTTAAATTAATTATGATTTCTAAGCAAGTTAAAATAGGCCTATAATAGGTTCACTGTCATTTAACCTGATAAATATAGCAAGTAAAATTGAAAGTGTGAGTCAATGAAGCCACACTGGGGTATCATTGCCAATTTAGCTATCAAAAGTAATCCATGATGATAGAGTTTATTACAAAGTACATTTAACACATTAATTATTAATCTACAGTGCAAAGCTTTTACCAAAAGTCTGTCCTTGATTGCTTTGTTTTCCCAAGTAGTTAGATTCTACAATTTTGTAATCTAAGACTAGTATTTGGCGCCTTGATCAAATTCCCAAAGTTCCGTAATGTCTCTTTTTATTGCCAGTAAATCCAGATGGAAGCGGCTTTTAGTGTTGTGATTGAGTGTGAGTTTATTAACGTTATCTATTAAGCACACACTGCACATTGCCCACATAAGAACTTTTGGAATCATACTTGATAAATGTATCAAGCAAGTCCAAAAGGTTTAAGAACAAAATGAAGACTTTAGTATGTTAATTAAAACACTTTGTTGGCACTTAAAAAGCATCGTGGACATAGAGTTCTGACTCATTAATTATATATTAGAGCAAAGCCTCTCATCAATAAAGTTTTTTAAACTCTAGGCACAAGTCTCCAAAATGGACTTCAACTGAAATTTGAGAAGGACAGAAAGGAAGCCAGTCAGAAAAATGTTAGCTCTTCACATGGGAGGAGGGGTGGGAGATCAGGGGACACACGGAAACTGAGCTGTGGGAGTCATCTGCTATTTTAGAACATTCTATGCAAGAAGACGAACATAAAATTAATAGTGTCAACTCCTAGAGAGTTGCCCAAAAAATAATTTTTGCAGAGGCAGGTAAGTATTCTTCCACTATTGAACCTTCCATTAAAGACCCAGAAAAAGTTACCCTGTTCACGTTTCCAAAACCTGACATATGTTTTTTTAAAAAAATGAAATCATTAGTAGATAGAGTATTTAAAATGCTTTATGTCCTCCAACCTCTTCTAGTATTATTTCCTTGAATAATTTTGCCTTAAAAATCAAGTTGTTCATTTAAAACACTAAAAAAAAGATAGCGGTCATTACTTTTGTAGAGGTCCCAGAACGAAGGCCCGAGACGGGCGTTCACTGCAAAATCAGATGCATCTGGGGCTCTGTCTGATGGGCGGTGGGACTGAAAATCAGCCTCATCACCCCCTCATCCCCCAGGATGTAGAAAGTGAGGCTCAGTGGAGAACAGGACAGTGTGGATGGAGGGTCAAGGAGTCACAGAGGTCAAGCTAAGGGCCAGCCCTGGGGCAGGCGATTAGAGAAGAGGGTGGTCTTAGAACAGCACAGTGAAGAGCACCAGGCTCTGGTGTCCTCGACCTGCTCCCCATCCCTTGCCCCGGGTCCGAAGCCAAAATCACAGAGAGAAGAACCCTGTATACAAAGAGTCCATAGAACAAAGCCCTGCATTATTAAGGTCTGTGTAAGTAACCACACACACACACCGAACGTGCATTGTGGCCTAGTACCAGGGCGGACACAGGTGAGAGGAAGGTGTGCCTCCACATTGGCGGGGGCCAAGGATCCCCATTTGGGAGCAGGAAGAGAGAATGTCATAACATTGGAGTGCAAGAGATGCTCTTTCTTTACCCCTAGCCTCACCCAAGGACTTCTGGCAATAATCAGAAAGGATTTGGGTTGGGAGGTAGAGATTAAACCAAAGTTTACTTGTGGACTCTTCTTGGGACCCTATCACTCAGCCTGACTGTGACACAGTCTCTCCTTCCCTCTGGAACCTGTAGCGTCCTTCAGCAGGTTCTGCCTCCAGAAACTCCGTGCTCAGAGAGTGAGAAAAAGGCAGGCGAACTGAGTAAATTATTCCCCTCCAAGTGTTTTCCCCCAGGTTAGATGCACCACACAGGGAAAGTCAAGAAGAGTAATTAGCTATTTAATGGTCTTTCCCACCCATTGATTTGTGCAAGTTCCTTACACCTTCCATTAGGGAAGCCAAATGCGCTTCGTACCTGCCTCTGTGAAGCATTGCTGAGCTTGGCACTCCAGCAAGTCATCTGCTTAAAGCACAATCATAATTAAAGGTCGGGGTGACCAGTTTTTAAATGTGTCCCCATCATTGCTTCTCAGTTTTTGAGTCTCTACTACTAATTGACAGTTTTGAGGTGAGGGACTATTCATGTAAAAAGAATAAAGATTTGTTATTTGCCCTTTGTCAGCTGGACCCCGCCCCCTCCAAGTTGTAGGTCAAAATAGCCCTGGGCAGCTGTGGGTGACCACTCTGGTCATTATAGGGGTAACACAGGCCCCCTCTTTTTACTGGAAAGGAACTCAAGATATGACAGTTGAACCAATGCCTCGCCACAAAGTGCAAGGGGAGTGACAGACAGAGTGACAGACAAATTAAAGAGTAAGTTCTGTCTAGCAATTTTGGGTGACAGCACTTAAAATTTTTAGCTCTAGAATTGTTTAGGAATGACAGTGTGCAGCTGAGAAAGGCAGCCTACCCGCTATAAAAAGGAATTTGTGTGCGAACTTAGAAAAAGCAGTCCTCCAAACTGGAAAAAAAGTCTTTACGTATATTTTTAAATAGTCACCCATTAACTTTTTCCAGTCTTCAAATCATCTATGGCCACATGTCCTCATTAGCCCAATGTTTGAATCAAGGCTTTCAGAGATTTTGTTTCACCCTCCCTATAGAAACGTCACTAGAAATTGGATTTTGCATAATTTCGTTGTTGTCATTTTTCCGACCAATGAGCGGTGCTATCATGAACATCAACTTCTAACCAGAAGAAGGCATCATGAGAAAGCCTCTCCTTGGTAAGATGCTCACTGCGTGTGGTAACAAATCGCACCCAAATTTGCCATGCTCTCGTTAGGGATAGTAATCGCTTACTGAGTAGTTGTTCTAAACTAGAACCTATGCTGGGTACTTTGGACTTAGCATCCATCTCTGACACATAGGATGGACCCTTACGAGGTGTGTGTTGGTGGGAAGGAGGAAAGGGGAAAGAAGGAAGGAGTAAGGGAGAAAATGAGAAGCCAGTTTCAGGATAATTTATAACTCTTACTGAGCATTTACTTTTTTGTAGGTCGTTTAAGGAACCTGAAAAACAAGCTGTTAAGCAGATAGAAATCTTCCTTTTTTCCACCGGAACTTATGGAAGCAGGTCCCAAACCCGACCAGAAACATGCCTGAATTGCCTTTTGATTTGTGCACTTATAGCCTTTGATCATGGCTAACTCCACTGCCAGTGACTAGGACTAATAGCTCAGAAGCAAGGAGGTAAACAGTGCTGAGTCCTTCTCACTTCACAGAAACTCTGAAATGATTCCAGATACCATGCGCTCCTTGCTTCCCCTCTGCTTTTTTCACTCTGAGGATTTGAAGTCAAGCGGCAACCCCTAAGGTGTAAACCACAGGAGATTACTCATTGATGGTATAAACAGAAGGTGAGCGCAGAGGTTCAGGCCAGGACCCAGTTGTCATCTAAGGAGATACATCAGCTACAAAGCCTGTCCAAACATTCATCACAAACAGGTTTCACAATGTTTTATATGGACCTGAGCCAGATTTTTACCTTGTCCACATCCCAAAAAGATGATCTATCCCAGTGCAACAAACTTTCAAATAACAATAAAAATTATTTGATTAGCAGAAAGAACGGGGGGGGGGGCAGAGAGGGTGTGGGGGGGGAATGATCAGCCTCCTAGGGACCCTCACGGAGCCCGAACACCTGGGGATGAGATGGCCCACCATAGAATTTATACCACACTACAGATCGAATTTCAACAAGTCATTTAGGATGATTTTGTGACTAAGCATGAAATCGGAATTATACTGTCTCCTGGTCAAAGTGTTGTAAACATTTTTTCCTTCATTATTTCGGATTTTTTTTAATGCTGGTGCTTCATTAGAGCTCCCCAAATAACTGTACTTTGTAAACTACAAAAGGAAATGTATGTCCTTTTATTTCTATTGTGTTGGAAGGATTTGGTGAGGAATGTTAATGTTAACTGTTACTTATCATGTTGCTGTTATTATTATTGGGGTTTTTTTTTAAGATTTTTTAAATTGATTTATTTGACAGAGAGAGAGACAGCCAGCGAGAGGGGGAACACAAGCCCGGGGAGTGGGAGAGGAAGAAGCAGGCTCCCAGTAGGGAGCCCGATGCGGCTCGATCCCAGTACTCTGGGATCACACCCTGAGCGGAAGACAGACACTTAATGACTGAGCCACCCAGGTACCCCTGTTATTGTTATTATTATTATTGTTATTACCAACTCCAACCTCATCCTCCCTATACTTTGCACCTGCAAAACAAGACAGTCATTCAAATGTAATTTGTGTTACTTCCTTTGTTCCCAACCCAGTCTGATTCCAGCTAGTTTCCAGTCACCTCCTAACCTATAGCCCAAACTTTCATTTGCTGCTAATTCCTATCCTTTGGGACTTGATATTGAAGGGGGGAAAAAACATAATTGTCTTAAGAAATACATTTTAAAATTGTTTAATACTCATTCAAAATTTATTTTTAAAACCCTTTAGGAGCTCCTGGGTGACTCAGGTAGGGTTAAGCGTCTGCCTTCAGCTCAGGTCATGATATCAGGGTCCTGGGTTTGAGCCCCACATCTAAGGAAGCCTGCTTCTCCCTCTCCCACTACCCCTCCCTCATCCCCCCCCACCCCGCCGCCTGTGCGTGCACTAGCGCTCTCTCTCTATTGCTTTGCCTCTCAAATAAATAAATAAAATCTTTAAAAACAAAACCCTTTAAAAACTATGACTGGAAATAAACTTTCTTAACCTGAGAAATGACATCATTGTAAACCTATAGCAATCATATTTAATGATAAAATTATAAAATAACTCCCATTTAAATCATAAACAAGATGCCCACTATCCTGTTATCACTGCTTTTATACAATATTATCATGGAGGTCTTACAATAATAAGGTAAGAAAGTAAAATAAAATGTATAAAAATTAGAAAAGATAAAATTACCATCTCCATACAACATGATTATGTATAGCGTATATTCAAAATAATCTATAGACAAACTATTGAAACCAGGAACAGAGTTCAAAAAAGTGGTTAGATAAAAGTAATTTAACTAGCTGACACATTTTTTAAATTTTTTTAAAAGATTTTATATATTTATTTGAGAGAGAGGGCAGGAGCAGAGGGAGGGAGAAGGGGAGGGAAAGAAGCAGATTCCCCGCTGAGTAGGGATCCTGACACGGGACTCGATCCCAGAACCCTGAGGTGATCACCTGAGCTGAAGGCAGACGTTTAATTGACTGAGCTACCTAGGCACCCAGTAATTAGCTAACACATATTGTATTCTTACTGTGGGTCAGGCACTGTTCTAGGTACTGTCCATATATTATTAACTAATAATATTAACTAATCTAATACAATTAGATTGAGAATAATGCAATTATTATTTCCAAAGAAAACTGATGTACAGAAAAATAAAATAACTTCTGTTACAGGTTGAATTGTGTTCCCCAAAAGACATGGTGAACCCCTAACCCCTAGTACCTGTGACTATGACCTTATTGAAAATCAGATCTTTGCAGATATAACCAATTTCAGATGACATTGTTAGGGTGGGCCCTAATCCAATATGATTGATGCCCTTTTAAGAAGAGGTGAATTTGGACCTAGACACACACAGAAAGAATGCCATGTGACCACAAAGTCAGAGATTGGAGTCATGCAGCTACTAACGAAGGAATGCCAAAGGTTCCCGGCAACCAACAGGAGCTAGGAAGAGGAAAGGAGGGAGTGCCCTATAGTTTTGGGGGGGGAACACGAACCTACCGAGAGTTCGATTTCAGACTTTTAGCCTCCAGAACTGTGAGACAACAAATTTCTATTGTTCTGAGCCTTCTGGTTTGTGCTCCTTTGTTAGGGCAGCCCCAGTAAACTAATAAACTTGCCAAGACTCTCACAGCTAGTAAAATGACAAAGCTGGGACACGAGATTAGCATATCAAAATCAATATATTCAACACGAGTGAAAGCAAGTTAGAAAATATAACGTAAAAACAGATACTATTTACAATTACATAAAATACAAGGTACTTTGAAATAAATAGAATAAAAAATGTTTAGGATACAGTCGATTCTCATTATTTGTAGTAATTGTGTTCTACAAAGTTGCCAAACTTTCCAGTGGCAAATACTGAACCATTGCTCCCAAGGGAAATACAGGGTAGGGTTCCTGCAAGTTTCTGGTCACATTTTCACTGATCAATATATAACCTTGTTTCATGTGTGTTTCTGTTTTTAAAGACCTCACTTAATATATATTGTTGATTCATTAACACTAAACTCACAGGCAACAGCACTATAACTCATGCCTGAACAAAGGTAATATACCACCTGTCTTTTCTCCAAAAGGCGCACCCCAGCCTTCTCGCACTTAAGAACACTAGATAAAGTTTCAGCACTACACTTGGGGGGGCATTTTAAACAGTAAAATTGCCAAAAGAGGGCCTGAAAGTATGAAAGATATGGCACTAAACAAACTGCAGAAAGGATACTTATGTTTACAATATGAGAACTAAACAAGAAAGCAAAACATCACTTTGCCGGAACTCAGCTGGGAACACAGATATATCTCGGTCAACTCAAGTTTTTTGCTACTCTGCACGTTTGTGAATGACCATGAAAGCACAGTGAGTATTGACATAGGGGTCGCAAATAAATTTTAGGAAGTAGACAAATTCACAAATATGAAATCCATGAATAATGAGGATCAACTCTGTTTATGGTTAAAATTATAAAAGCTTATAAGGGGACAAAAAAAAGACCTAAATAAATGGAGATAGGATACAGTACAGTCATGAATGGAGAGACTCAAAATTATAAAGATGTTAATTTTCTCACAAATTAATTCCATCAAGGTCCCAAAGAGTATTTTTGAAGAACATGACAAGCTGATCCTAAAATTCACAGAGAAAAGGATAAAAACCAAGAATCACTAATATAATTTTGAAAAACGAGGTAGAAAAACTTATTCTATCATTTTTAGAATAAACTTATATTAATTAAGACAGTGATTTTGATACAAGTCTAGACAGATAGAACAGGAGAGCAGAAAAAAGAGACCAGAATCAAGAAACACATAGAAATGTTGTTTATGTCTGAGATGATGGTACAAATCCATGAAGATGGACTAACTATTCAGAAAACATGGTCAAGACCAATAAGTTATCCAGGTGGAAAAAAAGATCGATTCTTACTTCACATCATATCAAAAATAAATTGGGGAAAAAAATGAAAGATCCAAATGTAAAAAATAAATAGTTAACATTTGGGAAAAAAAGTAGAGAAGATACTTAATGATTTCCAGGAAGGAACAGATCCACTTAATAAGGACGGAAAAAAGTACAAACCATAAAGAAAAAGATAAATAAATTTGACAATAGATTTTTTAAATTTCAGTTCAATAAAAGACACTGACCAAAGTTAAAATGCAATCTATGAAGCTGGAAGAAAGTATCTGCAACACACATAGTTAACAAAAAGTTAATATGAAAGATTTGTATGTAAATCTCACAAATGAATAGGGAAAGGACAAAAATCAATTAGAGAAATAGAAAAGGAATACAAATATACAAAAGATACTCTACAGCATTAGTAAACAAAGAAATGTAAAACTCATTAAATTGCATTCCATACTCATTTGATGGCCAAAAATCAGAAAGTCTGATAACCCCACATTTTGGTAAGAATCTGAAGGAACAAGGACTTTCAACAATTCTGATGGAAATTGAATTGGCAGAAACACATTCAAAAAAAGCAATTTGTCAATATCTACTAAAGCCAAGGTTGTATGTATCCTTAATACTCTGCAGTTCATCCTCCAGGTATAGCCCTTGGGAAACTTCTTCGCATGTGTGTAAGACATGTACAAGAATGTGCATTACAGCAGGACCTGTGACAGCAAAAATCTGATTCTACCTACACATTCATCAACAGTAGATCTGATTAATTATGGTTATAGTCACACAATAAAATATCATATAGGAGCTAAAAGGGACATAACGAAAAAAATAAGATGCAGAAGGATATGTAAAATTTTCATTTATAATAAGTGTTTAAAACAAAGCAATATTATATACTATTTATGGATATATACATGTATCATAATCATATGAAACAGTCATGGGAATGATGAACAACCCATTGAGGACAGTTTTTTCTGGGGGAGGGAACAGTATCAGAGAGGGCTAGTCAATTGTCTCTGCAATTTATTATTACCTTTTTAACCTATAGCAAAAGTGGTAGAAGGTTAAAAGTTGATACAAAGAGAGACTGGGTGGGCGTTTGTTGTAGTCTCCTGTATAACTTTCTGGGTGCAGGCAATATTTAATTTAAACAAAAAATGTTAAAGTCTGTTGAAGTTGGAAGGAACTCGGTGTCAGGTTAAGTCCTAAATTCAGCACTTGCTGTTAAAATTTAGAGCCTGCCATCAAGTTCTATAAATAAGATAATAGAATGTAGGAATTACACTTAATCCTCTAATTACTCTCAGCTTTAATCAAGCCTTTATTAACATAATGTGTCTAGCTTGGGGTCTTAAAACCTGAGAGGGGATTTAGGGAAGAGTAATCAAAACAATGAAAAAGAAGTAGGTGATACGAGGCAAGGCAGAGGGAACTGGGATGATTCAGACCAGGGAAAGAAAGCCAAGGGGGGACATACATTGAGGAGGAGGCACAGTTTGCTCCTTGTGTACTGTCTGTGCCTCAATTAAGGCTGACTAAATTAGCTGTTTGGGTTATTTCTATGTAACAGATCACTCTAAAACATCGTGTTTTAAGCAATAATAATTCCTGATTTTGCTTATGAATCTCAAATTTGGTCAGGACCTCAGGGAAGATGGCTCTTTGTGGCTCTGTGTAGTGTCAGCTGTAAGAGCTCACCTGGGGCTGGAAGATCCACTTTCACAATGCTCCGCTCACATGCTAGCCCAGCTGGTGCTGGCTATTGGCTAGAGCGAGACCAGGACCCTGGGCAATGACCCTCAATTCTTCTCATTGTGGGCCTCTCCATGGGTTTCTTGGACTCCCTCATGCCATGATATCTGGATTGAAAAGCAAGAGTCCTATGGGGGAAGGGCATGACAGTTTTGTATCCTATCCTTAGAAGGCACGGAGCGTTGTTTTCACCAAACTCTATAGGTCCGGACAGTTGCAAAAACCCACCCAGTTTCAAAGGCTGGAGATGGGGAACTAGGGAAGGGGAATGTGTACTCTACCTCTTGATGGGGGCATGGCAGGGTTGTAGAAGTTTGGGTGGGAAGATAATGTTGCTTCCATCTTTGTAAAATCCAATTTGCCACACTGCTCCATCTATTATTCTCACTGCTCCCATAGAGATCTGATCATGCCATTCTCTTGTTCTACAACAAGGGACATTGTTCTCCAATCTTCACCCCACACAACCGGGTTTGGTCTGTGGAGCTGCAAGTCTTCACAGAGTCAAAGGTATATAATAATTTATTGAGGAACCTTGAAACATTCACTTCTGTGACCAAAACTTAGGAAAGCTGGCCAAAAATATTGATGTTTTAGATGCTTTTCTACTTGAGTTTAGCTAAAATAGCGTGACAGGACATTCATATTTCATGTCACCTGGTGTCAAGCCCAGGTGCAGACATATCAGCAACCCAGGTGAATTTGGAGGAATTCGCACAGCAGTATTTCTGCCATACTCTAGACATTCAAACACAATGTAACTCATCAATCAAATCAGATTGTAAAATACATTTTAGCCCAGAGAAAGACAAGATAGGCCGTGGAAAGTTTTTCTTTGAAGTTAAGTTGTTTGACCTGGGATTTTTCAGCACAACAGGCAAAAGTGATATTTTGGTCTGATATCTGATAGTTGGTCATGCCATTAGGTTTCCATTTCACTCACCCACCAAAAGAATACAGTGTTTTCTAAGTTTTAGCCAAACTTGGAAATTAACTATCACTTTACATCAGAGCAAGTGCTACCACTTCTTTCTTGCTGAAACGGTTAAATATGCTACCTGACTGGATAGCAGCTAGAGCTGACTGACATGTGAGATTAGTTTGCCCTAGGGACAGAAAGGGCTAAGATGGTTCTTGGGCTCTACCTCTATTAGGCTGGACATATTAAATTCCTGAGAGTCAACCAGTTTTGGCCAATAAAAAATGGGAATTTCAAATGACTCAATATGTATGCACTGGTCAGATTGAGAAATTTCCTGGCAAAACCCAAGTCAGGGATTTGATTCAAGGCCAGTCTAGAATGAGCCCTAACTAAAGATTCAAATGACTTTTCCATGTGCATAATGTTTTGATGTAAAAGCCCAGGAAAGTAGTATCACTGACTTTTTTTTTTTTTAAAGATTTTATTTATTTATTCGACAGAGATAGAGACAGCCAGAGAGAGAGGGAACACAAGGAGGGGGAGTGGGAGAGGAAGAAGCAGGCTCATAGCGGAAGAGCCTGATGTGGGGCTCGATCCCATAACGCTGGGATCACGCCCTGAGCCGAAGGCAGACGCTTAACCGCTGTGCCACCCAGGCGCCCCTGTATCACTGACTCTTAAATGAGTCAACCACTTGAGTTCTATATGTGGGGGCCCAACTGTAGGAAAAAAATAAGAAAACCTTGTTTATATGGGCTGTTTTCTAGGTGCTGTGCAAATTAGTCAATAAAATTTAAATATGACAGTCTATAAGAATTGGTGTGATGTTATTGGATAAAGGCTTTGTGGATTTTTTAATAGACCTAATTTAACTGGGATGGTTAAAGATTTTTGTTTCCTAAGCAGCGAAGTGGACAAACTAATTTTGATTTACCCCAGAAGTTAGAAGTAATGAAAAGAATCCTTAAGCAGTACTTAATAAGTACTTAATACTATAATTATGATCCATAAAATAGATATCCACAAAAAACATGGCCAAAATGATTGGGAATTATGATTTGTGTAACATAATAATAAGGTTGCGGCAGAGTTTAGAAGGTAACTACCTATTTCAATTGTTACGAAAAAACCCCCACCATATGCTAAGAAAATTAAAATCAAAGAGACATATAATTTAAAAACACATTAACTTCATTTGATAATCTTTGGAAATAAACATAGGACTGGGAGATCTTTGTGAGTGTTTTGGAGGAGTACAAAGTATATCAGAATGGTTAAATATTTCTGATTGCTTTAGAGTATCTCATGTCTTTCTATGAAGCCTCAATTGTACTTGGTGTGCTTCAAGTAAAGTGATTTAACAAGGAAAGGATATAATTGTGCAAATACACTACCTTGAACTTCCTTCTGAGTATAGGAAGTAGCTAACAGCCCGGCCCTCTGCACATGTGAAAAAGACAAGCCATTTTCTACACCCAGCCATGCGGTTCCATCCCAACATTCTTCTCTCACAACCATTTGTCCAGAGAGAGAAATAGGACAAATTCACACTTCTTATTTTTTTCATATGTTATGACAAGAATCCCATGATCACTGTCCCACCACATTTGAATCTGTATTGTTCCTATTTCTTTGAATTCCTCAAAACTTATATACAGTGAACTCCACGTGATCTTCAAGTAACACATTTAGCAGCATTTCTGAAAATATGCTGCATGGAGGTCTAGCTCTACAAGATGCTAATAAAATTATTATGACATAGAAGAGTTTCGTGTCAATGTTGAATTAAGCAAGTTTATTTATTTATTGTAATTCTCATCAGAACTTTTTATATACCAATACACATTATAAATCTTTTAGGATATATATATATATATATGGCATGTATCATTTCCCAAAATTGTTTCAATCATGGAGACCATTTTGCAAAAATACCTCAATAAACTAGAGTGCTATCTTGTGAAACTTCGATCTAAGGCATTTCTTACAATATTTTTTTAAATACCATTGTGAACTATAGGTTTCTTATTGATAAAGCTCCCGTCCAGGGGCACCTGGGGGGCTCAGTCAGTTAAGCATCTGCCTTTAGCTCAGGTCATGATCCCCTCATGGGGCTCCCTGCTCAGTGGGGAGTCTGCTTCTCCCTCTGCCTCTCCCCCCTGCTCATGATCTCTCTCTCTCAAATAAATAAATAAAATCTTAAAAAAAAAAAAAAAAAAGCTCCTGTCCAACCTTCTTATTTATCTCCCTCTGATTCTAGTAACTTCTAAATATTTGTTTGGGTGCTTATTTATTCAATGAATATGTATAAAATGCTTACTATACTCCAAGGACAATTGTGGGGTTTGGAGACACAGAAACGAACAATTTTTTAAATGCCCCTTTCTTTATAGAACTTACATTCTAGTTAGAGGAGGTGTCAATTTACACACAAACAAATAAAATTTTGAGACTGCAGACACTGACAACTGCTAATGAAGAAAAGTAAAAACAAGATAATGAACTAGAGAGTTTCTTAAGAATAAGAAGAGTGATTGTGGCATTTCAGAAAGGCAATCAGCAAGGTTTCTTTGAGAAGGTGGCATTAGAACGAAAGGAATACAAAATTAATCTTTCCCTTTACTAATTCTTTTATTCTTTGTATTACTTTTAATCAAAATAATACTTGTACCTGTTAAAAATATATAAATACTGGTGTATAATAAAAAAACAATTGCTGCTCTGACCTGCTCCATCCTAGCTCTACTTCCAGAAACATTCTCTTTTAATAGTTTATTATGTGGGTTTTTCTGACAATTACTTTTATATGGAAGCCATAGGTGGAGGTTGGCAGAGCAACAAGTTGGAAAGATCCTGGGTCCCTCAATGATCTTGAAGCCATTATATCAGCTCTAAAGTTCCTTCTTTCATGCAAGAGAAAAATAAATCTGTCTTCCTTAAGCCTCTGGTATTCGGAGGTATCTATTACTTGTAACCAAACCCTATGGGATATAGGTTCCAATATTACATCCCCAGGCAACTCAGGGAAAATATTCCTAACATGCAAGTCACATGCATTATTTTTTTTGTATTTCTACAGAGATGAAACTCATGCTGCATTTTAGTTTGCTTCCTATTGGATTGTGACTTTCCTGTACAGTTTTTTGTTTGTTTCCCCTTTTCTAATTCTCTTTTCTGTTTTCTTAAAAGAGAAGAAACATGCCTGCTTTGCCCTGTCATTCATGACATCAGCTCTTAACCCATTGGTCTAATCTTAATCTATTTCTTTCCTCCTAGAGTCATGCTTCCAGGGGGATTCAGAAGCTTTCGGCTCAACTGTCACGCTGCAGGGTCTTTTCTCTGGACTCTTGGTTTAGTTCCAGTTTCTTTTATGACCGTTTTTCTCTTCCATGGATATTTCCCCTCATTTTTCCAGAGTACGCCATAATTTTCTAAGCAAGAGTGCCTGCAAGTAAATGTTCCAAGTCCTTATATGTTTGAAAATGCCTTTTTTCCCTTCATATTTTGATTGGTTCTAATTTTTTCCCCAGAACTTTGCAGGCTTTGTATTGCTCTATTATCTTCAAGATCCCATACATTTAAGATTGCCACCTGTCAGCCTGATTCTTGTTTCTTTCTTTTTTACCTACATTTTCTCTCTGGAAGCTTCTCAGACATACTGGTTAATCCTGATATCTGAAGTGTCACGACGCTGTTTAGACGTGTAGGTCTTTTTACAATCATTCATCTCAACATTGGGTGGGATTTTTCAAGAACAAAGACTTGTGTCTTTCTATTCAGCTCTAGATATTTTTCTTCTCTCGTTTTGATCATTTCCTTTCCTCTGTTCTGTCTTTCAAGCACATCCATTAGTGAGGGTGAAACATCTGGATAGACGTGCTGTATTTGCTAACTCTGAACTGAAGTTCCTTTGGAGTTTTTCCTAGCAGGTCAGTTCTTTGCATTGTCACTGTCCCTGCTCCAATGTCCTGGGTTGGCATTTTCTCAACTGAAAAAAGAAAAAAGTCATCAACAGGCTTCTATTCTTCTATCTTTCAGAAATTTGTTGAAATAACTCATCTACCAATGGCATCCCTCCTTTTCTTTTGGTTGATTCCTTTGTATTTCCCATATTTGATTTTATTTCTGGATGTTTGTGTTCAGTCTGCCATCTTGTTAGAATGCTTGAAGTTTCCCTTGGGTGACACAGTTAAAGCACAACCCCTGCACCAATTTCTCGGCCGTGCTAGTTTTGAATATAAGACTATGTTGTACGACTTAAGTAACACCAAAACACAAGTTTAAGTATTTTGTTATGAGAAAACAGGATACAAAGGGCAAAATACACCCAGGTTTTCTTTTCTTTAAAAAAATAAAATGAACAGAGTGCTATTCTTCTTCTTCTGTTGTTATTTTTCATTTTCATGTAGAATGTAGCTCTTGATATATAGCTTTAAAAACATTTTTTTTTTCATTTAAGTGATATCGTAAAAGCTTCTCTGTACAAGAACTTAAATGATTTTCAGTAGCAATTTTCCCTGTGTCCTTGGACCAATTTCTGATTCTTTTAAGACATGTTACCCACTGTGATATTAACGTATTACTATAAGAGTTGTAACAGCAGGAGACAGCGTTTTTCTTCCTCAGGAGAGATAGAAGGGATATGTGCCTACACTATGTATGAGAATTTTCTTGACATCTAACTTATACTTTTGGCAGTATAAGTGCTATATAGTAACATTTCTCTACTTTAGCAGGCTTCTTCTAATGAACTCAGGGATATATAAGCAAAACTCATTCCTCTATACCTATAACTCTCATAACTAGTTGTTTATAGATAACTGAAATATATTTATTCAATAAATATTTGGGCTGAGCACTGTATTTTGTCCAGGGATACCACAGTAAATAAGAGATCATGCCCTTCAGGGGCTATTATGTCTAATGAGGAAATACAATTAAATAAACAGTAAATCCCCCCCCCCAAATGTGGTCATTGCTATTGTAGAGTAACCATAAGACCCCATAAAAACAAATAAAAATGAACCCCATGGAGGCGGGGCAGGGGGAGTATTAGGTGAGAGATGGCTTCCCGAGGAGGTGATTCCTGAGCTGAGTGATCCTCAAAGGACCAGGACAAATTAGCCAAGGGAAGGAAGTTGAGACAGATGGGGTAAAAGGAACATTCCAGGTGTTCGGAGCAATATGTGTGAAGGCCAGGAGGCAGGACCAGTTATGAACAACTAACAAAGATGGTAAGAGATGAAACTGGAGAAGGAAACAAAGACTAGATTCAAAACTATTTCCAGTATTCCATATCAAAGAATATGGACCCCTTCCTGAAACAAGCATAAAAAATTATGATCAGTAGAGGAGCAAATCCTTCCACACTTGCCTGGAGCAAGTTCTGGTTTGGGGTTTGTTTGTTTTATTCATAGATGAAGTAATAATATAACAGACTTTCATTACAGGTTTACTGTGTGTAAGATACTGTATTTGGCAGGTAGGAAATGAAAGCATTCAACCTCAGGAATCAGTGTGAAAACAGAGCAGATTATTTGGAGGTGCTGTGTCTTCTGGTGAGAAGGAACATGGATAGGAGGAGTTCAGGGTGGTAGAAGATAAAACTGAAAAGTTATATTACAGCTTAATCACAGTAAGGATTTGGACTTTAAATAATGAATATGCTATCCACATTTTTTTGAATAAGGAAGAAAATGGACTATATGTGTATTTTACCCAAAATGTGTATTCCTAAGCTTTACTATAGCGCACAAGTCAGGAAATATATCACTTGGCTTGAAGCAATTTAAGTTCTACTTCTCTTTTAGTTAATGAAGGACCCAGGTTATCTAAATGAGCCACAACGGGTTGTTTTAAATATTGCTGTTGGAGACCACTGCTCAGCAACCTCTCTGAATGCAAATGGAACATTTATTTAAACTTGCCCTCAAGGAGCTCACCATCCGAAGTTCCAACCAAAAGCAGCTTTTGTAAGCCCCCATCATATTTATCTCTATTGCTCAATGACAGTAAAAACTGAATAGCTATCAAATTTCATGGTAGTCCCATGGCTCCCTCTACATTTCTCCATCCTTTTGTCTGGGCTTTGCATTCAGTAATCAAGTTAAGTTTAAGACAGTGGGTTAAGTCAACCCACATTCCTTCTCCCACAGAAACTATTGAGACACCGTTTACCTTCTAAAAACCAGAAAGCCCTTTCTACCTCCTTTGTTCAAACAGGAGCCGATCTAGGTTGTGTGGACATGAACTTTATTCATTTGGGGGAGGGGAGGGACTCTTTAAGAAAATCCAGTACAAAATTACATACAGATTCCTAGCTTTTCTCATTGGGAGAACTTGGAAGGGATCCTTACAAATAAAAGGCCAAGCTTTATTAGCTTCTTGGTAAATTCTCCTCTCATGAAGAGCAAATACATAAACAGGCAATGTACTCTCAAGAGTTATCAATAGAATTTATACCTACAATGGCTGTTTGGTCTAAGAAATATATCAGAAACATGGAAACTCCATTAAAAGCCCCTGCTTTCTGCTATAATCATCCACATTTGCCAAAACCACTAGGAGCAGTTCTCATCTGAATATTCAATCAACAGGGAGATTTTTGTGCATCGGCTGTCCTCTGTCTCTCTCCTCCTGTCTTTTAACGATTTTACTGATTCTAGATTCCAAACGCTGACACTTTAGCAATGAACCTTTGCTTCATATCTGCCCTTTCAATAAGTTCCACCCAGAGAGCTAGGCCATTTTCGAATGTTGGCACCCATATAGCTAGGATAATAAGGTAGATGAGATGTGTTTTATCAGGTAGAAAAAAACAAGAGAAAAAAAAAAAACACACTGCTTTGGGGCAGTGTCCTTAAAAGTCTGGTTCTGACGCCAATATTGGCTGCTACATTTAGCTGCTTAGTTCCGTGGAAACCAGTTGTATGACTCTGCAGATAAAAGGCTGTAGACCTCTGGAATACAGGCAAGTAGCACCTCATTATACAAATAGAAGCAACTCAACTATGCATGCCCTCAAACTGAGCTCAGTGTTCTGCTGCATTTCAAAAATACCCATCTGTTCCAAGAGAAGAAACAGGAAGTTTTGTTAATTATCTCTCACAACCCACTAGTTAGTTTCCAGAAAAATCACTAAAGCCATCTTTCCTGAATAAATTTAACAAGTAAGTTACAAGATGCAGCACAGTAGATAAACCTTACATTACTCCTTTTAAATGAACCAAATCTATCAGTTGGCCAATGGCACACTCACTGCCTCTAAGTCCCTTCCCGTGTCCTCAGCACTCAACGGACATAATTATTTTCTGTACAGAACTTTTTTTCATATGATAATATTGGTTAATAAAGCACTATCACACTAGATATATGCAGAACACTAGATACTACACAAGCACTGGAGAGATATTTTCTGATTTATTTGCTTTAAGCACAATTTTGTTTCAGCATTCCATTAAAATACCTCACAAATGTTCACTCTATTTGACAAAATAAATTCCTGGGAAATATTTTCTTGTTGATTATTAGCTAATTTAAATAGGTGTCTCTAAAACTTCTTCCCCAGTCCAATCATGTCGCGTTGACGAAGTTCCATGCCGGAGTGCTATAACGGTATTAAGGATACACATGCCCAGTTGGACTCCTGCCATCATTCTATAAATCATTGCCAATTATGCCAATAAAGCAGCCTGGGCAATGATTGATTTCTTAGTTATGCAGTCAGCTGTTCTGCAACACTTTGTTTTCCTTCAAATGTCTCAACCGTGGCCTCATTTCCTGAAATCGTGATGGTTTACATACCCCCTCAAAAGAGACATTTGTGCACATCTGTTGGTGAAAAAAAGAGTTTAGAAATTCAGTGAAACCTCAGTAATTCCATCTAACTGTTGGGAAGGATAATCCAAATTTGTGAAAACTCTGGATGGTGAAAGATTTTTTTTTTTAATAGAAAGTAGGTTTTTTTTCTACTTTTATATCTCTGTAACAATTCAAATTAATCTAACAAAGAATCGCTTTTTGAAATACTCAGAGTCTGTGAAATGTATGTAAGTCTATAAAACTATAACAAATATTTAGCATTATCGTGACAGTTTCCTGTTAGCTAGGGTTACTTCTGCAGCAGCAAAGAGAAGCATAATATTATGGAACCTTTGAAGCAATCAGCTTTTATTTTTGGTAGAATCTATTATTTGCCAAAACTTAAATGTGTTTTTGATCAAATATCATGGATCAAGCCTGGATATTTGATATTTATTCAGATATTAAACACTAGACCCAGCTGGAAAACAAAGTGATAGAGCAGAAAGTGCATAGACCCTGAAGCAAAACAGACTTGGATTCAAATCCCAGCTTTAGACTTCACTAGGTCTATAGGATTTATCTGTTAATTCAGTCAACAAATATGTATTATACAGCGACTCTGGCTGCAGATACAGTGGGGTAACAAGACTAAAGTCCCCATTTCGTGAAGGCAAAATCCTCTGGTAGGGAAAAGAAAATTATCAGGTAAAGGAAGAAAATAATTTCAAATAACATTAAATCTGTGCAAAGTGAGTGGAGGGAGGCTGCAGTGGGATAGCATGTTTCGGTAGTAAGGGAAGGCCTCAAGGAGTGGAACATGGCCCAGGTAAGATCTGAATGACACAGAGGGCCAGGCATGCAAAGGCTGGTGTGGAAAAGATTATTCAAAGCAAAGGGAACAGCACAGGGGTCCTGAGTTGAAGCCAGTTTGGTGAGTTGACAGAAAAGAAATAAGGCCAGGCGCTTGCTCTCTGAGTGACAACTGTCTTCCATTGTGAGAAGAAAATAGCAACAATGCCAATTTGGCAGAATTAGCATAGAGATTTTATTTGCAAAGTCCCCCAGGAACGCCTAGCACACCTTAGACACTCAAAAAACATAACTGTTATTAGCATGATCATTACCTTTTGGGGGCACCGAAATCCTATAACTAATTCAATATCTACAAAACCAAAAGAGGTTCACCACTCAGAATTACAGATAATTTCCAAATAATAACAGTGTGCTGTGTTTGTCTACAGTGCCCAAACTGAGTTTTGCCTGATCTCCTCATAGAAGCAGACATTTGTATTTAATTTTAAATACCCATGAATAGGGGTGCCTGGGTGGCTCAGTTGTTAAGTGTCTGCCTTTGGTCAGATCATGATCCCAGGGTCCTGGGATCGAGCCCTGCCTGCTTCTCCCTCTCACACTCCCCCTGCTTGTGTTCCCTCTCTTGCTGTCTCACTCTCTGTCAAATGAATAAACAAAATCTTTAAATAAATAAATACCCATGAATATGTCTTTCATTTTAAATACCCTTGAATATTTGTCTGCCGTGTTCAAAATATTTTAATAAAAACCAGCATTGAAAGGTGTTCTACAAATCTTGTGGGTGTGCAGTGAAAATTGATATTGATAAAGTGGCAATGTGACTACCCGGATCACTTACAAATACGCATATCTTCTGCATTATGAATATGCAAATGTTCAAGCATATAGACTGTGTCAGAATTGTCGCACCACTGTGACTAGAATGAAGTGTTCATAATACACTTTCTAAAGTAGCCGCTTAAAACGGTTAATTGTACTAAGCATAATCAAATGCATAAGCATCCCTCTTAACACTGAACTTTAAGTCACCCCTGGGTGATAACCAACTCAATCATACTACTTCATAATTATTACCCTAATATTTACTGAGGCCTAAGCTACAGAATTCTTCCAAACAATAAAAATGTCTGCACACCAAGAAAGCTGCTTTCAAATACAAGTCAAATAGGCAACACTTTGTTGTACAAGAGAAAAAGCAAATAATTCAGTAAGTAATTCTAATTCAGTAAGAAATATTACCAATTAAAAGAAGCTATCTTCTTTATTTAAAAATGCTAATTGTCTAGAGATTAAATGAAAACTTGCCAATATGCTTTACCTTCTCTATTTAGGTTCTTTGAGACTCACAAGCCACAGAGAAAATAAATCATCTCAGTTCCACTTAAAAATCTGTCTTAAAATCAAAAAAGAAAACAGGGGCACCTGGGTGGCTTAGTCAGTTACGCGTCGGACTCTTGATTTTGGCTCAGGTCATGATCCCCTGGTTGTGCGATGGAGCCCGCATTGGGCTCTGCTCGGTCAACAGGGAGTCTGCTTGGGATTCTCTCTCTCCCCCTGCCCTTCCCCCGGCTCATGAGAGCTCTTCTCTCTCTCTCTCTCTCAAATAAATAAATAAGGGCACCTGGGTGGTTCAGTCAGTTAAGTGCCGGACTCTTGGTTTTGGCTCAGGTGGTGATCTCAGGGTCATAGGATGGAGCCCTGGGTCAGGCTCTGTGCTGAGCTCAGAGTCTGCTGAAGTTTCTCTTTCTCCCACTCCCTCTGCTCCTCCCCACCTCGGCACCCTCTAAATAAATAAATAAATGAGCATTTAAAAAATAAAATAAAGAAATCTTTAAAAAATAAAGAAAAATTGGGGCAACAAAATAAATGAAGTACATTTGGATTATAATCCAAAATGTAAAATAGATACTATGAATCCATATTGATATAAATAAATGGTTAAATAAATGAGGGCGAAGAGACGAATCTCCTGTGCAGAAAATTTCCAAATAATTTGTGTAGATATTCTATCCACAAGAAGATGAAGCATAACTCTGCACTTCTTATGCGTGGGTTGTACGTAGTAACTTCCCGCCAAAGAATAGGGTTTGGAAAGTGGGCAAAAGAGTAACATGTCAGCGGAAAGAGCTGACAAACACTACCTCAGCCAGGTGATCAAGGTCAACATCAATAGTGATGATTCATGTTAATAGTATACATCCCTGAGATGATGATCTGAGAGATGATGTGTTGAGAATGGTACTTTACCATTGTAATCTTCTTTCCAAAAACCCATAACCCCAATCGAATTAAGAGAAAAACATGACACAAACCTCAATTGAGAGACAGTCTACAAAATACCTGACTAGCACTCCTCAAAACTGTCAAAGCTATCGAAAACAAGATAAGTCTGAGAAACTGTCACAGCCTAGGAGAGCCTGAGACATAATGACTAAACGTAATGTGGTATCCTGGATGGGATCCTAGAACAAGAAAAGGACACTGGGTAAAAACTAAGGAAGTCCGATTAAAATATAGGTTTTAGCTTAAAAAAAGAAAACAATGTACATTCACAAGTTTCCTAAATCCTTTGAAATGAGCTAAGTGAACCAGGAGTAAAATATATTTTTTCATTCACTGATTTTTTCCTTTTTCTAGCACAGGTGACTAACTCAATGTTAAACCACTACCAATAACTGAGAGGTAGCATTTGAAGAAACCATCAAACTATCACCGTATCTTCATAAGGTGTTTTAAAAGTTTACTGATTTAAATAACAACGGTAACATTTGGAAGTGATTTGGAAAAGCAAAACAAAAACAAAAACAAACTCTCAGGAGTCTCAACTACCTCCTAGAAATTGCTTTCCTAGGGCGCCTGGGTGGCTCAGTTGGTTAAGCATCTGCCTTTGGCTCAGGTCATGATCCCAGGGTCCTGGGACCGAGCCCCATGTTGGGCTCCCTGCTCAGTGGGGGTTCTGTTTCTCCCTCCCCCTGCTGTATGCTCTCTCTCTGTACCTCTCAAATAAATATTTTTTAAAAAATTTAAAAAGTATACAAAAATTTAAAAAATAGAAATTGCTCTCCTGTGGAACTCTTCCCAGTATGAACACTTACAGAAAAATAAGTTTAATTATTGGAACTTTTACTTATCCCTTACTATGTATGAGGAACCATTATAAGCCCTTTATATATATTAAGTCATTTAAGTCTCATATCATCTTCATTTTTATTATTTATCTCCATTGTACTAATAAGGAAATTGAGGCACTGAGAGGTTAAGTAACTTGCCCCGTAACCAGACTAGTAAGTGATAGAGCCAGTTTTTTTTTAACCTAGGCAGTGTGGTTCTAGAGGGGCTACATGTCATCCCCATTTCTTTCTCCTGAGGGCTCTTCCTGAGCCATTGGAAGTCTGCGCTGAGCACCTCCCTTGCTCCACACTGAGTGTCCCCTTTGTCGGCCACCAACACCGCCACTGGGAAAACTCTACAGGATTTCTGAGGGGGCAAATCAGTTTCTTGTCCATAGTGGTTTAGTTCTCCAGGAAGCCCATTCTGGGAGAGTTTCACATGCAGAATGTAGATTACAGAGTTCCCTTGGTAGCAACACCTGGAGAAGAGAGATGGAAAGCACAAACAGGCAGAGGGAGGAGTCCAGTTGCCATGTTGTCAGGGACCTAACCAACCTCAGCAGACTCAAAGAGGCTGTGGGTCTACAATGGCCCTCAAAGCCATCTTTAGGTGGGCCAGGCAGCCAGGCTTTCATTATTGCATGATAAATTACCTGATGGCCCTACCTAAGACCTGCCATGATCAGCACAGAAAAAACAAATGCGTTAGTCCCCTCTGTAGGCATGCCTATTCCAAAGCATGTGTGCTGCACTCCCCGTGGGCAGCTTTGCCCAAGCAGAGCCCATCTGGAGTAGGTAGTAATCAGAGTGATTCCATCTGACAGGTATCTTTCTCTACCTAAGTGTCAAGCATGAAGTTTGAAATTCCACATTAGAAATTCATTCTTTTTTCTATTTTGAACCTTTTTGTCATCAAAACACTCTCACCAAACTACAAAAAAAAAAAAAAACCCTCCAACAAGGCAGTATAAACCATTTTCATCTACTCTTGGTGGAACTTAATTGATTATAGCTGTAAGCAAAGAAGAGAACACTTTGAAAGAGAAATGGGCACTAAAAGAAGAAGTAAGAGGGTGCCAAAAAGTAAATACTACCTTAATTCACAGGTTTACTGACAGTCAACTCTGCCCCCCAGTAACAAAGAAGTTACTCTCTTCTCTTTACCTTCGTGTCATTTTAGTGCCCTCGGGACTCCAGAAAATAACATAAAGTCATTTCATGGAGCATCATATGTTTCATAATTGCATTGTAGTGCATAAAACAGAGTCTAATTATTTCTTTGAAACTGATCTCTTCCCAATTGGACAATGTTTATTCCTACATAGACCATCTTGACTTCTGTTGCATAATACCAGGAGAAATATGCCTAGAGATATCCTTCACACAGACTTTAGTCCTAGCAGATCATGGGTTCCCACAAATATAACTAAGGATTTAATATGTGCCCTTATATTTATGGATGTCAATGCAAGATGAAGATGTGAAAATTACTAGAAACCAATTTACAGCAGCTGAAGCAAATTAGGGCTTTAAGGCTTATTGAAAAAAAAGAAAAAGAAAGAAAGTAATGAAACAACCAGCTCTAGGCAAACCATATGTGCCATCCCAATTCTTTATTAATGGAAGTATAGCTACATGTTAAAGGGAATTTAGTTCCTACAGCAAAGATGACAGTAGTGATATGCATAGTTTGCAACTGTTCTCAAGGTGAGGTTCCAAAAAATTGTACAGCGATTTAGAGGCAGTTTCTACAGTGACCTTATATTCACGTGTGTGAAAGACCTCTACACTACTCTCGACAGTGCCCAAAACTCAATATACTCTTTGAAATTCGGGGAAATTATGTGTTTTATTTTGCCAGTATTCAAAAACTTAATTATCTACAAAGAACATTCAAAGTAGTTGGCATATATATCTTGACTATAACTGAAATTTTTAGCAATTATCACAAAGATACCAAAGCTTGAAACATTGGTAGTAGGTCAAAAGCAACCTTCTTCTAATATTAGTAATAATCTGTAGGGGGGGTTACAATTTCCATATATGTTATGAGAAATTGGCTAGAGAATGTGGCATCTCTGAACAAAAATGAAGATCCGAAGGAATTTTCTGCTCAGATGATACCAAAAATTACCCTTCAAATGAACAGGTCATGTACCAGCTTTTATCAGCGTATAACAGAGATAAAAAAGATATACAGCATGCATGTCACAAAGGTCAACTTGACCTCACCAAGTTTTAGGGAGTTGGGATTGTGACTCATAAGCCTTGCTCAGCTCTTAGAACAGATCCACCCATTTCAGAATTTCTCTGAAAGGTTCTCCATTCCCAGATACTCACATTTTGCAAAAATTGTTTCAGTGCAAAAGCAAAAACATGGAAACATTGTGAACAAGAACTGGGTCAAAACCTACTGTGTCTTAGGTTCATTAGTAGGATTCTCTTCTGATTCTCTACCCATGCACATGCTTCATTTCCTCTGGTTGAACTTTTAGCTCTCCAATTCTCCAAGTGTCTCTCAAACTTACCCTGCCATTGACTAATCTTACATTTCAAAAATTTTATTATCGCTTACTGTACCCTATCATCTTGAATTAAAATATCATTAAATTAACATTGAAAAAGATCCAATTACCCAATTATCCTCATTATTTATAAACTGCTATTATGAGTAAAAACTACATTATAATTCTTCATATAATGCCCTAATATTATTAGTATTATTAGTACCAGCCTGTGTTTTCACCTACCATATTTGAAGTGTACTTGTTGATATTCCTTATCATTACCTACAATTTAGGATGAAACATTACCAGAGTTTGACCCTCTAATTTGTTTTCTTAGGAGGAATCAGCTACTCTTTGATTCCTCCAACCACTGGTGATCAAGGTTGCTCTTTAATATTTGAAAATACCAGAACAAAATCCACCAATCACTAATCATCCATATACATGTCTCTCTGGAACACTCCATGACCAAGGCAATAAAAAATGATGGTGCTTTTGAGTACAGCATCGGTATTTATATACTGTAGATAGTTTTACAGTTGAACATGTTATTATGTTTATGCCTAGCAGTTATAGCCATGTTCCCTGTTTAGTGACGACATACTATAGGAGAGTACTCATAGTAAACTGACTAGAAATAATTCATACGCCATCATCATGAGATGGACAGCCTGACACTAAAAGTCCTATTAGCTACAACATTAAATGATCCTTTGCATATTGCTTACTCCAGGATTAAGATACTCTGAGGTTAAGTAATTCAAAAATTAGATTGCCTCACGATTACGCTAGCCCCTTTTTCCTACCTAACATGTTGAATCTCAATGCGTGGCTTTAATGATTTTGCATTTTTAAATGCTTAATATGTACTTTGTCTAAATTATGAAACCTCAGAAGTTTTGATCCATGATGTATACTGATCACGTAATTACCTAGTCATGTAATTCCCTTAGTAGGTCGCTCATAAAGTTCTCTCAATTTCTTCGTTTCTTTCAATGTGTGTGGTACAGAATTCTTTCAACACGTGGTATGCACCTATCAGAAGTTTCACTACTCTGTTTTATTAAAAGCATGGAGGGTGTGATTTCCAATCCTTTATAATTTCCGGATTTACTAATTAAATTGCTTCAATCGTGTCAAAGGCACTTTTTATCACTTAGAATATTAAAATCAGCCCTTTTTGGAGAACAAAGTCAATCAGAAAAACTCTAAAAGCATGAAAAAGTGTTTCCTGTGTTCAGATGACTTAAAAGGAGCTCAAAGGAAATTCACCAAATTTAAATAAAAATTCATTATCCTAAAGAAAATAAGCCTGCAAATTAAAGCCACAGCAGCCAGCACCCTGAAAACAAGCCTAGGTAAAAGGCAGCCCCCCTCCAACTGACGCATTCTCCTACTATTCTTATTATAATCTTTCTTCCAGGGCCTCTAATCTGTTAAGATGCAGAACCAATTCTTTATCTGATGTGGTCAGCAAATGGAGTGTTTTGACTAATGTGTTGGACAAGGAAGGCAGGAATGGAACATTTCCTGACCCCTATATGTGGCAAGCATGTTCCATTGTATTTTATATCATTTAGTTCTCACGATGTCCTGCAAGGTAGGTATTGTTATGCCCATTTTTCAGATGCAAAGACCAAGGGTGAGTGATGTTACAGAACTCTTCTGAACTCACTGGGATAGCAAATGAAGAGCCATGATATACATCAAGTTGTGTGATTCCAAAGCCCCTGCTTTTGCATTGGCCATGTTGAATATGTGTATCATACTATATACAAACTACTACTTTCCAGGGAATTAGAATATGATAAAAATAAATTTGGGTCATGAAAAATATAATTTATTCTCTTTGAAGATTCAAAAAGCATTTAAGAATTTTGTCATGCCTCAGGGTCATCATTAGAAACATTAGTCATCCTTTCATTATCAATATATCAGAAGTGCCTATTAACAGAGATTTATGGTTAATGGAATGACGAGGAATATATCTGCACATGTGCCTGCTTTCTAAAGGAACATGACAAATTTCAGACTTCCAAGACTATCTAAGTAACCATTTCATGATTATACATTAAAATATGATTTCTCATTAAGCATGATTGTACGGGGCTGTTTGCACATTGCCCTCACGTGAAGCCTTTAGAAATTACTCAATGCACAGAGCATGATATGCCCATCATCGTACTTGCCCTTTAAACTCCGTGGCACATTAAGTCCAGGCTTAACATCCAAATCCCCAGAGAGCTAATGCTCTTAATCCCTAATTAGGGAAAGATTTCAGTAGCCCCCAACATCATCCAAAGGAAAGGATTGTTTCATTTGTTTTTCCAATTTGTCAGACTAATGATAACCCTAAATAAAGTCACTTTCATCGCATTACCACCACAGGGCCAAATGCTGCTCTGCTCCTCTGATCATATTTTTTGGCTTTTTGAAGAAATTTTTAATGATTGAAAATTTTCCTGACCCAAAACATAAATTCTCTAACAATAGCTTGTCTAACCCTGGCTTGTGAGTTGAGGAAAGATTTGGAAAACAATGGCCTCTCTGGGCTTCCTTAGCTCTTCACAGCATTTGGATGGCTGCCTGCTCTACCAGGCTGACCTTAATTCCGACCACCCCAAACTTGAATCTCAGTGGACACTGGATCCCATGCCAAATACCAAATTTTAATCATCTGTTTCAGTGTCTTTGTATTTCTTCATTGCTATAGAATGTTAGAATGGGCAAGCTTATAAGACAGAAAAATAATAATGTGCAACCTATATAAATTCATAGTCTCAATGAATCTGGATCTATTGGAATTTCTCCCCAAGTTCCATTTTAAATGATACAGCTACATGTCATAGTTGGAAAATCTTCCTCTTCAGATGACTTAGCTAAAACTATGATAAACAAACCCTTTCTGATTTATAGGCACTTCCTAAAAGATCTCCTATTTGATATGTTGCAAAAACTAGGAAATATGTAACTGTTAATATCAGCGAAGGAGATAATCTGGGAAAAATCATATGGTCAGATTTATTGGTGGTCTAGGAGACGCTGGGAAAGCAAACAAACCTGAAAGTTGCATAAACATGAAGCTCAGAATATATTTCAAACTTTCAAGGGCTAGTGATATTTGGAAAGGAAGAGTGAAAATTTCGAAAACCAAGGTAGTTGTATTAGTTTGCTATGGTTGCCATACAACGAAGTAACACAAATTGGGTGGCTTAAACAACAGAAATTTATTTTCTCACAGTTCTAAAAGCTTAAGTCTGAAATCAAGGTGTTGCAGAGTTGGTTTCTTCTGAGGCCTCTCTCCTTGACTTGGAGATGCCCATCTTCAACCTGTGTCTTCACGTGGTCTTCATCTGTGCATATCTGTGTCTGAATTTCCTCTTCTTACAAGGATACTAGTCAAATTGGATTAGGGCCCATCCTAATGACCTCATTTTAATATAATTACCTCTTTAACGACCCTATCTCCAAATACAGTCGCATACTAACGTCCTAGGAGTAAAGATTTCAACATAAGGATTTGGGGAGGGCACAATTCAGCCCTTAACAGAAAGGATATGAAAAATATAATCCCATTCCAAGACTGCCTGTGCCCTCAGATGATTTCTGTTATGAATGATGCAGAGCAAAGTGACCCATTGTGGAATGAGAGATCAGAACCTGAAGTATAGATGTCAAAGATGTTGCCATGGTTACATGAACAAAGACAATATTAAAAGCAGCCTGAGTAGATGGGGGCAATAATTTAATCATGAAAACTTGTAATAAAAATTGTGAGGTTTGATATAAATTTTATAGATTTTTAAAGAAAAGAAAGCACATATGATCTTCTATTCAAAATGTGGCTCTTATGTTCAAATATACATTACAGATACCTTCATTCATTCATTTTATTCTGTCTATGTTTATTATTGACAGCCTACTAGGTGCTGAGCTATGACCAAAGCCCAAATAATAGCGAGTGTTTTGTTTTCTGGCGAACGACACCAATTTAAAAGTGAGATTTTTGGCAAGTCAGTGTTAAATCAGTTTGCCTTTTGTTTTCATTGTTTACTTCTTTTTGTTTTTATCAAGAGTGGGCAACATAGCTTTAAGCCTGTTTCCAAATGAAACACGTGTAGGAAATAATTACATAAACATATGTATGCCATTGTTGTTTGCAATCGAACACACCACAGCTAAAGCAAAGGTTTTCCTGGTGCTTCCATGTGTTTAGAATAGTAATTATTAATGGGCAGCCTTTCCCCAGTGGCAATATTTGGGTTAGCAACAGTCACTATCAAGATCTGGAGCCCTTGCCGGTGCCATGAAATTTACACTCAGATTGTGCCACTTAATGACGCTGAAGATTCCTATCTGACTTTTGCCTTAGTTCTAGATTTGAATAGCATTTCTAGAAGATAACAAAAGGATGTCTGTAAATCAAGACATCCTCCTGAAGGAGTTCGTCTTTATACTAAAAAGAAGTAGTAAGCAGATAGTCATGATTAAGTAAGGTCCTGCCAGGCTACCAACTGGCTGCTGGCAATTCCGTGTCCATAGGCTCTCAGGTAGTTAAATCCAATGTGCAAAATGTCATCTTAAAACACCAGAGCTTGGTAGGAAAATTGTAAAACCCACAAAGGGAGAAATCACGATAATACAGGATGTCTCTGTTCATTCTTAATGGACTCCTATTACTCAAACAGACCATGTGACTTTAGAGAGTCTTTGTCTGCATTAAATTGCAGAATGGTTGCAACATACTACAGATGCCATGGAAAGCAAAGATGGACTGTTTGTTTGTTTTTTTCAAGCTGAAAACAAGTAATAGTTGCCTAGTACAGAGATAAAAATTTGGCTGATGAAGTGACCCAAATTGACTTGTAAACTCTTGAAAACAAACAACTTTTCATTACACATCTCATTTCTCATCTTTAAGCTTTGGCAGTGAGCATTCTTTCTTTGGAGAGCCGGTCTGATGAAGAAAGCTTTTACTGCCCCATTTCATGAAAACCATTGTTTGTGTTTCTGAGTTCAGTGAAAGTCAAAATTCGCAGGAGAGCAGGAAGAGTTAACATGCCAGTTCCAAAGATCCTCTAGAGATTATTAATCAGTTAGATGAGAGCACTGCCTGTTCTCCATGGAATCTTTTTTCTTATAAGTGAAGCAAGTCTGGCATTGCCGGCAAATGTCAATGCCATGCAGAGAGAACAGATAAATTTAGAACAAATGATTTCCCAGTTAAATAGGGACCAACAGTGAGTTTATAATAAAATAATTTGCACACAGTTCGGAATATGACAATGGTAATTGTTCTTATGTTGAAAACAAATCTCTACTGATGTGTGCTTGTGGCAGAGCAGAGCATATCCTAATATGTCCTTCCTACATCTATATATGGGACCAGGAAGGCCATTCAGTATTTGTAGCACTTGCCCAGCTTAGAAAAGATCATAACACATTGGGAGGCAAGATGACACACAAGAGTTTTCAAACCCTTATTTTGAGCTGGAAATGCAGTACTCAATACCAAACATTTGAGAGCAGACAAAGAATGGAATGTCCTTTCATCTTCAGCTTGTGGTTGATGTTCCTGTTATCTGGAACTTCTGAAGATGTTTTAATCCTGCCAGGGCACTGACTCTCAACCTGGCTGCACAATGAAACCAACTGAGGAGCTTAATAGACTGATGTCTGGAATCTACCTCCAGAGACTCTGATTTAAGTGATTTGGGGTGTGGCCAGGCATTGGAATTTTTAAAAGCTCTCCCAGGTGATTTTAAAGAGCAGACATGGTTCAGAAATTCTGTTGAAAAAAAAAGAGGAAATTATCAGATGACATTTTGCCATTTAGGGCTATGAAAGTTAAATCTACCTAAATAGTTCATATTCCATTTTTACTAGCATCCTAACAATCACCCAAATCATCACAGAAAATATGAATAATATAATATCTGAACTAGAAGGGACCCAAGAGATAATTTAGTCCACAGATTCTCCAACCAGGGGTTCTCAGGTTCCTGGGAGTCCTTTAAGTAGTATGTCAACCCCTAGAAATTGCAGCTAAGGACATTTTTTAAGAAGAGTATCCATCAGCTTCTAAAAGGAGGCTCTGACTCCAAAAAAGGTGAAGAACCATTTATGTAGTCTAAACCCCTCAATTTACAGACAATGAAATTGAAGACCAACATGCAAACAGAAAAGAATATATTCTTCATCATCCCTCCAAGACATCACAGAACCGAGCCCATGACAGCCCATATGTTTTTGCACAAAACTGATTAAAATCCCAAACCAAAAAAGGGACCCCCCCAAACAGACTGACATTTCAACTAAATGAAGATTTCAACCAAGTAGCTGAAGTGCCCAGAACTGCAGAAGTAATATTTTTGAAGATTTTCTTAAACTTCACAGAGAAAAGTTCCACAGAATGGGGCCCCTGGCTGAGAACATTCCCCTCAAGGATTTCTCAGATTAAGTATGAAGTCAGGAAGTGAGCAAATGTTAGCCAAGCCCAAGCAGAGATTATGTAGTGCCCCAAATGTAGTGCTGTAACCTCAATTTGATTTCTCCGAAGTTTGTATCATGTTTAATTTATACTGTTCCATAACCTTAATAAAATGTGGTTCCTATGTATATTCATTGCTATGACCTCATTTGAGTCCACAACCACTCATGAGAAAAAGATTCTTCTCTAAGAGAGGTTACTGATATGTCTGCATATCACTTACACAACGCATTACAACTTTGGGTGGTAAAAACTAGAGGCTTTCTCTATAACAAACACCCAGCTCTAGGCAGAGTCACCATAGAAGGTAGAACTTTGTAGGACATTTTTTTGCCTTTAGCTGTTCCTGAGACTATTGGGAATTACTCTAATATCTAATTTCCTCAATTTTCCTATTGTGGCATATGCTGGCAGGATTTCTAATTATGGCATATGTTGGAGTTCCCTCCGGTAAAATATACATAATATTAAATATATAACATTAAAACTATTCTTCACTCGGTATCAATATACAGGAAATCTATCAGGTGAGACAGGTATAAGTTAGTAAGTTTGAAGGTTGGAGTCAAACCTGTGTCCACCTGACTCCTATAGATATTTTGATATAGTTATGACTATGAGACACTGCAATGGACATGGGTTTGGGGATCATATTTATGTTTAAATCTCAGTCCTACTGTGGAGCGCCTGGGTGGTTCAGTCAGTTAAGCATCAGACTCTTGGTTTCAATTCAGATCATGATCTTCAGGTCATGAGATCAAGTCCTGCGTTGGGCTCCATGCTGAGTGCAGAGTCTGCTTGAGATTCTCTCCCCCTCTGCCCCTCCCCCTCATAAAATGAATAAAATCCTTAAAAAAATAAATAAATCTCAGTCCTGCTCTTTATTGGCTGTGCAACTCTAGACAAAGTACTGTGTCTGTGAGAATCAATTTTGCTTCTATAAAATAGGATTAATTGCACCTCCATCAGAGTGTTAATATCAGGTAGAGGCACTACCTAATATAATGCCTTAAATATTATAGATACTCAGATGTGATTCACCTTCTCCTGTTACCTTCTAAAGCTCATGTTCTTTCCACCAAACCAAGTGACTTTTCCGAAATTTTCCTATTCCTCTTCCTCACCACTAACTAAAACTGAGCATTTTTTTTTTCATTCCTAAGTCACAGCAGCCTCCCTTAAATGGTCTTTGATTTCTTGATTGTCTTTTAAATAGACTTTACGTTTATTCACTGAAGCTTTTAAAATACGGTAGGGGAAGAAAGGGATAAAGAAAGGGGGAGTAATCAGAAGGGGGAATGAAGCATGAGAGACTATGGACTCTGAGAAACAAACTGAGGGCCTCAGAGGGGAGGGGGGTGGGGGAATGGGATAGACTGGTGATGGGTAGTAAGGAGGGCACGTATTGCATGGTGCACTGGGTGTTATATGCAACTAATGAATCATCGAACTTTACATCAAAAACCAGGGATGTACTGTATGGTGACTAACATAATACAATAAAAAAACATTTAAAAAAAAAAGTCAGCACCTCTGTGCACAGAGTGTGTACCTCTTTGACATTTAAAAAAATTCTACCTGGAATTTATTAAAATTTACATTGATAATAAAAAAATACAAAGCAGAAAACATTGCATTAATGAATAAAAGATGAATACTTTTGTTCCCATGTGCTTTGCATTCTCACTCCAATTGCAATAATAGGTCAAAAATTAATATCATGAATTGAAAAAAGGAGAGGGGAAAAGAAAAAGAGCCAAATCTAAGGGAAAAAAATAAGACAAATTTCGGAGAGAAAGGGGCATTTTGGCACCTAGTCATAATCCTGGGCTGAGATTTATTTACAAAATGGAACCCAGTTTATTCACTCATTCATAAAGTATTCTCTGGAGAAAGCAAGTATTGAATGGAAGACTAAAGGATCAGAAGATGTCAATTGGTGAAGCAAAGGTAGGAAAAGGACCTCTGCTATGGGATAACCACCTAGGGTTGAGACTTGCTCAAGGGGCATTAAAGAAACTAATGTCTACCAGATGGTGTTTCAGAGTCCTACAAGATAAAGTAGTAAAAGGACTTCAATGTCATGACCATGTCACGTAGCCCTTGAACATTTTCCAAGCTTAGTAAGCATATCTAGTGACGTAGGAAGAAATAATAATAGAAACAAAATGCTTCAGAAGTTCCCTAAGAACCTACAGAAAATCTAAAGAATAACCTAAAATAGACCCGTTTTAAGTTTTCCTCTGCTTTTTTACATGTAGTCGTTTCCCAATAATCTGCAAAATGCTTTAGAATTTCAAACAAACCTCAGACTACACATAAAAAGAAGAGACAAGCCTCTGTTTCAGTTTGGTGATTCCAGATTTGATGTGTAATTACTGCTCAGCATTCGACTGTTAAAGTTACTTGGATGTATTTCTCTCATCTTTTAATTTATCCATCATTTTTTAAGCAGCAGACTCAAAATTGTTTGCCAAAGCACATAGGATTTTTTTTTTTTTTCTAATTTTACATTGCTCCACCTGGCAAAGAGAGAAATTGGTTATCAACTACGTTATCCATAGCTCTTAAGGGCCGGTCGTACCTTCCCAGGGATTCCCACTGCTGAATGTCCTACGCTAGTAATTCTCTAGGCTGGAGACGTGGCTTAGTCAGACTTCCGAATACTGTCAGTGCCTAGAACACTGTTGAAGGCTCATTTAAACTTATAAAATAAGACTTCACATGAATGATTCTGTGTCTGCAGAGAAAAAGGAACTAAACATCATTTTCCTCTCTGCCTCAAGCCAAGGGTTGGCCACCAAGGGAAACTGGCCCTACTCGGTTTCCCTGGGAAAACTATGTAAACAGCTTGAAGCCCAGGGAAATCACCTAATCCTAGCTAGTAAGATCAAGTGTTATGTCCCTCCCTTGGGAATGCTAGCCTGCTCTAGCTATGACCTAATACAGAGGGAAAGCTCCAATATTATTATAGGAATGTCTACTTCCTCCTTGTAGGTAGCAAAAATCAAGGGAGCAGGAACTAACTAACTAACCAAATACAACAAATAAATATAAATATAAATGTAAATAAACAAATAATAGTTGCAAGAGTGAATGAGCAGAAACAATGTTAAGTATGAAGGGAAGGAAGCTCATGAGAAGAGGAAATAAGCAATGCAAAGCTCATGCAAATAGAAAGAGAGCGGACCGAGATAGACAGATGCAGTGACACTTCCAGCAGCGTCAAGCTCTACTACTTTTTCTCCTACTTAAACTACCGTGGGCACCTTTGCAAAAGTTGCTATCTCCTTCCCAAGTTGAGCACAATTTATCCTGAAGGCGTCTTACTGGTTAATACATCTTTACAATAAACTCTCTGCAAAAGAGAACTGCAAAGAACTGAAGAAATAAATTGAAGTGGCTTCTGGTGGTGGCTGGCGGTACCAGATTGACAGCATTGGAAAGAGATGGCTTCTCTTTCTCCCAAGAACAGATGCAGCCCGATAAGCAGAAGTGTAGGATTTCCCCAACTGCTTCACCAGTATGCCTTCGCCCTGACAAAGTCATGGCTGCGAGAGAGAAAGGACAAGTCCCCTTTCCCAGCCAGTTCTCTGCTGACACTGCTCAGGAACTGCCATTTAGCACCAAGGTGATAGGAGCGTTTTCCTTCCCACCGGCAAAACAGAGGCACCAGTGGCTTCTTTCCCTTGGAACAGTGAACAGTCAAATCAGAGAGTGATAACTTTTGACTACCCTCAACTCCACTGGATTCAAAGCACTGAACTTGAAGTGAAAACCAACTTGAGTTTCCCATTACAATTTCCCATAGCCATCTAGTCCTCAAACGGTCCCCAGCACTAAATCAGGTAATGCAGTATAGTGTAGCTATTTTATCTGGTTCTCCCAAAGATATTTGAAATGAGCACTCTGCCATCCATGAAATCAAATGAATCTCAGGGACATTTCTATTTATGCAGTGTGAGGGGGATCTTTCAAAAGAGAAAGGAAAAGCATAAAAAAGGATGGAATGTTTCCAGGAGAACAAGTAATGTACATTTTCTTTTCCGAAAGAAAAGCAGCAAATATGTATGAAAAATTGAGGGGCATAAGTTAAAGTGGAGTCTTAACATCATTTATTTATGTACTGAACTTAAGAACCACTAAAGTCATCTTCATCACATAACCTTAAAATGAGCAGAGACCAATATAACACGGCTATCAGATTACAGTCAGTAGATGTTAGAAAACATACGCTTTGCTTATCTTACACTTTCCTAAACAATCATGCACAGATTTCTTTTGTTCCAGGAGTCATTCAAGCATATAATAAGAGTTCCAGCAAGTTGAAACCTCTTGTATCTGGTTATTTTCAGGCAGTTGTAAACTTGCTGCCTCCAAGTCGGTAGTTTTCTTATGTTGTCAGCAAGGATTTAAAAAAATGCCATCATCCCAATTCTTGTTAGTAAAGAGCTGCTCTATCTTCGGTCCCTTCCATTAACCCTCATTAACAGTTTGCACTTACTTTTAAAATAATTTTAAACATCTCTGATGCTTTCAAGGTAAAAAGCACTTATGCTGCAGTGTGCAGCTCTCACTTCTTTCTCCCTTAGCTGTTACAATTTCTCACCCTGGCTTTTTTCTCTTGTACCTCGCAGCAAATCTTACCTACCATCAGCCTGATGAACCCGCAACTGGTTTTCCCATACATTTAAAACTTTGCCTTGCCTTTGCTCTTCTATTTGTTCATTCATTCATTCTTTCACATAACAGACATTTCCATAACATCTCCTGCTGCCTTCACTTGTCCTACATATGTGTTGGATCAAATTCAAGATAAAATATTATGAGATTGAAAAGGCACTAGAACAGAAATCCTGGATCCTCATGTCAGCTCTGTCATCCATCAAGTATGGGACCTTGAGCCAATCACTTTCCCTATATATATCTCTGTTAATAGGGACTGGGCTACGACATACCTAAAATCACTTATAGCCCTGAAATTCTACAATATCATTGTCACCCCAAGAATCAGTGCAAACAGACAAATCCATAGCACGGTATTAGTAACTTTGAGATACCAATTTCAAGATATTTACATTTTCAGTGGTTGAATACAGGGGCTCTCCTAAAGGGAAGTAAGGAAATTCTGCCTTTGATATTTTGGGCACGTTAATGAGCCAGGGGAAGAGTATTTGAGCACACAGAGTGCTCAAATTCCATTTAGGAGACTAGTCTTGACTATTAGTCTACTTGCTATCTGCAATTCATCTCCTGCCATTCTCCCTTAACCATTGATTTCCACATATCCCATGACTGCTCTCATCAATGTTATCAAATGACTTTCACAGAGTTAGATCCATGAGTCAACTGTTACTCCTCATCTGACTTAATTCATCGTCATCATTTGACATATGTGATCACTCCCTCCTTAATACACCTTCTCTGTTGGGCATCTATGACTCACCCACCTCTCTCCCTACCTCAATGGTCACTCCTCATTTTTCTTTGCTGATTTCTCTTCTGCACCCCAAGGCCCTAATGTTGGAGTGCTCCCAGCACTGAGTTGTTGGTCTTCTTTTCTGTGTGCATTCACTCCCTTGGTGATCTTATCCAATCCCTTGGTTTTAAACTCTATCTATATGCCAGATAGATAGTTTATATCTTTATATCTTTATATCTTTAACCAAGTTTATATCTTTATATCTTTAACCAAGTTTATATCTTTAACCAAGACCTTTTTCCTGAACTCCAGATTGGTATATGCGGATGGCTAATAGACTTCTAAAAAAAGTATCCTTCATGTTCTTGCCCAAACCTAATCCAGACAGTCCAGTTGATGGAAGCTCCATCTTTTCAGATGCTCTGTCAAAAAAGTCTTTGGGGCATTTTAGTCCCTTTATTTCTCTCATACCCTACATCTAATCCATTGGGATACTGGCTCTAGTTTAAAAATGTGTCAGAATTGAATTACTTCTTACCTTGACTGCCATCTCTCTCCTGGATCTTGTCCATTAGAACCTGTTCTCAACACAGAAGTCAGAGTGGTCTTTTGAAACACTAATTTGAGCCCTCCATTGGCTCACCAACATTTTCACAATGGCCTACAGACCCTACCTCATCTGGCCTCCATAACCCCTCTGATTTCACCTCCGATTGCTTCCTTCCTTGCTCACTCACTCCAGTCAAGCAGCCCTTCTCACACCACACACGACAGGCATAGCCTTGGTGCCAGCTCTTCTGCCCACACATATCTTTGCACAGACAATTTCCTCACCTCCTTCAATTTTTTGCTCACTTCTCACCTTGTCAATGAACCTTGACCATCCTACCTCTATCAGGCCCTCCTGATCTCCCTTATTTGGATCTACCTTTTCTTTTTCCATAGCACTTACCACCTTCCCGTGTGCTATACAATTCACTAATCATATTTTTTGTTCATTTTCTGTCCTCCCAAGCTAGAATGTAAGCTATGGGAGGGGAGGAATTCTTTCCTGTTTGTTCATCCACGTATCTCAAGTACCTCGTACTTGCTTTAGGCACCTCGTACGTGCTTTATATTCATCAAATAAATGTTGAATAATAGATCACTGAGTGATGGGCGAGTAGGGGAGAGTGGATCTATAGCTACCAAATTATAACCAACATCACGAGAAGCTACATATGAAATAATAAGCTTAATACAGCTTCATTCTAATTCTCCAATCAAAGCCCAATCCTGCTGTCCCTGCTTATCATTTGATAACCCTGACGGATGGAGAGTGTTTGGAGTTCACTTCTTCTCACTGTGGAGACCCTTGCTCTTTGCCCACCAGAATTCTCAGAACAAATCATAACCTTGGGCTGAAGAAACATGAAGAGTTCTGCATTCATTCTGGCAGACTTAGAATAGAGCCTATAAAATAACAATTTATATCTGCTGTAAGAAATATAAAAGAAAGGAGTAGTAATTAACAGGTCTTGAGATCGAAACCTGTGACAGACATTACCCTAAGGTTTCACAAGTATAAACTCATTTCTTCCCTGCAATAACCCCTACCTCCTGACTTCACACCTCTCTCCCCATCATTGGATGTTATCCATTTGGATAAGAATCAGAAAGTAACAAAAGTGCAAAAGGGTCAAAAGGGAAGATACAAAATTAAAGAAATAGACCATGGCCTTTAATACTTCTAAAGAAAAAAGTTATCTGTTAAGCACAGCTGCCAGATCTCCATGAAACCAGGTTGAAGAACTGTTTATGTTGACACATTGAAGGTCAAATATTCAAGGGTAATTAGATTTCTCCAAGGTGAATCATGGAGATGGCCCAGTTAGAAGTAGATACAGACTTCCACTGTCTGACCATAGATCAGCACTGACATACTTAAGCACATTTCTAAGCATTTTTCCTTGTAGCTTCATCAATTATTTTACATATTTTCTGTTACTAGTCTTTCACAAATTTCATTAGGATCACAAAAAAATTTACTAACTTACCCCTCCTCATCTCAGTATTACTTCTTCTTCTTTTTTTTTTTTTTTTTTTTTTTGAGAGACAGAGGGAGCACCCATGAGTGGGTGTAAGGGCAGAGGGAGATAATCCTCAAGCAAACACCCCCACACACCAAGCATGGAGCCTGAAGTGGGGCTCTATCTCATGACCCATGAGATCACAACCCAGGCGGAAACCAAGAGTCAGACGCTCAACTGACTGAGCCACCCACATGCCCCTCAGTATTATTTCAAGTAGCTTTTTATTACCCTACTTTTCCATCCCCATAAATACAAGAAAAAAAATTGTTATTTCAAGTGACTTCTTTGATGCCACCCTATACCTGCTTTCAATCATGTTAACCTTCTCAAGGTTGAAGACTGTCACTTGCTCAGATATTTTCATCAACTCATTCAGCATACATTTATTGGATTGCAATGACAGTGCTAAGCAAAAAGAGGCATAATCCACAGTCCTTCAGAGAATTTAGTGTCTAATAGTAAAGGAGAAACCAATACCTGAAATAGCCTCCTATAAGAGCCTCAATGCCCATAAATAGAGGATTAGATAAATAAGACATTTATGTTCATGAAATGGAATACTACAATTTAAATGAATAAATTAATTTAAATATATCAAAATGGCTAGTTTTTAAAATATATTGAGTGAAAAAGCAAATTTTCAAAAGATATATGCAATAATTACATTATGTTCTTTAGCAAAAGAGATTACAAACTGACATTATGTATTGCTTGCAAATACACAGTGTGTAACAAAAAGTAAAAAACAGAGATTGAGAGGTTAGGTACCAAATTTAGATTAGTGGTTACCCCTGGAGAAGGAGAAGATGAATGGGATTGGAAAATGTGTAATGTGAACCTCAACTTGATTGGTAAGGTGCTATTTCTTTATTTAAAGAAAAATATTTGAAGCCAGGAATTTTAAATGGTAAATTTTGTTAATTTGGGGTAGTAAGATATATGGTATTTTTCTATATTTTAATGATTTTCCCCAAATGTCTGCCAAATTCATAAATGAGCGAGAGGAGAGAGGGAAAGGTATCACACTGAAAACACCATTCACAATAAATAGGAAGTGACAAAGGCTACAGAGAACATACCAGAGATATAAGCAAGTGTCAGCAAGGGAGCAGCGCTAAGAAGGGCTGTGAGGTTACAATGGGGAGAGATCAGTGGATGGGAGTGTTCCTAGAAGTCTTCCTAAAAATCTTAGACTGCAGTCAGGCTTGAAGAATAACCAAAAGTCATACAGACTGAGGCGAGCAAAAAGGATATTCCTAGAAGGAGGAATGGTAGAAGGAAAGACAAAGCTACAGGAAATAACATGGAGCGTTCAGCAGACAGAGCCTCAGGAGACAGTCTTGAGCTTGAATTTTTACTCTGCTATTTACTAGCTTAGTGACCTTGGGAGGGTCCCTTAATCTCTCCAAAATTGTTTCTTCAACTTGAACACGGGATGATAATATCTTCCTGGCTGCCGGATTGCACAGGCTAGAAAAAGTATATTCAAAGATGCCTGCACGTAGTGATACAGTAATGCTCACAAACGAAGATTATGATTGATTATCCCACGGGATGAAGACTCAGGTCTCCTGATGCCGGAGTCAGTGATCTTTTCATAACACCACATTGCTGATTTTGCTATTTAGCATGACCCTATGTTCGTGTGGCCAAAACTTTCACGGTAATGAAGCGAGATACCTCAGTAGTCCTGGACAGCTCACTGGATCTCAGTTATAAATTATGCCTCTTTAAAACAGCATGGAAGTTCCTCAAAAAATTAAAAATAGAACCACCATATGATCCAGCAATTCCACTTCTGGGTATTTATCCAAAGAAAATCAAAACACTAACCAAGAAAGATACATGCACCCTCATGTTCACTGCAGCATTATTTATAATAGCCAAAACAAAGGAGCAACCTAAGTGTCCATCAATGGATGAACGAGTAAAGAAATTGCAGTGTATATATAGTTGACCCTTGAACAACATAGGTTTGAACTGATCGGGTCCATTTACCCATAGATTTTTTTTTTTTAAATAAATACAGTACAGTACTGTAAACGTATTTTCTCTTCCTTATGATTTTTTTTTTAAGGTTTATTTATTTTTGAAAGAGAGAGCACATATGAGCAGGCGGAGGGGCAGAGGGAGAAGCAGGCTCTCCGCTGAGCAGGGAGCCTGATGCAGGGCTGGAACCCAGGACTCCATTATCATGACCTGAGCCCAAAGTAGGCACTTAACTGACTGAGCCATCCAGTTACCCCTCTTTCTTATGATTCTTAATAACATTTTCCTTTCTGGAGCTCACTTTATTGTAAGAATACATTATATAATAATTTAACATACGAAAATATGTGTTAATCGACTATTTATGTTATCAGTAAAGCTTCCAGTCAATAGAAGGCTATCAGTAGCTCAGTTTTTAGGGAATCAAAAGCTATACATGGATTTTTAACTGCACAAGGTGGGGTTGGAGGAGGTTAGTGCCCCTAATCCCCTCATTGCTCAAAGGTCAACTGTCTACAGTGGAATATTATTCAGCCATAAAAAAGAATGAAATCTTGCCATTTGCAACCCACATGGACCTTGAGGGCATTATGCTAAGTGAAATGACTCAAAGAAAGACAAATGCTATAGGATGTCCCTTATATGTGGAATCTAAAAGACCAACAATAACAAAAAAAACCCAAAACCGATCTTACATATACAGAGAACAGATGGGTGGTTACCAGAGGCAGGTGTGGAGTGTGGAAGGTGGGCGAAATTGGTGAAGGGAGTCAAAAGGTACAAACCGTCAGTTGTAAAATAAATAAATTCTGAGAATATAATATACAGCATGGTGACCATGATTAATAATATTGTATCACATATTTGAAAGTTGCTAAGAAAGCAAATCTTAAAAGTTCTCATCACAAGAAAAAATTCTATAGCTATGTATGGTGATGGATATTAACTAGACTTATTGTGGTGATCATTTTGCATCATTTTGCAAATTATACAAATATTGAATTCCTACGCCATACACCTGAGACTAATATAATGTTGTATGTCAATTATACCTCAATTTAGAAAAATGTCTCTTTTTGGTGTGCAAAACAACTCCAGACTCTACCTCTCACTCCATGCTGTTGGTGGTTCTCTGGAACATTTCTAACTATTTTGTCTGTCCTATATATGACCTTGAAACAGTCAAAGATAGAACTTTTGGTCAATTGGCCTCCCAATTGTTGAGCCAACTGCTGGCTAAAATTTGGAATACCAAATTTGTGTCAGCCAGGAACTTAACATAGAAAGTAATATGTTTAATGCCTTGAGGTCCCCGGTCTTCAAGGTTTACAAAAAAAACAAGTGCACAGGACCTTGGTCACGTTGCTGTTATTGATAAAGCATTCACAGATTTGTTCAATGGACTCTAACATATTTTTCCTTTTATTTAGGCTCTTACGCTTGTTATGAATGCACGTTTAAAGAGCATTAAAAAAAAAAAACTTCATAAGACTTACACAATACTGTGTTATGTGAATGGTATATATTACTTTGAAAGTCCCCAGGCCTCTTTTATCTTGCCCAGTATCAGTAAAGGGAGGCTCCATCCACATGATTCCCAAGCACACCTTACTCCAAAGCAGACTGATGGCCCCTTGCCACTCTGCTGAGCCAGCTGCTGCATGAGCGAAGCCCAAATTTGGGCGATTGAATTATTTTTCTCAGTGAGATTTTAGCACCATTAACACTATCCCAGGAAGCTGTCCTTTCTTGGTGATAAATTGCTATAGGAAACTATGTTTTCTCTTTTAACACATATTTCCAAATTTCATTGCTCTGCATGGAGGGGGAGAAGCATATGTTGCTTCTCAACACCACTCACTTCAAACAACTGAGAAACACAGGGTTGTTTAGGCCACAGAAGCAATGGACACACACCATCCAGAAATCTCCTTTTGTCTGACAAAATGCCACAAACTTGCATTGATAACATGCTAATTTTTGTCCATCATCAGCCCCCTACCACTGCCACCAACCCTCCAAAACAATATCAGAGCTTTCAAAAGTCTTCACCAATCTCCCACCCCCTTCCTATATCTTTTCTTTCAGCTCCCAAAGAACAAATTTTATGTGATTTTATCAGTGTTAGTTAACTTAATTAAAGGCACTACCTCAGTCACATTGTTTTTGTTTGCAGTAATGTTGTCACAGAGGGGACTTGAAATGATCTAAGATGACATCTCAGCCCTTGACAAAAACCCACACAAAACCACAGCCAGGATTGGTCCTAGTGGTTGGCATTTGGGGCTACATTCTAGATGAGGAAGCCAGAAAGAGGATCAGCCAAGCATCAGCAATCCTTTTATTCCAATGTCCTTCCACAGTGATGGGGAGCAGAATGTGCCACCCCAAAATGTGCCTCTTTGGCATAGGATTACTTTGAGCTGAAGGCAACTGAGAAGAAACAGATGTAAGAAAACTTCTCTGCCCTCCCCCTATTTGCCTAAAAGCAGGATACAGATTCATAAAGGGGTCCACCTTTTACCAGGAAGGACAGACATTACTGAAGACAACTCTAGACCCTTATCTGCCCAGAGAGGGCACCAGAGGATTCGATATAACAAACTCCACTGACTAGACCTTATCTGCCATTAGTTCCCCACTGTGTTAACCTTACCACAATTTGCCACCCTAGAAATTCAAAGTCCTTTTCCTTAGTCTTGTGCCTTCTCTAAAAATGTATTGTTCTTTTGTTAGGATGTTATTTATGCCCAGGTTCTAACCACTCCTTCAAGTTACCCATTACTGAGTACTCCCATGTGTACGTAAGATGCACTTGTTAATAAACCCATTTGTTTTTTTCTTGTTAATCTGTCTTTTGTCAGTCTAATTTACAAGGCCCCAACCAATGAACCTAAGATGGGTAGAGGGAAAGAGAGTTATTTTCCTCCCCTACAAGAGGATAAGGTGAGCTGGTAAATTGCCTTTTTCTATCTGCTCTAAAGAGATTACCCATCGCCGGGGTTGTTGGTCCAGTGTCTTCTATGATTATAAAACCTTCCAGCAATTACAGTTAGGGGATAAATGAAGATAGAAAAATCCATAATTTTCTTTCCATTTCTAATTTTCCAAACTTCTGAAATTAAAGGAATCTTTTCTCTTTCTTTAAGAGAAGCAGAGACCAGTAGGCACAGTGCATCTGATGATGCTTTAAAGGTAACACTTTGGAGATCATCCCCGCGGACGGGTTAGGCAACAGCAGAGAAATCTGTGTATGGGACTTCGATTAGCCATCACAGTTTTTCATTTTATTTTTTGATTAACTTTTCTCATGCATAGCTGAGAAACACTAAACAGAATGAAAGGCAAGTTTTGTAATTAGACTAGATTGCCCAAGGCAAGAGAAAAAGAGAGACAAGCAAATCCTGTAATTCAGCTCCTAAGTAACATCCTCCACATGATAGAGCTTCTTCATACATTTTTTAATCAGGCTTTAAAGTTTTGCATGTATACATTGAAATGAGTGTTTCTTTTGGGAAAATGTATTAGTTTGCATCAAGGCTTTCATTTCCCCTTAAACACACCTTCTCCCCAAAAATGGTGTATATATTTTAAAACATATAGTACATAAACGGGTGTGGCAGCAGGGAGGAAAGCGAAAATATCATGAGGGAGAAACACACAATAAAGCTTACAAAGATGGAAGAATGTGGACGACATGACAGAAGAGTTGAGGGAGTGTGCCCAAAACAGCATTGATGCCTCAATGTCATCCTGGTACAAGGTTTCTCTTTGCCTTTGGACCAAGAACATTTCTCATCAGTAAATTTTATAAAAGAATAAGCCCAGCACATTGGTAACAAGTACACAAACTGAAAGGAAGAGCAAAGATGGTAAAATATACATACTAAGACTCCAGAAGGACTCAAGAAGTATAGGCCAGAACTAACAAAATATAATTAGTAAGTACTATTGAGTAAGGTATGGTTCTACACTGGGATAAAAAAACTCAGGTGTAAATTTGGAAAATGGTGGAAAACTAGGAACTAGGGTCTGTATTAGAAAAAGTCTTGAATATGGAATTAGAGAACACCCGTGGTTTAAGTCAATTTAACTCCCTTATCTCTGTTTTCTCATGTAAAAACTGGGCAGAACAGTATCTACCTCTTGGGATTGTTAGGCCATTTAAATGAGATGAACATGTGAGACCAAATCTTATAGCCATCTATGTGGACCGAGGTGTTGCGAGCCCACAGGCCATGTGAGGATCCTGGCAAGAAGTATCATGCCTCTACCATGCTCAGTACTGGTCAAACCAAGGGAACAACACTGTAGATCAAGTATAGGGGCCTCCATTTTAGAGGAGCGGAGGAAAGTCAGAAAGCATTTATTGTGCATCCATTTATGTGTCTAATAGGAGGCTCTGGGGATACTCATGAGAAGCCATGGTCTCTACCCTCAAGGAGCTCTTAATCTAGAAACAAAGGACAGTAATGTTCATCTAGAAGAAGTTGGTCAGTGTTGCCAGTTCTGTAAGCAAAGTCCATGAGAAGCAGTTATCTGAATCACCCTTCCGTCACCCATTCCATCTAACCCAGCGTTTGTAATTACACAATAAACGTTTTTTGAAAGAATGAGTGATATAAGTTTTACCTGGAAAGGTGAAGATCTAGGGAGAACAAGAAAATTCTCTTTAATATTTTGAACTTCTAACTTAAGAGGGAATCGATCTATATTTTTTAGCTCCAGAGAGCAGAACTGAGGCAAAAGTTTGAAGGGACAAGGAGGCAGATTTGAGTTTTCTACATAAAAACTTTCTACTAATAAAAGCTGCTCAAACAGAGAGGACTAGCTGAAGAACTGGTAAATGCCCCATCACCGAGAGTGGCCAACCAGGGGTGACAGAGGATGGTCAAGATGCTGTAGAAGAAATTCCTACACTTGGCCATTGGCAACTGAACCATGTGAGAAAAAATTACTTTCCATTTGAGACGTGCTCGCCAGAGGATTAAAAGGCTGTAGTCCTAATACCCAGGGCCTGTTTGCAAAGCCTGTCGCACTAAGGGCTGGGAAATTAGACCAGGCAATAGCCCTTGGTTCAAACAGTCACAAAAAACAAGAGGGAAGATGACAACTTAAAAGTTACCTCAGGTATAATGAGAACTCCACAAACTGTGTGGCATCTGGTATTGGTATGTAGAGACGTACAGTCCAGTCTTCAGGCACCATGACAGAAACTTCTCCTGGAGTCCTTAGCTCCACCATGGAAGTCTGAATTAGAACAGCTATTCCATAGCTGGTCAAGTGCATAGAAGGAATTTTTGCCAATGTGCTTGCAGAAGAGTGTCATTGCTTCAGATGTAATAGTTTATGTAACGATTTCCAGATGCAGATTCATGTCCTCCAAGACAGTAACTTCCCCATGCCTATCTTGAATGAAGTGAATCAAACAGAGTTGACCCCAGACCAGAATGAAAGGTGCACCCATGTCTTCATTCGGGGCTGCCCTCCAAGTCCTAATACTGGACACCCCATGCTGAATCTCCTGTAAGAGAAATACTAATAATAGCACTGCTCATCCTGGGTCACGACAGACACCGTGGACGGTACATGAATGTCCTCTATTGGATAAACATTTTGCTATAACAGCAAAAGTATTTACTGCTGCAAGATTAGTTAAGGTTGTTATATTTTATCTGGCCCTGAAAATCCTAAAGCTTGGCCTTCTTTGTGTGCCTCTATTCAAAGATCACAAGCTATGGGGTCTTTTTGTGAGATATTTGTCTACATAATTAAGACTAACTCTCTGAGACCTTAAAGTAAGACTTGAATAGTAGATCTAAATTACCCTTTCAGGGAATTCGTGTATGTGTCCTTCTCTAAAAGTTGTATTTCTTTGCTTTGTGTAAAAAAAAAAAATCCACTTAGGATACAAAAAGAAAAGAAAAAGAGGGAAGGAAGGAAGGAAGGAAGGAAGGAAGGAAGGAAGGAAGGAAGGAAAGAAGGAAGGCAGGCTAGATCTTTCTCTTTCCAGGACTCATAACTGAGATCCAGGGTTTGTGAACCTCTGACGATGCGGGATCCTTTGCCCGCTCCCGTTCTTTCACATCTGATACCATGTCAGGGACACCCATTATACTTTAAAGCTAACGGCTGGTTCACGGTTCTTAATGGCTGTATCCATTGTTGCTTCACCTCTGGGCCCACTGACTAGAATAGAGGCAAAAAGAACAATCCCAAATTTCCTATCCAGAGTTGCACGGAGACGAAAAACCAAAGGCTTAAGACACAGGGGAAGTAAAACTGTGAAAAGTCCATTTCCAAAAGTAACAAATAGAGAAAGCCTGAAAACCACATACCCCAGGGCTCCATTTCGTCTTCAAGAAAAATCAGGCTCTAACTTTTCACTCGGAACTTCTCCATCCCAGGCCGCCTTGGCAGCACCACATTTCAATTCTGTCATTTAAGGAGTGGTTTGAAATAGTCCCCAGCCCCATTCGACACGTCCCGGAGCACATCCGCACCGTGTGGAGGCGCACTGCCCAACCGCCAGCCCCGCTGCAAACACCGGTGGGGCTGCGAGGCCGGAGGCGAGGCTACCGCTGTTCGCCGGCTTCCTCCAGGCCCTTCGACGTGAGACCGCGAGGAGCGCAAGTGGGAGGTGCTCCTTGTCGCTCGCAGACGTCAGAAGCAGACGAAGCAGAACAGCAAAGGGCACAGCCAGGGCGTAGAACAAAGAACGCAGCGGGGCGGCCATGAGCCGCCTGAACGGTCCCGCTCCTCAGCAAGGCCACCAACCAAAGCGCTCGCTGCGGCCCACGGCTGCCCTTCTCCACGAAGGCCAGAGCCCGGCGCGGCGGGTCACAACGGAATTTCAAGCCGCCTCTCCAGCCTAGATTTCATTGTTTCCGTAAACACGGTGAAAAATGAAGGAGGCTGGACTTAAGCTGTCAAAGGCCTCGGCCCCTGACCTCTCCAGAGGACATGCGGACAGGTGGGTACTACCTTCCTGCTACCTCCGTGGGCCGCAAGTCGGGAGGGCAAAGTCAGCCTCAAAACGGCTCGGGCTCTCACCCGCAATCCGTGTTTCGCTTCACTTCTAAACGTTCGGATAAATAGAAACCTCATCAGTAAACATTGTGACACTTATCTCTTTAACTGTCATTTATATAAACTTTTGCACATCCCTTTCTAAATCAAGCTCAGATATCTCAGTTGTTCAAATATAAACATATTTAGCAGAATTCTGTCATTTCCTCATATGGATATTCATTTGCGAATGACTCACTTCAGACATCTTCATAAACCTGAGAAACTGTTGAGTTCTTCACAGATGCAGGCGACGGTGCCGCCGGAGTGGAAAGCTGACGACGTACGCGGGGGCAGCCATTGGGGGGAAGTGGCCGGAAGTCGCGGCCCTGGGATCATTTTAATCTGTCTTCGGGTCCAAGACGTGTCACAGAGGTTCACCTGAAATAAAATTATCCCTTTCTCTCAGCTTGTTTTGTACCACCTGGTCCTCTAACTCTTTATTAAACATTATGTTTCCCATCTGCTCTCATGAACGTTCAGCACCTTGTGGACCAACTCCAGGCTGATTGGTTTTTATGGGCAACATGATCTCGGTTTTATGCTCATACTTAGGATGATCCCAAGGACAGAGAGGATGAACAATCCATTAACTATAATAAGCAACCACACATCTCAAGATAGCTACAGCATCTATTTGATTTCAAAAGAAAAGGCTGAATTAAAACATGTCCCAAAATGTCTAACCTCCAACATATAGAAATAGCATTTTCTGCTCTCCATGCTCTGGTGAGCGGGGCTACTAGAAATCACGTCTCAGTCTCACTCAATCAGACTTTCCAGCCCTTAAATCTTATTTTAAGATCTGACACTACAGCAAGAAAAAGATCCTCTTGAAAGCCCTCTTCCTGATGATCTGTGGGCAAAGCGTGCAGAATGTGCACAGGCACGCGCACACACGCATTTTAGAGGAAAAATACGCTGTTATTGCTTTATGTGGGAAACTTGTTTCTTCAGGAACTTTATAATTACATGTATCCCATTGCTTAAATTTATAAAACCTCAGTCATGCAAATTTAGTCAACTACACCGAGTTATCTGAGAAAGCCAATTTATATTCCTAGCCAAGGTTGATGATAGGCATTGGAAAACCATTGCTATTATTTATTTCAAAATTTAGTTTGGTGCAAAGTAATCTACTAGGACCTTATTTGCCCACATTATTATAAAAGTTTTTGCTTACTAGGTTTTGATAAGAATTCCCTCTAAAGACTCATCTCTCTTTGTACCCCTGTTTTATTGATGAGTTCAGTCTATTTCTTTGGCTAACCTTTCCAACAAAGATACTTGCTTTTTCTGTTACTCCAAATCTTCATGATCCTGTAATAATAACGATTATGATGGCATCTGATCACACTGTATATATTAATGACAAGACAGAGCTGGCCACATGTCTTCACAGCTTACTGATCTCATTGATGAGAGCTGTCAGGCTGCCTCCTTGCAACTTGCATTTCAAGGTAATTAAAAACTAGTTTTTTTAGCAGCTTGAACTTTGTTTTGCAGTGAATTGGAAATACCTCATGCTGCAGAAATAGAGAATGTTCCAGTCACCTGCTTGGCTTTACGCAACGGAAGGTGTGAAAAACAGGTACGGGAGTTAATCATGTACCCAGAGTGAGGGCTTTCAAGTGCTTGCATGTGTTTCTTTAGTCATTGTTTTGCCTAAGGAAAGACTGCTAAAGTGCAGAGCTGAGTGTCATCTTCAGATTGCAGTTTAGGACCTTACTTAACAGGTCAAAGCCAAGGTAAAGGCAAGGTGAAAAACAAGGCAGGCAGGCATCAACGGGCACAGGCTGTCCAGCAGAAAGCACACGCTGGCAGTGCTGGCCTCGGGACGGAAGGGGGGTGGGGTGACAGGAAGAATGCCTTTTCACTGGGTTTTCTTTTGTTCCATTTAAACATTTTACTGATGCTCATATTACTTTAAAAACAAATCTAGCGCTAGCTAAATAGCGTTTGCGATCCCAGCACTGTTACACGCCCCACTGATCCCAAAGGCCAGCGTGAGCAAGATGGCGCAGGAGCCACGGCTGCCTCCCGGAGGCCCAGCTCCTCTCTTCCTTTCCTCTCGACCTCAGCCAGTGTCCTCAGACTCTCCCTCTGGCAAAGCAAATGTCCAAGAAACCACCCGCTTCACTGAGTACAAATGAAGGATAACAGTTGTGCTCTCCTACATATACATTAAAAAGCCATGTCAGACTGAAAGAAACCACACAAATCTTCATCCTTGAGAACGTTGGAAACGAATTTTCCTAGCTTATGCAACTGGTTGGGGAAGATGCCTGTGTGTGTTCTGGTTTGGAGGGAAGAGGATTATCTAGGCAGGGAAGAGGAGGGCTGCAATGCGGAGCAGAAGATGGGGTCCTGCGCTGGAGGATGGCCCCCAGGACACGCAGCAGGGCCTGACAGAGCAGACTCTGTGCAGATGCTGGGAAAATGGGGTCCTTGCTCCCAGTCCCTCCAGATGCTGCTGATGGCTGCGCGAGCCCTGAGCACAACCATATGCATGAAACGCTACCACTGGATACCTACGACGGGGTATACAGCAATTCCTCCTAGCAGAACCCTGGGCTAGTGAAAACATTTCTGCAGGGTTCTCTCAATGCTCTCCACAAGGTTGCTTCCTTAGCTGCTTGACTTTACTCCTTTCCACCTTTCAACACCCTCTTTTGATACTGCTTGGAACCCAAATCTTCTCCTTCTAGTCACACAGGCATGCATTAGAACACAGTAAGATAAAAATTTGCCTACTCTAGAATTAAAATTTTCACCTCTAGGCAGTTAGTAAGACCAAACTCATTCATCTCCTATTTGCTGTTTTCTGCATGGCATCAACCAGTGAAAATGTTGGTAAAAGGCTTGTGTTATGGCTCTGTGGCTGCTCCGCACGCCCATGGAATTCTGCAGAGAAGTTGGCATGGGCATACCAGCTTCTGTTGCTGAATATTCCTTGTGAGATCTACTCTAAGACATCTGCTCTTGTGTCCATATTGGAAATTATTACATTAAGATTAAGTTTCATTGGCTTTTTTCCCCCAAAATAGAAACATCCTTATTACTTCTGCTGGTTGTAAAGTAATAAATACCTGCTTTACAAAATTCTAACACCAGAGAACAGGACAAAGTTGTAAATGAAAGCCCTCTTCATAATCTTCCCTGACTTGGATATCTACTGTTACCAGTTGCATATATATTTTTAAAGATATCTGTTATATACAATCATTAATGAATGTATACCGTACATGCTATCCAGAATTCTGTTCCAAGGGACAAAATCTAATGCAAGCTATCTTGAGCACACACAGTCTCACATAACTTAAAAACTCCAGCTAGTTGCAGGCATAGCTTGATCCGGGGACTAAAATGATATTACCAGGACTTGCTTTCTATCTGTCTCTCACCTTTGCCATTCTCCGTGTTGGGATTATTTTTGGAGTCCATATGGTGTCCACCAGCAGCTCCAGGCTCACCTGTCCTTAGGTTAAATCCTAGCAACAAAAGGCGGAGAATCTATTCCTACTATTTCTTACACAAGTCTTAGGATCTGTATGGACCAACATGGCTCAAATGATCATCTCCAAACCAATCAATATACCCAGGAAAATGAAATACTCTGAGTATTTGACCAAGCTTGAGTCTCACATGAACCCCTGGAGGCCAGTTGTGAAATCAGCTCCTTCCTAGTCACATGGACGAAGGGTGGATGCTTCCAGAAAATCATGGAATTCTGTGCTCAGAGTCATTGAGAATGCTGTGTGCCAATGGGATGGGAACGAAGGCCGGGCACATTTACTGCATTTATCTTTTCTGTTCCTGCACGGGCTCTATTGTCTTATCAAATTTCACTTATGAAACACAAATTCAAAAATAAAATTCTTAAGAATGCCAAGAGAGGGGTACCTGGCAGGCTCAGTCGGTTAAGTGTCTGCCTTCGGCTCAGGTCATAATCTCAGGGTCCTGGGATCGAGCTCCACATCGGGCTCTCTGCTCGGTGGGGAGTCTGCTTCTCCCTCTGTGCTCTCCCTCCATCTCTCTCTCTCTCTCTCTCAAATAAATAAAATCTTAAAAAACAAAACAAAACAAAAAACAAAAACAAAAATACAACCAAGACAGCCACAGCCACATATTAAACCAAGTTCAGGATCTTCTGAGAGCCAGACTTGTACAATTGCATGGGTCACAGGCCCAGGAAGCTGGTCTTGGGTCTCAATAAACAGAATGAGATTATTTAAGTGATCAAAAGTGATTGAAAAGCTCTGCAAAAAGATGGAGATGTGGCTAAGCAAAGCTGCTACTCAGAAAGAAAGGGAAGTTCCACAGAGAGCAGAGGTAGCAGCTTTGGGGAAAAAAATAGAAGCCATTTCAAATATCTGCCCTGCAATTTATGACTACTCAATCAAACCCATTACACATGTAAAATTCATTCATTTTTAATGATTACGTAGTATCCCATTGTACGATTGTACCATAATTTATTTTAACAGTCCCATGTTAACATTTAGGTTCTCTCCAATTTTTCAATAAGACTTTTATGAATATTCTTGAAAATTCATCTGATTATTTCCTGAAGATAAATTTCTAGCAGAATTGCTGAGTCAAACAAGACGCATGTTTTAAATGGTTTATATACATTACCAGACTGCCTGTCAAAATGGTATACCAGTTTATACCAGTAGCAGTGTATAAGAAAGCCTGTTTCCCCATACTCAACACAGGATATTACCATTTGTTTTCATCTTTGCCAATCTGAATGATGAAAAATGGTACCATTGTAGTTTTTTTTTTTTTAATTGTGGCTGAGGATAAGCATCTTTTTAGGCTTATTGTTAAATTTTATTTTAAACGTTTCTGAACAATGAGAGATGAAGGAAAAGGAATGAACTGAAGCAGTCTGTTATTTCTTTTTTTTTTTTTTAAGATTTTATTTATTTATTCGACAGAGAGAGAGACAGCCAGCGAGAGAGGGAACACAAGCAGGGGGAGTGGGAGAGGAAGAAGCAGGCTCCCAGCGGAGCAGGGAGCCCAATGCGGGGCTCGCTCCCAGAACGCTGGGATCATGCCCTGAAGCAGTCTGTTATTATTTCTTACCAAAATGAGGGATGATAATAATAGCCACCAGGAGCGCCTCGGTGACTCAGTTAGTTAAGCGTCTGAGTCTTGCTTTTGGCTCAGGTCATGATCTCAGAGTCAGGAAAAAGTGCTCCCCCAGGGTTCTGTGCTCAGCGGGGAGTCTGCTTGGGATTCTCTCTCTCCCTCTCCCTCTGCTTCTCCCTGCTGTTCTCTCTCTCTCTCAAATAAATAAATCTTTCACAAGAATAATAAGAATAATAACAGCCACCATTTATTAAGGGCTTACTACACCTCATGCACTTTATACACACCATCTTTTCAAATTCTCACAATCTCATTGAATCCTAGAAATCAAGACTATGGTTACCCCCCATTTCACAGAAGAGAAAAACGAGGTTTGGAAAGTTTAAGTAATAGTTTAAGTGGAAAACAAGATTTCTGTTGGAAAGTGGGTCTATCTGAAACGAAAGACCTTAACCCCCCCAAAAAAAACCCTGCTCTACAACTAGATGTTCCTAAACTCCATCTAATATTTCTCATTTTCGTATTAATATGGCAACTGTTTTGCATTTGGTTGAATTAGAGCATAAAATAATCCTTAACCACAGAATGGCATTGTCTAATACCTAGCAACCCCTGAGGATGTTAACCAAAAGGAAGAATGTTACCTAAACTCTATCTGTCTGGCCAGAAGCTGAAAGGCAACTAGGAAAGCTGAGTGTGCATCACTCATCTTGAAGCCTCGTAAAAGAAGGGAAATTGTATTTGCAAGTCCAATTTCTGAATGTTTGAGGAAGCCTCACAGGAACACTGCAGCGAGGAGTTAAAATGAGGACCCTGAGAGGGGATGTGGATAATATAGTGTGTGGGGCTCTCCACTGCAGGGTATGTAAATACTTTATACACTAATTCAATTACATTTTCAGATTATGCAGGAAGACTGATTTAAGCAACAGCCTGTGCCGCTGTCCCATCACCCATGCATACATGCAGCAGAACAGAGTTAAGAGAGCTGGGTCGACCTTAACTCTGGATTTCCTGACTTTTATGGGCTTAAGTTGGAACTTTAATGTTTTATTAATGCCAAGTTTTTGGAGTTGGTATTCAAAATGTTTCAAGCAGAGATAAAATGGGTCTCAAAGACCTAGAATCTGTTCACATTGGCAGGTAGTTAAAAAAAAAAAAAAAGGTCCACTATTTTAGACAAATTATCAACCATTCAAAGAAATCAGTGGGATTATTTTTGCATAAATTATTAACCCTGCATAAAGTGAAAATATTTAACCTGCCATTGTAAATGCATGAATAGTGTATATAATTATGAGTTTTCCAAGTCCTGTTCTAATGTATAAGTAAATACATTCTTAAATTGATCATCTTCAGAGAAAAGGCAGAAAGAAACCATAAATAAAGAGATTTGCTCAAAGCACAAAAGAAATGAGCAAACCCTTCCAAGTGCCTCAAAGAGTCAAAAAATTCTAGGGTATCTCTCATAGTATTTATATCTTATATTGATTTATGCAAAAAGTCCCCTCTAAAACCTTAAGGCCTTGCCTGGTTCTATGTGTGATTTTCTAGAAGGAAATTCAAAGATGACTCAAGGTTGCAATTTGCTGTAATAAAAACTTTTCTATCAGACTGGTTCTCTTCTTTTTTGAAAGGTTTGGCCTTTGGAAAAAAGTGAGATTTATGTAATATATTTTTGAGGGAGAAGGAAAGAGCTATATGGAGGCTTAATTTGGGGGTTTCTTTTTTTGCATCTGCATAAATAAATATATTTGATGGTCTGTATTTTCCTTGAAAATATAATTTAATGACAGATTACCCTTTGGAGAGACCAAGGATCAATGTGCTATAAACATTTTAATCCGATACCTATCATTAATGAGCATCAGCACTTCTCAATGTTACTTCTGTGTTTGCCACCGTTTCTAAGACTTGCTTTACCTCCGTCCCAGTTCATTCGCAAATACTCACAAGTTTTATTGGGGAGATTTTTATTTTTCTGGAAACGGAAGATTTTTGAGTTACATGTTTTCATATTCATAAATGTCTCGGCTGTGAAGAATAAAGTGAAAAGAGATTTAAACTGGGCAAAAACACTGCTTATAAAACAGTCACTCAGGAATAATCATCTCAACTAAAGCAACTGTTTGTGCAAAGACAAAAGGGGCCAAATTCTGTCCTTGGATGTGCACACACAGCTCCTATTAGCTTTTGAAAACAGCTACGTGAGTGTAGCCAAGGACAGTATTTAGCCCAATTTGGTCTAATTTATCCAGACTACTGCAGCCATGGAAGATAAAGACAGATTATAAGACATTTTGCATGTCAGTACAGTAGCGAGCTCGGGGTTTTTCCAGTCCCCAGGGTTTCCTTCATCAGGCCAAATGTCAGTGATCACATCTGAGAAGTTTAAAAAGTACAGAGATCAAATTTACTTGCAATGCTGCTTGCCAGAGTCGGCAGCCCTATCTCAGGGAATGCCATTCTTTCTGTGTTGGGGTCCAGACTCTAGCGAATTAAATTTACCAAAAAGAAACAGACTTAGTCATATGCAAATGAAATTAAATGCTAAGATAAAAATAAAAGGACATTGATTTTAAACAGTTTTTTTAAGACCAATCAAGAGATATTGAATTAATATGTTTTAGACAGTCTTAATGCCCTAGTTTACAAGATATATTCCTAAGAGAGTGTTTTTTTATAGTTTGCTAAATTAAATTTCCCTCAGAAATGCTTGTACCTATATACATGGCGGTCTATGATGGCTTTTTACTCCACAACAGGCCCGAAAGTCACAGGACTGGCTTTGTTTAAGCCAACGCTCAGAAGGCTGTTCAAAGAAGTGTCGGTTTCCCTGCCCAAGTACTGCCTCTAGAAAGCAGACATAGCTTGAATATCATTATGCCATATTACACAATTATGCCATATTACACAATTATCCAACCATGGGACTACCAGCCCCCTCTTTTTTCTTTCACTGACATTTTATACAGGAAAAAAAAATAGTTTGGCAATCTATTTTATACATTCACGTTGATCTCATACTGCCAAATGCACTCTGTTTATTGCAACTAATGGGTACCCAGACACGTTTGCTTTGGGTGGGCACTTATTGGACACCTCTTGATTCTTGGGCATCTTTAGATTGCTTTTTGTGTGGGAGCCTGATCCAGGGCCGTTTACATGAGTAAAATTCCTGGTGACATCAACACAACATTGGACGTGAGCACAAGATGCAGCAGTAAGGCCATCTCAGAACTTTTCAGGGCATTGCAAGTACAGATTAAGGAGACAACACCTGGCATTTTCTTACCTCTGTGGCTTAGGAACAATGTTCTGCAGATTTTTGCCATTTCTCAATCTATGCTTTGAAGTTAATAATAAATGTATCAAAGCGTTTCAAGCTTTTGCGGGAGAGTGTGAGAAGTATACAGAAACGCTCTTCTATACAAAAGCAATAATACTAGCAATGATAGCTTCCATTTATGAAGCACAGACCATAGACCAAATGATGTACTAGGTATTTGACACATGATTTCATATGTGTAACAATTCTAGGAAATGGGTTTTATTAGTTTAGTTGTAAGAATCTTTTTTTTAAAATTAAGGGTTCAAAAAGCATAAGAAACTTGCCCGCGTTCACGCAGCAAATGACTCAAGGCAGAAGTGGCAGGGTGTTCTCCTTGCATGAAAACTGGACTCCGTGGGTGCCTGGGTGGCTCAGTCGGGAGCATCTGCCTTAGGCTCAGGTCATGGTCCCAGGGTCCTGGGATCAAGTCCCTCATCGGGATCCTTGCTCAGCAGGGAGACTGCTTCTCCCTCTGCCTGCCTCTCTCCCTCTCTCTCTGACAAATAAAAAAAAAGAAAGAAAGTAAGAAAGAAAGAAAGAAAGAAAGAGAGAGAGAAAGAAAAAGAAAGAAAGAAAGAAAGAGAAAGAAAGAGAAAGAAAGAAAGAAAGAAAGAAAGAAAGAAAGAAAGAAAGAAAGAAAGAAAGAAAGAAAGAAAACTGGATTCCAGGTTTGTGCTTATCAGATCTGGAGGTAATATGGACCCAGGGTTAAATTCTCGCGAAGAAGCACGCCATGCTGTACTTCTATGTCTGCCCTTTCCTACAGTCATCAGAAACCAGATTCCTGGTTTCACAAATATAAATTGATCTGTTGCCTTTTCTCAGTATCTTCATGGCTAGAAAAGTTTTCTGCTCCTTATAACAGTGGGTGTTGTGGATTTCTTTGTTTTAGCTTTTGTTTTTCTAAAAAAAATGGAGAAGAAGAAGAAATGGAGAAACACTCACTACATGTTTATATCTACAAATATGGCTGAATTGAATTGGTAATAGATGGCCTCTCAAGCATTGTTTTCATTTGCTAGTGCGGCACCTAATGACTGACAATCTCCTCATCTTTATTCTCAAACAAGCTCAATGGCACTGGCGTTCTTTGCTCTGTATCAAAGAAAGACAAAGTCAGGAATTTGCTTTATTTGATTGTCAAACTGATTTTTCAAGATTGGCAATTTGTATTCGCACCTTGATATTGTTTGGGAACTCATCGGGGGCCTCAGTGACGCCAAACAGGGTGATAACACAAAAGCAAAGAACTATTAACTGTTTGTCGTGTCACCAGCTATGTTCCCAATATGCCATACAACAAGCTGGATCTTCGCCAGCTGAATATTTACAGTCGCCCCTGAAACTTTCTCCTGAGGCTATTGTTTGTGATTTCTCCCTTTCTTTATGCCAACCTTTTAGAAAAGTGAAAAGTCACTAGTGTTTAATCAGAATAATTTTCCAACCCTATCTACCTCTGTAGGCCTATCTCCTGGATGAGTCAAACTAGTAAAGGCTAACTCTTCTTTGGAATCTCTCCTTGAGCCATCTGGAATTCAAGGCTGCTTTTCAAGAAGAAAGGAAGATTGGTGTGGGAAGCTCTCTAAGCACATTGATCCATATGAGAAGAGATGACCACAACCTGTCTCTCCATTTTTTGCCATTTTACTCCTTGGTTCACCAAAGTACAGGGCAACAAGAAGTTCTGAAAAGACTGGAATCTGGCATGCCTGGTACACCTCTCTATTCCCGGTGCACAGAGTAGTGCCTGAGAGCCTGGTAGATGCTCATTAAATATTCTGAATAAATGAAAAGTCCTATCTGAATATGAGGTTATCAGGGAATTTCGATTATCCAAAAAGTCATAATTCTTCATCCTCATGAAAACAAAATCATGCAATAATTACAGCAGGCTCACACTGCCTGCCTCCCTTCCCCTTCCCCATAGCTAAAAATCTTCTCTAAATGTTTCAGGTCACAAAATCAGATTTTCTTCATGATTGGGACATTCTTATCCAGGCATCTTGGCTACTGAAGATCTGATCCTTCCCCATTTTAACACAGTAGTTTCAGATGGAAGGGTAGAAAGATTAAACAAGTAGATCTAAAATTTCAGTAGGTAACAAATTATGCATATTAAAAGAAATGGGACACTTAACCATAAAAAAGTATGCCCAACACTACCGGTTAGTTTACATATGACATTAGAGTGGTTTCTATTTATAATTTTTTTCCAATTTAAAATAAGGATGTAGGAGACAGAATTTCTAAAATGACCACCCAAAGATGCCCCAGCTTAGTCCCCGGACTGTGAATATAATGCAACACCACAGCCATGAATATGTTACAGTGCATAGTGAAGGGGACTCTGCAGATGTAATTCAGGTTACTAAGCAGATGTATTTAAACCAGGGAGATTATCTTGGATTATCCAGGCGGGCCCAATATAATCAGATGAGTCCTAAGAAGCTGAGAGCAGGGTTAGAAGGGTAAATCAGAGAAATTCAAAGCCTGAAAAGGACTTACCTAGGTAGGAAAACACCCTAAGTGTCCATCAAACAGATAAGTGAAGAAAATGTGCAAATATACAATGGAGTATTTCTTAAAAAGACAGAAATCTTTTCATTTGTGACAACGTGGATGAGCCTGGAGGGCATTATGCTATGTGAAATAAGCCGGACGGAGGAAGACAAGTACTGCACAGTATCACTTAATGTGTGGAATTTTAAATAAAGTCTAACTCCTAGAAACCCAGAGTAAGAAAAGTCCTTGTCAGGGGCTGGGAGTGGGGGTAGTAATGGGGCAAATAAGGAGAGGCTGGTGAAAGGCTCTAAACTCTCAGGAAATGAAAAGGTCTGAGGATCTAATGTACAGCATGGTAATTATAGCTGACAACACTGTATTGTATAATTGAAATTTGCTAAGAGAATAGAACTTTAATGCTCACACCAAAAGAAAAAAAAAAGGGGGGGGGATACGATGGATGCGTTCATTAACCCAATGGGAAGAATTCCTTTATAAAATATATAAATTTATTTATATATAATGTACACAAATATAAAAGCATACAGACATAAAATATGTTAAAAATAAAAACAGAGATTAAAAACGCATTGAAATATATTAAAAATACTAAAAGATATATCAATATATTTTTATATGTAAAATCATCACACTGTAAATATCTTACCATTTTATTTTTCAACTATACCTCAATAAAGCTGGGGAGAAAAAAAAAAGAAGAAGGACCTGATTCACCATTGCCGGCGCTGCTGGTTTGAAGATGGGAAGGCCATATGAAAAAGGAAGGAGGATGGCCTTCAGCAAACATAGCAGTCCCCAGCTGACAGCCAGCAAGAAACCCAGGACCTCAGTCCTACAACTGCAAGGAACTGAAGTTGGCCATCAGCCCAAAAAGCTTGGAAGTGAATTCTTTCCAGAGCAAACACATAGAAGCCCGGCTCAGCTGACATCTTGATTTCAGTTTTGTAACACCCTGAGCATAAAACCCAGTCAAGCCGACTTCTAATCTACAGAGATAATAAATTTGTGCAGTTTTAAGCCTCTGTGTTGTGGCAATTTTTACATCAGCAGTAGAAAGCAAGTAAAAGGACAATAGGGTATTTGCCTTCACATTATTAAAACTAAACATTTCTCTCACTAAGTGAAATAAGTCAAGCAGAGAAAGACAATTATCATATGGTTTCTCTCATCTATGGAACATAAGAACTAGGAAGATTGGTAGGGGAAGAAAGGGATAAAGAAAGGGGGGGTAATCAGAAGGGGGAATGAAGCATGAGAGACTATGGACTCTGAGAAACAAACTGAGGGCTTCAGAGGGGAGGGGGTGGGGGAATGGGATAGGCTGGTGATGGGTAGTAAGGAGGGCACGTATTGCATCGTGCACTGGGTGTTATATGCAACTAATGAATCATCGAACTTTACATCAGACACCAGGAATGTACTGTATGGTGACTAACATAATATAATAAAAAACACATTTAAAAAAAAACTAAACATTTCTAAGGAGTTTCAATGGAAGAGAAAGTTTGATTTGCAACTTTGAAACTTAAAATAGATGAAGCAGTCTGTCAGTCGTATAATGTACGGGAGGGTCATAGGGGTAGGATGATAATCTGGTGTGTACGCTAAAATTAACAGTGAACATTATCCAGGGAAGTGGAGTCACTTGGTCAAACAGCATTTGTTTTTTACTTGCTAGCCACAAGGCATCATGCTGTGCAATAGGGATTGATATTAATCAGAGTCCTAGTAAAAGGTCAGTAAGTAATAGAAAAATAAAATTAAAAGTGAAAAATGCTATAGTTTCTATAGGTAAAAAATGCCATGGTGAGATGGCAAGGAACTGAAGACAATTACAGAGGATAATTCAATCAACTGCCAAGCTTTTTCCATTATTTCTCCTTAATACCGTTAAAATCCATCACAGCTTTCTACCTTTTGTTGCCCTCGTGACTGCTTGCCTGTATCAGGCCAGGAGCATCTGGGTTAGATTTCCACCACAGCCGGTTATCCAGCCTCCTGTCATCCCTCCTCCACCACTTGACACATTATCTACTCAGCAGCCAGAGTGATCCTTCTAAAATGTAACTCAGATCATGTCACTCTTTCGCATTCTACTTTTCAATAGCCTCTCATTGGCTTTACATAATTTCCAAACTCTTTAAAATGGCTCCTGGCGTTCTATGACCTGGCCCTTGCCCTGTCCAACTGTATTTCTTAACAGCACACTCACCAAACTTTCTGCTCCAATCACACCAAACAGACTGAAGTTATCTGAACATTCATGTTCTCTCTCCTTTGGACCTTGAAACCTCTTGTCCTTGGCCCCATCCTACCTAGGTAGCTCCTGGTCATCCCTCAAAACCCAGTTCAGAAGTAAGTGAAGTCCTCTTTGGTCCTTCAGGTTCACGAATGAGTACTCTTCCATGCACAGACTTTATTTCCTGATTTGTACTTCCCTATTTACCTTTCTTCTCCTCTACACTGTAATATCTTTGGGGGCAGAGACCATGTATTACTCCCCTTTGTATCTCAAAAATCAGAAGAGTAGGCATTCAGTAAAGATACGTATACCAATTGGTGTTCTGGAAGCCAATGGAAGAAGCATCAAGAAGTCAAGAGAGTCAACAGTGTTGAAAGCTGAGAAAATGTTGTGGAGCCTGGCTGGCTCAGTCAGAAGAATAAGCAACTCTTGATCTTAGGTTCATGAGTTCGAGCCCCATATTGGGTGTAGAGATTACCTAAAAAAAGAAAAAAGAAAGAAAGAGAGGGGGAGAAAGAAAGAAAGAAAGAAAGAAAGAAAGAAAGAAAGAAAGAAAGAAAGAAAGAAAGAAAGAAAAGCTGAGAAAATGTTGAAAATTGGAAATGGGGCATTGGATCTAACAATAAGGAAGTCATCAATAATTTTGCAAGACCAGATGGTTCAATGGGATGAGAAGAGAGTGGGAGCTGAGGAAGTAGAAACAATTTTCAAAGTGCTTCAGAGCTCAGGAGAACGTCTGAGACCCCCTTTTTTGGTAGAAAAAGGCAAACTTCAGCCCACCAGGTATGATGAGGATCCAGGAGAAAGGAGAAGGTACATGGAAGCTACAACCAGGGAAACATGCAAGACTGAATATTGAGGACCCAGAAATAGCTCTCTAAAGTGGGGTTAAAAACAAGGAAATAGAGAACAGGGGTGATGAGCTAGGAGAGGAGAATGAGTGGGCAAGAGCTCCCAGGTGATTACCTGAGATAGGTGTGGCCTTTTCTCCTCCACTCCAGTGCCCATTGAATGGGGAGGGGTGTTACAGGTGGAAAAGAGAGTTGGCTGGACACAGAGGGCCAACTGTGGCTAAGACAAGAAGGGAGGTTGGGGGAGGTTAAGGTTCTAGTAGACGGTGACCACGTCTGTAGGCTGAAGAGAAGGAGCCAGGGGAGAGGGAAAGAAGGAGCTTGACGTGGAGAGGAGAGGCTAGAGGAGATGGAAGCCAATGCGCCCCAAAGGTTAACATTGGAATGAAGGTAAAAACCCTCTTCCTTCAAGACTGAGGGAGAGACAGATTAAAACCTGTGTGCTTCCGTAGGTGAGTCTGCAGGTAGAAGCAAGGAAAACTCCAAGGAGACTGCTCAGAAACCGCTATATTCTCTGTAAATTATGAAGCAAGGCTAAAGGCTGAGAACAAGAAGAATGGCACAAGTTGAAAGACTGGGAACAACTGCCTCACGAGGAATTTGAGGAAGCCAACCAGGGACAAGTAAGAGGATTGCCAAGTTGCACTGAGAGCCCAGCTGAAGTCAGATCATTAAAGAATAATGATATTTTTCTGAATTTTAATTTCCATACACACACAGAAAATGTTGTGTCCTGCTTGTGTATGTTCCCACTTCCACAAGAGAAAGAAACTGAGTTTGAAAGAAAAAAGCCTGATCGAATTATTTTTTATTCATTTCTATATTAAAATAGTTTTACAGGTGTCTGTGGTTGATTTCCAAATATTAGAAAACCAAGCATTTTTGCAAATCACAATGATGTGTATTTTCTGCTTGTGTGTATGCTTCTACCTTTTCACATTTGGTTTGGAAAAAATTACAGGTGGGGGGAAAACACCAGCCAACAGGGTTTTGTGGATCACACGGCCCCATGCAATTAAGGCGCCATTGTTAATTTTCAAATTGTCATAATCCATTTGAGAATTTAAGACAATTCAAAAAACAATTATGACTGAATGAAAAGTGAATTGGGCAATCAACTGAGATGAAATTCAGCCCAGAGAAACAAAACGTTGAGGAAAAAAACCTAGAATAAGGGAAGAATGAAAGGCATATGGAAGTGACTGATTGTGGAGGGACGGTCTTGAAAGACCAAGGTTACTTGACAAGAAGGTGGTAGGGGTTTGTTTGACACTGAATGAGATTTAGTTATTTTGCTAAGTGCAGCAGATCTGGCTTTTTCATGTTTAAGCTGCATAGTAAGTACGTCGAAGCCTACCCAGATGCACATGGATATAGCTGTATGTTGTTTACCTACGACTCGTACAGCAACAACTAAACAAAGCCAGTCCCCACAGACATTATGGAGCAGTCTGCGGCAAATCAGAATTTCAATTCCTTATTCTGATTCTACGAAGGGATTAATTTGGGATGCATGTAAATCAATTATTTTACCCTAAATCAGCAAGTTCAGATCATCACATCTTGTATCTTTTGTTTTTGAATTTGAAATAAATGTAGGTAGCGGGATCACCTTCATCAACAAACATCCTGAAAACACCCTGGAAATACCGTCCGCATGACGACACTAACGTGTCCTGAATGAATCTTTTTTTAAGTGATGATCTCTGCAATCTTACATTCCACCCCAAGCAAATAGGCCCACGTAGAAGAGTCAAATATGATTGCATTATGGCTTCTGTTATTTTCAATTCCTGCTAAGCCTTTATTCCCCACCAAGCTATTTCCTACTATTCCAATCTTTAGTCTATGCCTTTTTAAAAGGCATTAGCCAAGATTCATCGCCAGTCTGATGCTTTCCTTGGCAAATCACATCCCATCATGCTCTTTCTCATGGTTTGAATTCCCTCTGAACTCATTCATTCATTCACTCACTCATTCATGCCTCGTTGTGCATTTACCATAGGAGACCCCGATAACACCAGGCTCAGTGTTCGCCGCTCAATCAAAGTGCATATATTCTATGCTTCCTTGGGGCCCTGGACCTATGCTAGGCACCATAAAGTTTATAGAAAGAAGAATATGTAATTATCTATTTCTTTCAAAAAGGTTTAAAGCAACTGGCTGTTTAAAACAAATTATAGTACGGTAACACAGTCCACAAAATAAAAGGGAAAAAATCAAGTAATAAAGAGACGAAGAAAATTATATTAAAACTTTCCCCTGAGTTTCCAGCAGCTAAAAAAGGGAAATTAAATGGATCGTAAAGCTCTCATTCTCTAATAAAAGAAATGCTACTACCAAAAAAAGATTCTGACTTGAGCAAGGCTGACGAAAACATGACAGTATTGGTTCTACTAATGATGCAACCTCAGAATCCCTCTTTACACGGCCTCCCAGTGAGCCGCTACTGATTCAGCAGAGCCACGACTCAAAATAAATTCCTCTCACCATTTCTTGTATAAATGATGTTCTTTTCCCTCAAGAAATTTGCCGTTTAGAAAGTAATAGTAAAGCATGGATACTGGTAAAAACTGAAGAACATTTTAGAGCTAAATGTGTGGGGCTAATTGACTAAGTCTTCTACTTCTTTGTACCCCATAGCACCGAATGTAGTCCTTGCCCAGAATGACGGAAGAAACCCCTCGCCTGATTGACTCACTAATGCAGTAGGAATTCAGAGAAGGAAGACCCTGGTAGTGAGAAATCTGCCTTGAAGAGCAAGAACAGAAGCCAAGCCTTGAAAGATGAGTGTTTGTTGAACGAGCAAACAGAGATTTTGAGTCAGTTAACCTTTTCAATAGATTTTCTTTAAAATCATAAGTAAACTTACTGAATCTCTACTCTTGCTTAGTGACTTTTCCACTGAAGGTGCATTTTCCAATAATCCTTTGTTCATCTCATACTGACCCCTGCATTCTCCTCCTTTCAGACTTTAATACATCAAGAATCCATGGTTAAAAATTCAGTTTAGTAGCCTTTATTAACAACGAACTCAAGAAGTTAAATGGGAACTTTGTTGATGTCCTCAACTTTATCTTCCTGAGATCCAAACAGGTTTTATGTCACCTAAGGAAGGAGAGTTTCCTTGTAAGGTCAAGAGTTCAAGGAGCAGGGTGCCTGGGTGGCTCAGTCAGAGAAGCATCCGACTCTTGATTTTTATCTCAGGTCTTTATCTCACGGTTGTGAGTTCAAGCCCCACATTGGGCTCCACGCTGGGTGTGGGGCCTACTTTTTTTTAAAAAAAAAGGAGTTTAAGGAGCAAAAAGACCATTTTAATTACACCAGTAACCCATTCAACAGCACCTATTAGACTTGTCTGCAAAATCGTCCTTGCAGTTTTCGCCAAGAAAAATGAACTCATTCTCATTTCCTCCTGTTGCTGGTAGTTAGAGTTTGCAATATGCAAAAGCCTATATGCCGTGGACCCCCTCAAATCAGTAAGTACTCAAAATTGTGTGCAAAATATGAATAAAATATTGATTTCATTAAAAATGTTAAGGACTACTTAATTCAAAAACATTTTATATGTTTGCATATTTATTTCTGAATTTGCATATTTGTTTGCATATAACTCGTAAAGATGAATGTTAATTATACTTTAAAATCATTTATAAATTGTAACTAAGAATGTTGTATGAATTTTTAAAACTGCCAAATTCTCAAGTACCACTAATTATAAAGTGTCATGTAAAGTACACTGGAGCAGACCTCATATTGAAAAAATATTGAGATCCTGACAAATAGAAAAGCAGAATTATTAACCGTGCTCACTGATTAAATGATACCTGAGGCAAGTGAAACGTAAGTGACACTCTGTGCTTTTCCAAAGCATCCACTTACCTTCCCTGAATTATGATGAGAAACTCATGCTCCGAACCAGACAAATATTTTACCTGATGCCTCCACATCATCCCACATTTAAATGTGAGGGTTTTTTTAATTTTATTTATTTGTTTATTTGACACAGAGAGAGAGCCAGCGAGAGAGGGAACACAAGCAGGGGGAGTGGGAGAAGCAGGCTCCCAGCAGAGGAGCCTGATGTGGGGCTCGATCCCAGAACGCCAGGATCACGCCCTGAGCCGAAGGCAGACGCTTAACAACTGAGCCACCCAGGCGCCCCTAAATGTGAGCTTCTGAGAGCTGTTCCACAGCCTCGCTACAGGCCTTCTAAAAATGACAAAGAAAGTAAGTAAATAAGAGTCGCGATGAGCGGTAAGGCCACTTTGGCAGCACCCTGTGTCAAATGAGGTGAGCTGAGATCTGACTGTGCACTAATTGGATTTGTAAAATGTTTCAGAGTCATTTAAAAAACATTTACACAAGGTCAGCTCTGAACTGGTTTCTGAAAAGAACCATAGAGAAGAATGAAATGTCCAAGTAATTACACTGGACATGTAGATCTCACACTCTCTCTATTAAATTGGGCATGAAATTGGACTTTTAAAAAGTACAGGAGGTCTCGCACAATTTTCTACATTTTTTATAAAATGTTTAATTATCCTAAGCACAGATATGCCCTAGATAGGAGCTACCACTCATGTATTGTTTTTCCTAAATTAGCAACTACTGTAAGTCAATTTCTTTTGAAAAAGTTTCGAGAGTTGCAGCAGATTGAAAACTAACTCAGTTTCAGTTTACTTCCTCATCTCCAGTCTCGCCAACAGAAAGAGACATTGTTACCAGCTTGGCCTCCTCCACCACCCCACACCCATGTCTCTATTAGTTTAGGGTTGATTTGTAAATGACTTACTACAGGAAATAATTATGCTAAATTATTCCATGTTGTTCTATTATCAGTGTCCTATCTGAATCCATACTAATATAATTAGAGAGAAAGTCGACATTGAAATAACAAGTAGCTCTTAAAGTTCCATGCATGTTAAGTAGCATTTACTGCGCGGGCAGAACAGAACTTAGATCTCGAAAATAATTTGATATTAAAAGACAAAAGTAAACAAATTAGATTGTAAGTTTGTTTTTTTCCCTTGGGTATTAATCAGCCCTAGTAAACCTTGTATCGTACTCTTCAAATCTGTGTTAATCAGAATTTAGGTTTTGAAAGGCAAAAGGAAAAAAATTGTCTCCCTCTGGTGGGGAATATAACAAGTTTTTCTTTCTTTGCTTTTTTTTTTTCCCTTGGTAATTTTTTTTCCCTGCAGTCAATGTCAGATAAGTTTCACGATGCTCTAAAAGAGTACTCTTGAAAAACAAGATTTTATCATCTCTTGAACATGACCAACACTCAGAAAATCCAGATTCAAAAAAGATCTTTACTTCTTTCACTTTTTTTTCTGAAGAAAATAAAAGGATAAAAGAAGGAAAATATAAAACCAGCAGCACGAAGCAGAAAGGCTTTCTGTTTACATGAAATACTCAGCTTCTAATTGGTTTGGGTTGCAAAAGTTCACTTCAGAATCTGTAGTTTTGAAATAATGCTGCTGAGTAAGTAGTTTCAGAAAAGGAAAATCCTAGAAGGTTCCCTTCCCCCTCCACCAAATGATCTAAGGGAGTTCACTGGCCTTTTTCTTTTCTCTGCGATCCTGAAACACTTTCCCGTTACATCACCTGTGATTCTGTTCATGTTAGTCTCTTCAGTAAGACTATGGGCCCCTCAGGACAGAGACTATGCCTTATGTATCTCCAAGTCACCATGGTATTTCACGCAAAGTAAAGCTTACGTTGTACCAGGCAGTGTCCAAAGCCTTAGACATAAACCATGGGCAAGGTCCACTTGATCCCTACCTTCATGAAACTACAATCTAATGGAAAATAATGGATTAATCAAAAGTACATTTTACCATAGAAACCGTATATTAAATAGTAATTACCAACCACAAAAGCCTACACAACTTGTATTGTAATTGAAATGAATTAAAATTCCCCTTTACGTAGATTCATGCCTAAAAGTTCTAGAGGGCTATTCTCATTGTAATGTGTAGAAAGAATTTTGAGCCGGAAGTTTGATGCCTGGATCTATTCATTCAACAAACATTTATCAAGTACCTACTATGTGTCAGGCACTGTGCCAAGCCATGGAAACACATTCTGGTCAGGAAAGCCAGATTATAAATAAGTAAAAACAAACAAACAAAAACAAAAAACTCACGTTGAAGATAGCTTGTCGTCTGTGCTATGAGAGAGAAAAAATAAGGCAACAGAAGAAGGGTATAGTAATCAGGGTTCAAGGAGGAAATCGACTTTATGTTCAATGGAGTAACTGTTTAAACGGTGTGGGCACGGGTGCCTGGGTAGCTCAGTCAATTAAGTGTCTGATTCCTGGTTTTGGCTCAGGTCATGATCTTAGGGTCATGGGATCAAGCCCCGAGTCAGGCTCCATGCTCAGCACCGAGTCTGCATGTCACTCTCCCTCTGCTTTTTTAAGCAGAGGTTAAGTGGGGAGCCAATACTCCCCCTAGGCCCGAATGGACAAAGGAAAGGAGCAGTTACCAGAACCCAAAGAGAAAGCTATACCTGAGGAGGGTCTCCCAATAGAAACTGTGGCTTTTAGTAGTGAAGACAGCTACCAATGTATCCAGTCATATTGCCAGGTCACCATGATAATAAATGCACTGACCTCAATTTCCTCCTCGCTGCCAACACCCTGCCAAGTATCCCATTGGCCATACCCAGCCAAAAGCCAGGCAACAATGGAACCTACTGATATTGTCTTTAAAGGTCATCTCACTGGGGCAGGTAGGAAAAAGTTCTAGAGGGGCAAATGGAAAACATGTCTATTGAGAGTCATTAGGTCATCTAATGTTGGAAGAGGTGATATTGGAGCTAAAACCTGGATACATTTGGGCGGGAGGGTTGTTTTGTTTTTTTTAATGGAGACCACTGCCAAATACAGGTTTTGAGGCAAGAGAAATCTTAGTGGCCTAACGCTAGGACCAACTGGATATGTGATGTTGTACCAATCACTTTGTATTTGGGACCATATCAGTAAAATGGACAGGCTAGACTATGATGATCTCTAAACTTCCTTTCCTCTTGAACCATTTGGGGGTCTCTGAATTTCCTGATTTCACTTCCTCTTATTATCTCTCCCATGATACTTCAATGGCATGAGCATAAATTCAATGTTTATAAATTAGGATCTACTTGGATTTCTAAGAGTTGACAGTCCCAGGGTGAGGGAAAAGACAAATACCAGAACTGCCTATACTGGTCTTACTCATAGAGTTTGGAGTACAATCTCTGACCCATGTATGAGAGTCCATTAGGAGACCTGGCTCACCTCACAACCAAAGCTGACACCTCTTCACGGAAAATGTTTTAATTAAAATTATCCTGAGTACATGTTTTACTCCCTTTGAAGAACTGAATAAAGAGTTTTTCCATTTTTAGTCAAAAGTCTTTATAAATCATATTTTATTTTTTTAAGATATTTAATTATTTATTTATTTGACAGAGAAAGAATATGTGAGCGGGGTGGGGGGAGCAGAGAGAAAGACAGAAGGACAAGCAGACTCTGCACTGAACATGGAGCCTGATGCAGAGTTTGATCCCAGGACCCCGAGATCATGACCTGAGCTGAAATCAAGAGTCTGACGCTTAACCAACTGAGCCATACGGGTGCCCCATAAATCATATTTTAAAGTTAGTGAAAGAAAATTCAAATGACATGGGTCTTTTTCTTATAACTACGGTTTTATTATGACAGTCACAAGTGAAGTGCACTATATTAAATTATTATTCCCATCCCAACTGACTCCTTGGATGGGAACAAGTTCATACACCAGTACGTGGGCTGACCCATACGACTGTATCACATGACTGCATCACATTAGTTAGCACAGTATTTATGTACCAACTGACTGAAAGCTGGAAGGCCTTTTTTTTTCTTGTTTTCTGGGAACCTATACCTGGAGTTCTATGTAACTTGTCAGAATCCAGTGGCTGAAAGGTAGACATCTGTCAATGCAAATTTTATGCATTCATTCACTTATTCACTCAGTCAGGGTTGACTTACTAAATGCCAGGCACCAACGTTTACGTGTTTAATGGTAAAGAAGAGCCAGTACCAGTCTTGGTGGAGCTAATTCATCAGTGGGAACTACCACCACCAGGCATCACTAACTCCACCGCTCACCACTCACAGCATCGAGGAGTGTAAGAACATCTTTCTAACACAGAAGAGCTTCATATTCACTCATATTTATTCAAAAATAGGTATGTTTTATATCTTAATTGAAAAAATAGGGGCAGCTGGGTGGCTCAGGCAGTTAAGCCTCCGACTCTTGATTTCGGCTCGAGTCATGATCTCAGGGTCATGAGATAGAGAGCTGCCTCAGGCTCCACGCTCAGCACGGAGTCTGCTTAAGATTTTTCCCCTCTCCCTCTGCCCCTCCACCCCCCGCTTGCACTCTCTCTAAAAAAAAATTTAAAAATATAAAATAAAATAAATTTAAAAATTGAAAAAACATGTATTGATGCAGATTACTATGAATTCAGTAATTCTTTCCATAAATTTGTATTTAGTCATCATAATAGTTTCTACATACATTGGAAAGGAAGTACAACATCCATTTGGGAGACGTTCTAGTTTGCTCATCAACAGTACATCACTTTCACATGGAATTGTGTTCCCCCTGCCGTAGAGTGTAACCCTTCCCCCAGAAACCTACAGACTTCAGGAGCAAAGACTCTCTGCTGAAGCCTGTGATGAACTGATCACAGCCAGACTGTGATCCCCACAGTGACCTCCTGCTGTGTGATGCCCTAAGAACAATACCAGATGCACATAGTGTTACTCTGTATGTCAGTCTCTAGCGATGTGACTTTCTTGCCCCAGACATCTCACAGTTTGTATGAAAACAGTTTCAGATGTTTTAGTTATAGCATCTTGCATGGCCCACCACCTTCTGACTCAGACACAACTGGATGGGGGCACGAGGAAGGCTGGAGTCATAAAGGAAACCCATCCTTCTCCCATAATATGTTGAGGACAAAGCATGTGTTTCTGATTCTCTGTTTTCCCAACCTTATCCCTGACACCCAAAGAGAATTATCCATCCCTCAGTTAGGTGGACTACGAAGAGGTCCACCTTGCTAGTATGGTAGACTTGCCCAGAGATGTCCAAATCCCAAAGGAAAACACAGCTTGACCTGCCATCAGGATACTCCACCGTGCTAGGTAGTAGGGAACAAGTACCAAACAGATATATGACCAGTGTGCTGGCAGAAGAAAATAGAAGGTAATACTAATTGTGATGGGGGAAGTGTTCTCAGAAAGTGGATGTGATTTGGGCCTGAAAGAGGATACCTTCAACACTCAGTGGAGAGAGGAGGGATCTAGAAGACAGCAGTGGCCTAGGAACTAGGGTGTTTTAGTATGTGACAATTACTGGCTCAAGCAGGTTGTAAAGTCAGTGTTGACCATTGCCTGTAAAAAGAGAGGGCATGCCATTGGGGAAAACAGCATCCCCAAAAAAGCAGGTAAAAGAAAAAAAGAGAAAAATGCATAATGAGGACAGAACCTCAGGCAGAAGTGATCTTCTCCTCATTCAAACCCTCTGGTATGTTTCATTCTGCTCAGATGATACTTGTCACACACCATCTTCCCATCAGTCCTTTATGTTCTTGTCTCTTCTCCTCTGTTGGATTGTAATTAATTTCACACAGGAGCAGCAATGGGACAGAGTGGAAATAGCAAACCATTTGTAGCAAAACAGTTATGTTCAAATCCTAGCACTTCCACGTACATGACTTCAGACAAGTCTCTCAGCCTCTCTTAGCCTGTGTTCGTCATAAAATATGGATGGCAATGCTTACATCTAAGGGCTGTGTTAAAAAATGAAATGAACTAAGTAATAAGGCATGCGAAGGTCTCACATACATTAGACAAGAAAGAAATCTGTTTCTTCCCCACGTCCATGTTACGTGCTCAGTGCCTACCTTCATGTCTTTTACAGAGTTGGCACTCAATGTGGGCAGAGGACAAAGCAGTTGCACTGCTTTTCAGATCACCCCAGATTAGATTGCTTTGAATAATTTTTTTTGGTTTACAGTTTACATAAAATCTACTCCAAGAATCATTTATTAATCACTTTCAATGTCTGGCACTGCTAGAGCCTAGGACCATAACTATGTGTTCATCATGGGCCCTGTTCTCAAGGAGTTCAAGATTAGTGAGTTGTTTCTTTAAGGACTCATCCCTGTAGAAGGACTTTTAAGGAAATAAGCCAATGGTACACTAAGTGACGCCCTTAAACCTGAGTGATCCAAGAACATGTTTTTAGAGCCAGGTAACTCCTTTATGAGAACGTTTTGTTAACATTATGAGGGTTTTAGACAAAAATAATGCCAGAGGTAAAATCAAGATTCTTAACAGAAGAAAACTCTGAGGAGTTTCTATGCTCACCAACTCATGTTTGATCTTATGAGTGAATTGATCCTTTAGGTAGGATATTGATGAACAGATTTAAAACTGGTTCAAGGGCATAACAAAACTCTTATTTACATACTTTTGTATAACTTCATTTATTTTTTTTAAATTTTATCTATTTATTTGACAGAGAGAGAGAGATAGAGCGTGAGTGAGCACAAGCAGGGGGAGAGGGCAGAGGGAGAAGGAGACTCCCTGCTGAGCAGGGAGCCCAATGTGGGGCTCAATCCCAGGACCCTGGGAACATAACCTGAGCCGAAGGCAGACGCTTAACCGACTGAGCCACCCAGGCGCCCCTACTTTTGTATAACTTCAGCAGCTAGGAAATGGCAGCCCCAGGTTGTGATCCAAGATGAGGTAACTTTATTTAAGGTAGCTCCAGGCAAGGTAGGAGCTTAGAGGAAAGAGGCCCAGTGACAGCTCAGGCAGTGGACACAGTCATCTCTCAAGGACAGAATTTTCCAGAATCCTACAGAAAGCAGTACTAAGTGAGGTGTGATTAGGGACGAACGCTACAACCTAAAGGTGCGGTATAGCAGGAAAAGATATGAAAACACAAGCATGCCTTAGATAATCAAGACTAACAGACTGTCCCATTAGAACTGAACTGGACGGGCTCAAAGATCAATTATAAACGAAATTAGGGAGAAATCCTCTCTCTCACCCTGTCACTAAGCCCATTCTTTCTCGTTGGCTTCACTCTTCAGGATCTCAACCTGTTCTCTTATCCTGCTCTATATCTGCATGGAGAGAATATTCACAGAATTCCTCATATTGGGGTGCCTGGGTGGCTGAGTTGGTTAAGTGTCAGACTCCTGATTCCGGCTCAGGTCATGATCTAGGGGTTGTGAGATTGAGCCCTGTGTCAGGCTCTGTACTCAGCGCAGAGTCCGCTTGAGATTCTTTCTCTCTCTCTCTCCTTCTGCCCCTCCACCTACCCCATTTGCTCACACGCACTCACTGATGCACTCTCTCTCTAAAATAAATAGATAAAATCTTTAAAAAAAAAAACAAACCCTCATATAGGCCAGGTACTAGGCAAGATGTTTCACATACAACAACTATTTCATTCCATAAGTACTCTAGGAATTAAGTGCCACTGTTAGCTCCATTTTACAATGAGGATATCAAGGCTTAGAGAGTCTTCAGGTTCACATACAAGTCCATGTAAGAGCTGGGATATGACCTCAGGTCTAGCTGATGACAAATTTATGCTTCTTAGATTATTCATGCTAACAATTTTTTTTACAAAATTTTTATAAATTTTATAATTTATAAAATTTAGTTACCTTGAAGGTAACTTCAAAGGTAAGTACCTTCAAACAGGTACCTAAATTTTATATATTCATAAGTGTTTTTTCAACTTTCATTCATTAGATGATCTTGATAATGAAAATTCCTTTTAGACCCAAAGGAATTGCATTTCCAATGGTGAGATTTCAGCTGCGGTCAAGTGATAACCAGAGGCCACAGAGGGAAGGTAGACAGTATGAAATGACCCTAGTCGAATGTGAATCATACCCCATAGGTGGCTAACGCAGCCAAGTCATGGGATACACGTGAGTAAGAGAGAAAATGTTTATGAACTTGCAACAGAGCCTCAGAGTGGTATGGTTGAAGGAGAATGGGGGTCAGACAAAAACTGTCTCCAGCTTAATCCCAGGTAAGGTAAAAAAGTTGGGGATACACTTTTGAATGGGGATAAGAACTGGTTGTACTGGGGCCGAGTTTTCCTCTTCCCTAAAATACATCCCATGACTGTACTATTCATGAGTATAAATGTTGTCTAGGTTATTCCCAGTTTTAAAAAAAAGCAATTGACCATATCCTTTTCACCATTTTAATGTTGAGCTATTATAATCTCACATTCCAGTGGCCTTCTAACTGCATGGTTATAGTCTCCTTACACTTACTCTGAAATTGTTTTTCCATTGTTATCTTACATTATAGTCGCATCGTAATGTCATGTTTAAAGGTTCCCCATACACTTGTAATGAAATCGTTTTGCAGTTCAGAATGGCATCATATTGGCACTTTAAGCAGGGTATCCATCACCCTGTATTGATAGTTTTCACAACAAAACACCCTATTTTAGTGGCTGTGAAAGTAAATAGCTGTTGCCAGTGATCTGTTCTTCCATTTCAAACTTAAATGGTCTCATCTGTTTTATTTTACCTTGCAATTTTCACACCCACTGTGGTATGGGCCAAATTTATACTGTTTGCTTTCAAATGAGGACTGTCATTCCATTGGCTCAAAAATGTGTGTATGACGAGCCACTTATTGGAAAACCCTTGGTTTGGCCTTTGTGCCGTAGAGAATTCCTTACAGTCTGATGATCAATATGGCTTGGCCACTCCATTTGCAAGGCTAATGTAGAGAAGTCTTCTGCTAATTGAAATCTGGAGGCAAATTATTTGGTAAGTGTTTTTGAATCAAACTAACTGAATATCCAGAAGTTATGTATGTAATTACTTCATTACACAATCACACCAAAAAAGAGCTCTATTTCCAAATAGCCACGCATGAAAAATTGGCGCAGTGTTTTAAGGCCAAGGCTCAAAGACAGGAAATTTGAGACGAACGCGTGTTGTGTTATTATAATTATTACCCAGAATTGGGCATTTTTATATAATTTTTTTAAAGTGCCATCATCACCTGTGGGTGGTTAAACTTGGAGAGGTTAACAATTTGATTTAAATCTCCACTTCAGAAATTAAATGTTACCCAACCCAAGTCTAATCCAAACTAACTCTCCCTTGGAAGTCGGCCAGGGCGGGCGCAAGTCTCCTGACAATAGGCTTCACTTTTGAGATCTTTCTATTCCCTGCTGTTAAAAGAGCCATTACTGCCTCCGACACACCTCGGCTACGGCTGTTTGGACATTTTTTCACATGTCCAGCCAGAAGTCAGAGGAGCAAAAAGAGAATAAAAGCGATCCATTTTTATAAGAAAAGATTTCTGCTAGCATTTTCATACTCAAAGAAATTTGGCATTCAGTTGGAGCTGGGAGCAAAGCTACAGATAAGCCTCCATTTGATACAAACTACTTCTCTGTCTTAGGGAGGTAAGGCAGATAATGAGGACGAGGCAGCCGCAGGTCAGTGGGGCCCCAGTGTTAAACACTGTAAATCCACGTGTTTTGTGCCTGAGCGAAGGCTTGAATATATTTTCTGTCAGGAAGCAAGCAGAAATAGCCACAGCAACTGTTTTGGTCCTTGGAAAACCCATGGTGCCCAAGAAGTGATAGTAAGTTCTTGAACATATCCGCCCGTATTTGAATTTGCTTTATGTAAAAAACAAACACATGTGCTCTCATTCCAGGAGAATATGGCATGAACTAGAAAACCAAACAAATTATGAGACAGGGTTAAGAATCACTCCACAGTGTCCAGCCCAAATGCCACCAACTCAGCATGAAGCCCTCCCGATTCACATTTCAGGGCATTCAGAATGACCCCAAAGAGGACCACGCACGCTCGAATGACCACGCATGGAAACCTGAATGCGGTTTCAAGATATAACCTTAATTATTAGCAGCGGAGCGCTGCCTGGAAACACCTGCTATAACCTTGCAGAAGGGCATCGCTACACATTCATGGTCTCTGAATTTCTCTGCCTCAGGCTCCGATAAGTATTTTATCAACTTATAATCAGCTCCTTCTCCTACTCCTGAAAGTAACTGCTAATCCCAGACCTTCTCCAGCCTCCTTAGAGGCTCAGCCCTGCACCTCTCACTCACCGCAGTGGACATTGCCTCCCTCCTCACCGGGAAATGGAATCTACAGGCATGATCTCACTCTCCAGCTATCAACCCCAGTGCAGCCACCACTTTTCCTCAGCCTCAGGGAATGAGATGATTCTGGCCTTTAAGACTCATCTCCCTCCTCTGGGACCTCATTTCATCAGTTGAACACTCCCTCACTTATATCTCATGTAAGGTCCTCTCTCCCTACTGTCTCCTCTTCTGCCTATAAACATCTTCAACTTGCTCCCATTATTTGAAACAAAAAACAAAAAACACCTACATTGATTCCGTATCTCCCTTGTCCCTGGATCTCCCTCAGCTACGGCCCCAGCCTCTTTCCTCTCCCCACCATATCTCCAGCTAAACTTGTCAAACCAGCAGTATCTATTCATTTCCAGTCAGAGCTCCATTGCAATGTCTTCTAACCCCTCCTTCCTACGGGAACTACCCTTGTTTCAGGAGTCATCTTTTTGTGTTCACCGAAACACTGAATTATGTTGATAATTACTTCCTCTTTAGTGAACTCTACCCTCTTTTAACAGCAATTCTACCATCCTCTCCTGACTTTCTTTACTCCACTCTGCCTATCCCTTCTCTCCTTTCGACATGACTATCCCTCCTCTGCCTACCCTCTCGATGGTGTTTATTCCCCTTCTGAATGCTATTCCCCCTCTGCCCTCCCCCAACCTCTTCCACCCTTGTGACTCCAACTACCACATAAAAAGGATGTGTTCTCTGTCCCCAGCACTGATTTCTCCCCTGAATTTCATAGTATACATATAACTGCCTCCTGAACAACTCTACCTAGATGTCATGTAGACATCACAAACAGCACGTCCAAAATGGCGTGTGACATCTTCTCCCAAATCCATCTCTTCCTCCTGTATTCTCTTTCTACATTGATATCACCATAACCCCCTGAGGTGCCCAAACGAGAAACTTAGGAATCATCCTTCACTGCCCACTTCATTCTCTACATTAACCAGGTATTTCTCACTTAATGAAAATTTTATTGAACACCATATCCTCCTCCCCATTCCCACGGCCACTTCCTTATTTAAACCCCTGGTATTCAGAAGCTAGGCTACTTAGTAGTTTCTCCATCTGTCTCCCTCTAGTTAGCCTTGTCACCTTCAAATGATCTTCCACAAAACAACCTTTTTTTTTTTCTGCTAAAATCTAATACCGTTTCCCTTCTCAGAAATTCCTTAATGGCTCCCTCAGCTATAAGATATTTTGCAGGCTCCTTCACATTCCTTATTTTGCCTTAAAGAGCTTGCCCCTGCTGACCTCCACAGCTTCATCTCTCCCTTCTCCCTGACTCACATTTTATGGTCGAGGAACACTAAATCTTTCACATTTCTCCAAATACCACACTGCTCCACACATCCATGACTTAACTAGGACCCTGGGGAAAATACCTAGGCTCCTTTCTCTAAGTTGACTTTGATTATAGATCAAACAATGTATTTATAGGGCTTAATGGATGATACACTCAAATTACCTCAGTTAAACGGGTTTTGGTGTAACATAACTGGGACGTGAGAGACAGGAATTCCTACAAAGGCAACATAGAACCAGGCTTGTGGGAGAACGGAAATATCATTCTAAGTACAATAGCAACTCTAGTAGGATTACTCATAGGAACACTCCACAGCTACTCACAGAGTTTCTCCTCCAGAAGATGTGTCTATGGCTCATGGCTCAAGTGTTCGGCCGTTATAGTGGCCCAGATCTTTGTTTTACTGCTTTTGTGGCAACTTATTTATTTACGATCACCAGATTATGGTTTCTCTCTTCTCTTCTTTCTAGCGCATAAGTGCTTATTGCCTTCTCTTCTGTGTGTCTTTCTGCTTTTACCACTTTCCTGCCTTATTTTCTGTATGACTAGAATTTAAACTTCCCATAGAAAAGACCAGATTGGTTGGCTATATGCCATCTATATAGATACCATAGATACTTCTTTGGGCAGTATTGTCCCCCTTGACCATCGTATAGGTGTTAAGTGTCTTTTCCTAGAGGTAAAAGTCAAATAAAGAAATTATGAAGATTTCTGAAGAAGTTGCCACCAAGAAGATTGTAGATGTAAGTGTACCCTGAGACCTTGCAGAATAAGGTAATATAACTGGCAGAAACTCTCCATGACTTATAAGTTCATTTTTTAAATCCTTACAATTATACCATCATAAGAACACCATTTGTTGAGCAACTACTATGTAACAAATACTTTACATACATTATTTTAAATTCTTAGCAAAATGCTGGAAGGCAGCCACTGTTAACACTCTGTTGAGTATCAGCAGGGATGGTTAGCACGCTCGAGATTGCACGAATGACCTAGTAAATGGTCAAATAATTTGAATCCAAAAATGCCTGGCTCCACGGCAAATGCCATTCCCTCTGAACTTTGCTATATCTAGACTATATTCCTCCAGCCTTGTGTCTTTAATTTATTACAGATCACTCTGTAATACTAACTACTTTAAAGCTTGTTTTATTCCCTAGCCATGTCTTTGTACAATACATGAATGAAGTTGCATCTTTTGACACGTGATAACTCAGTCCCACTGTTTAATATATGTGAGAACCTCTTCTCCAAATTTCCGTCTGTATCATGCTCAGTCAAAAATTGATCAAAGGTCAAAATTGACAGGACGATCTCCTCATTAGTCCAGTTCTCCTCTCACTGAGAAGATGGCTTCAGCCTAGAAATAGCCCAGCAGCACTTTTTCTTTAGAATGTGGCTATACATTAAATATACAAATATGCTGACATCTAAGTAATTTTAAAAAGAAATGAATGCGGAGTTTTAACTTCTGTTGGCTCAATAAGGAGAATGGAAGAGTTCATACTTTTAACAAACGTATGTAAAATAGACATGCCCATTTGAACAGAGTAGCAAAACTGCGTATGACGGTGGGAATACAAATATTCCCTTCTTTTTTTTTTTCGATGTGCAGTTTTTAAAATCGAAAAACTAAACACCATGAAGGACTACACACCCCCCAGCTTAGCCCAGTTCGAACACCACTCAGAGGTGCTGAGCCGAGAGAAATCCATCCTGAGATCGGGGCGTTCTCCCACTAAATGGGATTTCCAACATTCTATTGCCACCTTTCTTTTCAAACTGCACTTACTCCCACAACTGCTCTCTTCTATTAAAGGTAAGAGCAATAACATTTCTTCTTTGAAAACAACGATATTACAAAGGAAAAATAGTCAAAATTTGCGAAGTTCTTTTGGAATTCTCAATGGAAATGGAAACCAATCTCTATTTAACTTGTCCAATGGCTGGTCTCCCCCAAATCACTACCTGGGAATAATAGCTTACAAATTGTAACATTAAATAAATGTAAAGCATTAGAACTGATGCAAAGTACCATTACTGTGACATAGTCTAATTTGAAAAGGGTAAATCAATTTAAGCCATTTTTGTTTAAAATCAGCTCCTTCGGCTGTACACTCATAGTGGTTGCCAAGTTTCAACCCAAAGTGAATGTTAAGGTCTATGTTATTAACCCTTGAAAAATGAGCTCTATCATGGAAACAATGACAGACCTGGGGACTACCAGGTGCAGCTGCTGAAGCTGACAGTCAGTCAAGTAAGAGTAATGCCTGGTTTCTTCATATGCAAATCACATAATATGTGCTTACCTTTAAAGGGCAATGTCAGATTATTGTAAAAGTGTTTAGATATAAATACCTTTTTTTTAAGAAACCAGATTCATTTATACTGAACTCTCTATGGCTGACATACCATGATAAATCACCTCATTACACAGGAAGCCACAAAGACGGCTACTGAGGATGAGTGTGATTGTAAATGAGCCTGCTGGAATTCTGTGGCGGCTTGCAATGACCCTCTGTAAAAAGATACCTGTAGATCATGGCAACAGTTTCCCTTGGAACTATGTGGAAATAGGGAGCAGCTAATACCCACACTTACAATGCTATCCAAATAAATTTTCTAGGGCTTGAATTTTGATTCTTAAAAGGAAGCTATGGAGTATGTTTTTCTTAGCAACGTCTGTCAAACAAACATAAGCCTTCTTCGAAACGTGTTTGCAAGAGATTGAGAAATACACTTGGATGAATTTATATGCTGGGAAGAGTCACACGGTAGCCTCTGGGTGCTGAGGATATTCTAAACCTTTATCTAAAAGTCATTACGAGGAGTGTGTGTGTATGCAATCACAGAGCTGCACACTTAAGGGTTGTGTACTGTATTCTCTAGAAATTATTTTGCAACTCTTTTAAAAAGTTAAAAAGCAAAGCAAAACAGAACATCCTGACATCACTACATCGTTTTCAAGTGACAGCCTAGGACGAGAGCTACTACTGCAAACTTTAAGAGTCACTTCCCAAATTGGAGAGCCACGCCGTGTTCTCCTCTCCAGCCCTTGACTCCTGAGCCCTTTCATCTTCTTTCTGTGGAAAGATATCAAAGTAAAATTCTCCCTGGTGTGAATTTACTATTCAAATCTGGAATCATGCACGCTAAAGTGAGATTTCCAAAAAAGACTATTCTGTTTTTATAGAGAAGAAATAAGATGAGAAGTTGTCCAGACAACTGGTGGGGGGAAAAGAAGGGTGGGGGGACAGAGAGAGAAGAGGAAAAAAATAAAATGTTCTGAAGGATACACAGAGCTGGAGATCAAAGATCTCTGGTTTTTCTATCCTCAGGAGTCCCCACAGGTTTCTTGATCCTCAGTTCACCCTTCCCACCACTATTCATAATCTTATAACCTGTACCTCTCACATCTACCTCGCCCCCTCTCACCTGCTCAGTTGCCAGGTAAAGGACAAAAGGAACTGAGAAGTCCCCAGCTGTGCAGTCTGCCCGAGACAATGGGTGCTGTAACAATAGCTCAGCCTCATATTTAACAATCAAATCATCCTTTTGATTTTCAATTTATTTTCAAGTTGGGAACTTTTCTGGTTCTTGGTAAAGAAAACCCAAAATATATTCAATATCTGTGTTTATGCTGTATGCAGACACTTGAGTATATGGTAAATATAGTTTCAGTAGCACACAACATTCTTTACTTAATTCATCCAGCCTGACAGAGTAGGTAAGAATGAATGCAACAACAGTAATATTTCATTTAGATCCGCCGGCCTTTCTCATGATGTCCATTAAAAAGAAGTAATATATAGTATAAATGTGAGAGCAGATAGATACACAAGCATGCGTTTTACTCCAAGGTACATTAGGAGAATGGTAAAACCCATGGATTCAATGTACAAGAACCAAAATACTCCGAGTCAAGACATCTGTACAGAATTAGGTGCCAAATGAAATGTCACCATCACCTTCATGAGAATCATAGGAATTTTTAAAGCTAGAAGGAACCTTTGAAATCAAGTAAGATTAGCTCCTTGACAGACATCTAACCAACGTTTAAGAAAGATTAGATGACTTACATAAGATCACACCTAGGTAGTGGAAAAGCCATGACTAGAAACTTCCCGCTGTAGGCAAAATGTTCCTTCCTTCCGTGACAGCAACTGCTTGTGAAACAAAAACAAACATGGGCTCAGGGTAACATCCTCTCGTGCTCATTTCAGTGCGTCCATGGGTGTTCTTTGTGATGCATGCTTACAATGTATCACACTTCTGCTGACTTGACCAAACTCTTCTCTTGAAGACTGAGTCTGGAACCAGACTGGCTTCTTCAGACTTTTGAGTACATAATATAAATCCACAGGCCCTGCGAGCACTCACATGGTTGGTGATGGAGCCAAATATTGGCCCTCGTTGCTCTATATGGATAGTCACACAGAGCCGACTTCTCCAAACAAGCCAGATTAAAATTATATTTATTTAATATAGTGCCTCCGTCCTAACTGGGCCCACATAATACGAAAGCTGAAATTAAGAGAAGTATTACAACTCAGAATATTTCCACACAGAGCTCAGAACCAAGGGGCACAGATGCTGGGACAGCAGGGAGGGGGAGAGAGTGACCGTTTCAAGCTTCCAGGCCCAGGACACACTGGGTAGACCCCCATCAAGCCACGTCCACAAAAAGGGCTCCAAACTGAATCACAGGTTTGAAGTATGGTCTAATCTCTGAGAAGAATGTGGATATTGAAGGGCTCCTGGCTGGCCCAGTCAGTAGCACATGCGACTCTTGATCTTGGGGTCGTGAGTTTAAGCCCCACATTAGGCATAGAGCTTACTAAAAACAATAATAACAAGAATAATAATAGTAATAAAATTCTAAAAAAATAAAAAGAGTATGGATATCAAAACTGCAATACTTCATCAAATAAATATCTGACATGAGATGACCAAAGACGCAAGCTGAAGGCCAGAGAGAACATTAAAACAAAAACCAGCTTTGCTTCTGCCCAGTCTGCCTTTGAGAAATTAAGTTTGAGTCACACCAACCTCGGTTGACCTTTAGTGCAACAGCATAAAAGAACCCAAGCCTGTATCTCAGCTGAAATGTTGCATGCACCAAGCCTAGGGGATCAGATTCCAGTTTAGACAACAACGTTCCGACAACAACTGTCACCACGAGGACAACGCAATACCACAGTCGGAGCAGGTTGTTAACGAATACAAACGATCACAAGAATCAGTGTCAATGACTGAATTTAGGAAATCATCAAGGAAGCAAAAAAGAACCAAAAAGCCAGGCTAACCCGGAAAAGGTTGTCTTTTGTTCTTTTGTAGAAATGTGTGGCTGGAAACCACTAGCAGCACTGCCTTGGACACTAGTAAAATTCCTGTAGAGTGTTTTATAAAGGTAATGAACTTGTATGTGCCTCACTGAACAGGCCTGCTATTAAATCTTCCCTAAAAAATGGGATGAGATTGCTGGGGTGTTTTGTGAGCAATGTGAGCTTTGCCTGTAGCATCGTCAGGAATTTTAATCACTGGCCCCAAAATTATGATTTTCACTAAGTAAAATAAAATGGAAAACAACCCACAACACACTCCATATCATCAATTTTTAATCTGCCTCAGTTTCAAGATTTCCCTTGTTAGGAGTAGATTTGGGGGGGGGGGGGTAAAGAGGAAATCTCACATGACAAATGTCCAGCCCTGACAACCCAATCACAAACAAATTAAATGTCCATGTCTGTCACAGCTGGCAACCCCAGCCTGGCCTGGGGGAAATCCTCTATGTTGTTCAGAACAAATGTATTAGAGGCTAATCAAAATCTAATGAATCCCTCGGGAAAATAGCTTCCTTAGTCCACATCTATGAGAATTATACTCAATTTGGGGGAGGGGGTCTACCAGTTGTTTTCCGATACGGCAATTGTTTTGTGAATAACAGAACTAGACACCCCCAGAAAGACATTTCAGCAAAGTCTATTATTCAAATCTATGCTTCACTCACCGAGGTGTCAAGGTGATGCATTTGCTAATCTGTCTCACAATACATTTTATTACTGACATGTACAGAGCAAGAGACCAGAGGAGGACAGTCGGGCAGGGCAAAAGAAAGAGAAGCAATTTTTTTTGACTTCCAAACAGAGCCCGCCCGTAACTACTTGGTCTGACTAGCTCTGCCACTTTCTTTTGTCTAAAAGAATGAGAAGGAAAAAAACAAAAGAGAGGGGAGGATAAGGGTGAGTTTGGCACATTAATGTAACCTGCAGGGGGTCATGAGGAGGGCAGAGAAACAAGAAAAAGGCACCAAGAGAGTTATCATCCACTTGCATCAGATTTGTCCTGCGTCCTGATTCCTTTCTGGGCCTCTCATCCTGCTAGAAGACAAGCTCTTTCCATACAAAACAAAATCCACCGTGATGATGTCAGAGATGACTCACATGCTTCCTAGCTACCAGCCACTTGACACACGTTATCTCTAAATCTCACGATCACCTGGCAAAGAAGGCATTATTATTCCCATTTTAGAGATGAGAAAACCGAGCTCTGGAGAAGTTCAAACCCTGCTGCAGGCCAACTTCGGAGCTATTAAGTGGCAGACCAAACTTCAAACCCAGAGCCTGAGCCAACACCATAACGAATCATTTCCACTTTCTCTCTCTCTCTGGGCTTCTCAACAGTTCTCTCTCAGGAGGCTTCCATTGCTATCGTTTGACATTCAAGGCAAATTGGAAGCTGCCTCATAACGAAGCATCCCTACTACAAACCATGTCCTCAGTAAGCTAGGCAACAATCACTTGCTTTCCTACTTTGCAGATTATTATATAATTAGTCAAAGCAAAGTGGGGCAAAGACATGTGGAAGCAAAGAGCAATTTAGGGTTACACCTCTCTATGTATATTTAGCCTTTGCACAAAGACTCATTGTTCTCACCTTTCTTGGCAGATGGAAAAGTGCTGGGCTCCAACATCATTTTAAGGTTTACAGTCCCTGGAAGGGCTCAGATGAAAATGAGGCAACATCCATATGGTTCTAGTTTTTTTTGGGGGGGGGGTTCTTTCTTTCTTTTTTTAACAAAGATGCTTACTACATACCTCTAATTAAAGTATATACATTAGCATTGGAAATGGTAATTAAAGGATTTATACACATCTAGAGTCCTCTGACAACACACTCATTCATGTTACTATCTAAATGGTCGATTTGTTCCCATGGGAATTTACAATTTAAATGCTATTTTATGGTTCATTCCAGAGACATGTTTCAAAGGGAGTAGAGACATCTCTGAAAAAAAATCCGGAACTTTAACTTTGGATTGGAACAATGAATTTCTTTTTTAATTGCTGTAATCTTTCTTTTTTTTTTTTAAGATTTTATTTATTTGACAGAGAGAGAGACAGCAGGGAGAGAGGGAACATAAGCAGGGGGAGTGGGAGAGGGAGAAGCAGGCTCCTAGCAGAGGAGCCTGATGTGGGACTCGATCCCAGAACGCTGGGATCACGCCCTGAGCCGAAGGCAGACGCTTAACGACTGCGCCACCCAGGCGCCCCTAATTGCTGTAATCTTTCTAAGGCCTGGATTAGTAATCTTTGCTAAGAGCCATTTTGGCATGCACATATTAGTCCCTTTAGGGACAACGTGATATCACTGACTGCCAGAGTAACATGGGAGCAAGAATCTGGGAGCTGGAGTCAGAAATACAACGGCCTCAAATTCTAGCTTCTCTTCTTGCTGGCTGTTGACTTAGGCTACAGTATTTAAATTCCCTGAGTCTCAATTTCCTCCTGTGTAAAGTGAGATCAATATGTCTCCCAGGGTGGTTTTAAGGATTGAATAAGGTAAAGTATATAAAGCCCGACCGAATGCCTTGACACATAGCAGGTCAGAAGCTGTTCCACTCTATACTTTTTTTCTAGATTCTGGTAGTATTCATTCAGTCAGTGTTCAACAAATACTTTTGCACTTCTCCTAGGTAACAAGGCACAGATCTAAGATTCTTGGCACTAAAATGAGTAAGTCACTGTCTTTTTTTTTATTCTTAGAGAGCTTATGGACCAGTGGAGGACTTACTTATATACTACTTACACAAATATAGAAATGTTTTTCTTAGACATTATGTGATAAGTAAAACTAATGGCTAATATTTATTGAACACTTTCATTGTGGCAAACACTATGCGTTGTACTATTTGGTTTAATGCGTACAACCTGAATGTTATGGAAGATATAAATAAAGTGCTATGAAAGCCCAGAGAGAAAAGCTATTCATACTAAGGAAAGAAATAATGAAGTCTCTTCCAAAATATTTGCAGTATTTAAATCCAGTCCTAAAAGATGAGTTGGACTTTAATAGCCTGACATGTTTAATAGACTAAGAGGGGAAGCCTGTTCCGGGGGAGGGGGGGGGGACAAGACTAAACATAAAGATCATAAAAGCACTCAAAACCACAAGGATCCCCACGTGGCCACTGGACAAGGAGCTGACACTGGAAAGATAGACTGTAGAAAGCACAGAGGCCATTCTAAGGACTTTAGACCATTCCCCCATGGGAGAACCTGTGAATTACCTAATTGGATCTAACTTTAAAGAAAACCTTGGCGGTGGATAAGGCAGGTTAGAGAAAGGACTAACTGGATGTAGGAAGCCCCATCCTGGGCCTGGAAATGAGGGTCAGAAAACTGCATATGTTCACTACTATCCCTGCCAACACGTGGGGGTGGTATTGGTGTAGAGAGGGGGAAATAAATGATTCAAACTAAATTTGTAGCTGTCACTGTCTCCCAGAAAGATCAGATTCCTAATAGCCTATGCTTTGGATTTCAAAGGCCTCCTGTGTGAAATCCAATAGGCAAAGAAAAGGTTATTTAATAGACCTTAGGAACCAGAGAGCAGGTATGAGCCAAGGCTAGGCCTTAGGAAGATTCATACTGGGATTTTTAAACTTATCTGAGGCTTTTTAGTACACATCCCACTACTAAAAAGCCAATCACTGCAAAACATTACCTCCTAAAGACTTTATGACTTTTTTTTTATGTTTGCGGTGGATAGAAGGGTAATGGATATTTACATGTTGAATACCCCTCAGCAACTCAAGGAAAGGTTCTGTTTATTCCCCTCCTTGTTTCCCCCAGCCCCTACACTGGACATGGGACATGGGGAATGCTGCATAACCCCACCAAATGTTTAATTATTTAATCAGTAAATTCAAGACACGAGTCAGTTATAAGCTTGACCAGACTTTGGCTGTATCTAGTAACATGGGAACCACTCGTTTAGCATTTCAGACAAGGGGACTCAGTAAGATCCATTTCTAGGCCATTCCTGCATCTCTGAAAAGAGAGTTCCCAGGAAAAGTTTCTTTCCTTCTCCCCAAACCCTGAAATATGTGCAAGACAGTACAAAAGCAATGGAACCCTTGTTCTTAAATATTAGCTGTTTATTCCACTCCTGTATACCTTCTAAGTATTGGCATTTGTATGAACTGGTCTCTCCTAAACAAGTAAATGCTCGACATATGGTAATATATATAATTTATAGATAAGATAAACAGGTGTGTACATGAAGTCTAGAAGTTGTTGCAAAACTCATTTTCCTCCTTGAGTCTCCTCTCAGGCTGTAATTGAGTCCCTCCTCTCTGGTGTCCCTTTGTCTTCACCTTCCATTTATGCCTGACCCTTCTGTACAGTGTCCTGGCTTTTTCCTCTTGACCTTGGACATGGGCTTTCAGTCAAGTGGTTCCATCCAGTTTTCTCTCTACTAGAGCTGTGTATGGCTCTGGCAGTTCCAGGATAATTGAGAAGATGAAGGAAAATAATCATTCCTAGTCCACGCTCAGTATTAAATATGTAAAAGACAAATCTCTCCTGCAGTTGATTGCACACTAAAGCAGAACTCCCTTGTTATGCATACAGAGTCTTTCTGATTTGTTTATTTTTCCAAAGAATATCTTTGAGATATTCTGATTTGTTTATTTTTCCAAAGAATATCTTTTGTCATCATCAGTAGGTATGTGCCAGGGCTCCATAAAGTATGATTAGAACCTCAGCCCAAGAAAGAGTTGGAGGAGAAAACTTTGTCTTGATACAATACTATAAAGATATAAAGTAGCAAAAATAATATGATGTTTAATGGTTTCATGATGGGATTTCTCATATTTTAAACATAAACATTGATCCAACAAATACCACTCAGTGGCTCTATCTTGAAACCCAACATAACCAGCTGGGACATACCGTGAGCAGTGCTGACGTGCTTCAGTTAAACCCATGCACCCTGACATGGCTTTGATTTCTATGAAAGGACCAAAAAAAAAAAAAGCTGGGACACAGAAAACTTTGGATAAAATTATGTTCCATGAAACATGGCATTACTTTTAATTTTGCCCTCACTGGATACTTTACAGACCAATTTTTTTTTTTTTTAACGAAGGATGATTGCTGACTTATCTCCATATGTAAAAGAAAAAAAAACAGGGAGGGAGTTAAGATGGCGGAGGAGTAGGGGACCCCTTTTTCAGCCGGTCCCCTGAGTCGAGCTGGATAGGTACCAGACCAGCCTAAATAACCACGGAATCAGCCTGAGACGCAGGATGATGCATCTGGATCTCTACAAATGAACATCTCCAGCGCTGAGTATTGAGGTACGAAGAGGGGAGCTGTAAACCTTGCACAGATAGGATGATACATCTGGATCTCTACAAATGAACATCTCCAGCGCTGAGTATTGAGGTACGAAGAGGGGAGCTGTAAACCGTGCACAGATATCGGAAGATAAACGGAAGGGGGAGGGAGCCGCCGCGTTTGGGCGCCGGGAAGCGGCAGCCACCTGCACGGGGGAGCGGGCGGACTCACAGAGGGCACCCGCGAGAGAGCGGACTGAGACCGGTGAGCCGTGAACACGCGCACCACCAGGCATCTCCCGGAACACCGGAATCCCGGTGTGCTCACGGGATCCAGACCGAGACCGGGAGCTCCCGGAGCGCGCGCGGGGCGGCTGGCGGCTGGCGGGCCACCTGCACGGGGGAGCGGGCGGACTCGCGGTCGGCACCCGCGAAA